>NC_091439.1:126735878-127035878 GCF_964237555.1 Oryctolagus cuniculus | reverse complement strand
AATTTCCTATGATAATCATTAGTCTTTGAGATTTAAATAGTTTTTCTGCCTTATATTATCTTAGGAATGAACTTTAAAAAATTATTTTTGCAGCAAAATAATTAACCTTCAATTCTATTTTCCATGAACTTTTTGAAGTCTCCTTATGTTCAACAGTGAATATAATTTATTGCTAGGTTGAGACTGGCCCCTGCCTAAGTTTAAGAATTCTTTTTTCTTGTTTAATAGAAACACTGAAAAGAGCTTGTTAAAAGACAGAGACGAATGAAAGGAACTCAGTTCCAGCAGAAACCCTCACTCCACAGTTCTCAGTGACGGGCAAAACTCAGATGGCGATTTGTTTCTCAGAAACAATTGCCGACGAAACCTGATACATGCATGAGTTCTCTGTCAGTCGTGGTGGAGGCAGGTAGCTAGGGAACTATTAAATTCCAGAGGATGTCCCCTTAAAAGCTGCTCCTTCCCTGTCTCCCTGCCAACGGCCATGTTTCCAATCCCATGTTTCCCTCTGGAGACTCCTGCTCCAGGGCAGTGCACTCCCTAATAAGAAGAATCGACGAGAGGGAGGCCTTCTTCTCCCTTTTGCTGAGGCATGAAATGAGTGGTTTTGAAAATGGAGGCAGGGCTGGCGCCGCAGCTCACTAGGCTAATCCTCCGCCTGCAGCGCCAGCACCCCGGGTTCTAGTCCCGGTCGGGGCGCTGGATTCTGTCCCGGTTACTCCTCTTCCAGTCCAGCTCCCTGCTGTGGCCCGGGAAGGCAGTGGAGGATGGGAAGGCAGTGGAGGATGGGAAGGTGCTTGGGCCCTGCACCCCATGGGAGACCAGGAGGAAGCACCTGGCTCCTGGCTTCTGATCGGCGTAGCGCCGGCCGTAGCGGCCATTTGGGGGGTGAACCAACGGAAGGAAGACCTTTCTCTCTGTCTCTCTGTGTCTTTTTATCTCTCTCACTGTCTAACTCTGCCTGTAAAAAAAAAAAAAAAAATGGAGGCAAAGGAAGCTCTCTCCCTATTTAAGAGGTGAACTATCGGGATTAGGAAATATCAAATATCAAATATGATTTGCATGAAACTCCTGCTGTGTGGCTCGTGCCCAGTAGTCTGCATGAGCCCCGAGGAGGATGCGCTTCATGCCTGTTGCTCTGCAGCCTGTTGGCTGTCAGCTGTGCGGCCCAACTCACCCTGGCCCGTCTGTCACATGAGCCTGGGCGCTCCACCTTCCCTTCCCAGATCTCTCTGCTTGAAGACAGCAAGTAGCCTCATCACTCCAGTGACTTCTTCAATGCTGTGCGCAGCACTTTCACAGTGCAATGCTGACATCTAACTCCAGCCTGGCTTTACATAAATTATGAAACGAATTACATTTTTTCAAGATGTATTTATCTGAAAGGATGAGAGACCATTTCCATCTCTTGTTACACTCCTCAAATACCTACGATGGCCAGCGCTGGAATAGGCAGCCAGGAACCTACCCCAGGTCTTCGATACCGGTGGCAGGAGCCATCATCTCCGCCTCCCAGGGTGTGCACCAGCAGGAAGCTACAGTCAGGAGCAGAGTCAGGTATTGAACCCTGGCACTCCAATACGGGACGTGGGAGTCTTAACTGGTGCTTTAATGGCTAGGCCAAATAGCCACCCTGACACTAATTTTCTACTGAACAAACAACAATTTACCAGTTTAACTTTATTTTTAAATTTCTTTAGTGCATTTTTTAAAAGATTTATTTATTTATTTATTTATTTATTTGAAAGCAGAGCTACAGAAGCAGAGAGACAGAGAGAAGTCTTCCATCCACTGGTTCACTCCCTGGATGGCTGCAATGGCCAGAGCTGCGCCTATCCGAAGCCAGGATCCAGGGGCTTCTTCTGAGTCTCCCATGCAGGTGCAGGGGGTTCCAAGCACTTGAGCCATCTTCTACTGCTTTCCTAGGCCATAGTAGAGAGCCGGATCGGAAGTGGAGAAGAGAAGCCAGGTCTTGAACTGGCGCAAGTATGGGACGCCAGCACTGCAGACCAGGGCTTTAACCCACTGTACCACAGCGCCAGCCACTCTTTACTGCACTTGGAAGAGTATTTAAGTTTGCAGAGGTTGCATCCCGCAGCATAGGCCATGGAGTCAAACCCCCTGAGACCCTGACTTTGGTCCTTTAGCACAATGACTGTCTCTACAAACTTCGGTCCCTTGTGAAGATTCTAAGCCTCTCACACTAGGTACCTGCCACATGTGGACAATAATCCCAACCTCTGGGCTGCAGTGAGGATGAAGTAAGGAAATACAAGATAAATGCCCTGTGCAGTGAGAACGGGAAAGCTCAGTACATAGTGGCTCTCACTTTTTATTTTTCATACCATAATGTGACATGTACAAGCAGGATATTCTTATAAAAGGTATTTAGAAAATAAAGGATCTTGGTAGACAGTAGAGGAATTTGGGATCTTCCAAGAAGCCCAGGAACTTCTGAGTAGGCGTTTCAATTCTAAGATGCTTATCTTTGGATCTTGTCTTCCCTTCTTGGAACTAAAGATGGAACTTGGAACTCTTATGGAAATGAACACCACAGGATTTACTCTTACACTCCTGCCATGGCTGCCTCTCCCAAATTCCTGTATTATTTAATGGGAAATATTGATAACAAGTTTGTCTCAGGTCAGTGAGAACAGCAGGCCTCCTGAAAGTCCTGGTTCATAGGACCCACAGAGTGGATCTGTTGTCCATTTAGGACTGTGTAGTCAAGGTTATAAGCAAGGTTATATAAGCGAAGGTATTCATAAAATCTTTATCCATCCAAGTGCAGAGTGGCTTTGGTATAAATTTTTAAGGAAACTTAGTGTCTCCTTTGGGTTCTTGCTCAACTCCTCCAAGTCACACGATGACCAGATGTTTGTGGAAACAATAATAAGCATCACACAAAAGTAAGAACAGAGAAATTTGAAGTCTAAGTGGTCTTATTTCCTTTGTTCTCTGAAGCCAGTGAAAAACTATTCCCCATATGGTATTTTTGAAAGCTCTGACTCTCAAGACTTTACTAAAAAACCTGAGTATCTCTGATGATGAATTCTCACCCAATAGAAAATTCAAAGAATCAAACTTCAAACCTCTCAGCAAAACACAGTTTGAAAGGAAATGCTGGCAGCCCCACTGCTGGCCAATGTGATAAACAGATGAACCCTTCCATATGCGCCTTCATCCAGCCACACCCATTGGCCGGAGCCCTTCTCACTGGACAAATCTCCCTGCTAAACCACTAGGCACTGATGAGAAAGGTGCCAGAAATAATAAGCTGGGGTTGAGGCAAAACCCAAGAGGAAACACTTGATGTCAGATATGAGTTTGCTATTGTTAAAGGAACATGGATGGGGGAAGAGAGTAAGTGCCTGTGTGTGTGAGACTCAATGTATATATGCTGACTCTCAGAACGGATCGTATTTCCCCTGGTCACTACCCACTGCCCCTACATCATCCTTTTCTGATATTGATTTTAATAGTGACATTCATTTCCGGGTTACCATCCAAAATCATTCTAGTGTTAAGAATGTTTTTAAAAATAATAAATATGTGAAATAATAAAAATCAGGCAGATGTTTGTGAACATTAGCCAAGCTCATTTCCTATGATCGTGACTCTATGTCCACTTGTGGCTAACTCATTTTGCAAGAGGGGACAAATAGCCTCATATGCCTCTCATGCTTTGACTCAGTGATTGCCAGCTCCAGTATGTGGTAGAGAGGCAACAAGTGGGAAAATCTCAAAGCACATACACACCCACTCTCCTTATATGCCCCTATGACTTTCTATCAAGGTTCACCCACAAAAACCATAACTGAATCTTACAGGGAAGGTCAAAACCAGCAATTCCTTTCAACAACCAAAAGCCACATAGACTTTGGAAAGCCAATGAACATCAAACTGGCCCAGAACCATGTCGTTTCTGGACTTGGCTTTTACTATTTAGGAAGCCACAAGGCAATTTGACTTGCCACTTACAAGACTAAGCTTGCTCAGTCGAGCCACTTCCAACTGAATTGGATAATAATATTTATATCACCATAGTACCACATAGAATTACAGAATTTCAGAGCCAACAGTGACTTGAGAAATGATAGTATTTGACAGATAGAATTCCATAAGCATCCAAAAGTTCCTGAGTATATACCTCTCATATGCCAGAATCACAGTATATTATTGTATATCAATGAAGATCACACCCTGAAACTACACAAATGTCACTGGTTGCACCTGTCCAGAGCACACTGTCTGGAAGGAACAAAAATTTCTGTAGAGCAAAATTACACTGCAAAACGACCAAGCTCACCAAGAGAGACAGACACAAGAGCAGGGACAACTGCTTTTTTTTTTTTCCAAGTCAGTTACTACTTTACAGAGAACATTTGGGAAAAGGTTAGATTCTTCCAGCAGAAAGATAGTGAATAGAGAGACAAAGAAGGCTGGAAGGAAGGGTGTTCCAAGCACAGAAAATAGCATGAACCAAACACACAAACAAGAGCACACAGAGGCTTGATCTATGTGTTGTCTTTGTGTAACACGAGAAAAATCCAGCCTGCAAGAAGCATGGATAGGTGGTGGAGAAATGCTGCTATACTAAGAAGCCTAACTGGATCACAACTTAGGGATGAATGCTGGATGACTTGTAAAGGGGTGGCATAGTTACAGCTGAGCTTCAAAGCATGAACTCTGACAGTAGCGTAAGGGACTATTAAAAGAAGAGAGAGGGAAAGGCTCGGAACACACCCAGTGGGAAAGCAACTGTGTAAGGATGAAATCTTCTCATTCACAACATGGATGGAACCGGAGGACACTATGTTAAGTGAAAAAAGCCAAGCACATGATCTCACTCCTAGGTGGAGTCTAAAAAATGGATGATCTCATACAAGTTGAAGGTATGATGGTGGTTGGCGAGAGGAGGCAGGAGGGAAGGACAAGGAAAGGTTGATTAATGGGTACTAAGTAATAGCCGGATAGGAATAGGAGTTCTTAGGTTCTGTTGCACAGTAGGGTGACTATGGTTAACGTTAACCTACTGTGTATGTTCCTCTTTTTAAAAAGCTACAAAATAGGAGATGGGATGGCTTCACCATAAGGAAATGCTATGTTTGCAGAAAAGGTGATATTTACCCTCAGTGGACCATATACCATCTGTACTTGTGTCCATGTGTCAAAACATCACAAATATGTCCAATTTCCACATGTGTGTTAAAAATCTTAATAATTCTATATTGAAATTCTGTAAATCATGTTCCTTTTGTGAGAAATAAATTTAGAAAGTTATAAATTTTAAAATAATAAAATTCATAATTTGTACATTACATGTATATACTGTAAATATATATATATATTCATCCAAATTGGAGCAATTAATCAAATCAATTAATGAGAGGCTTATGAGCTCTTTTCCATTATTTGATTCCTTGATTCTTATTTCTGTCTGGTTCTGCATTTGAATAAAACACAAAGAGAAAGGCTATCCAAGGTTCAAGTATAAGAGTACAGAATTTAAGAGCACATGTTGACTCATTTGGCATCCAAGTACCTGTTATCTGCAGTGTTTGTTGTTCAAGGCCTGGAGTCAGCAGCAATGCAGGGGGTTTGGGGGGAAAGCCTTGTGAAATGTTTTAATGAAAACATAGTCCTGTGAATTCCTGGTATTAAACAATTTGTCAAAAACTTGGCAGCCCGCAAGGCTGGAGCAACGACGGGACCCTAGCTGCCAGGGCTGCTGCTGCCTAGCTCTGGCTGTCCTCCTTTCACTCGTGGATCCTAAAAGGAAGGTCTTCCACCGAGGCAGAGCACTGTTTAGTGACCGGGCTCCATGAGACTGTCCTCTTGGATGTATTCTCTCTGACGGTTCTGTTTAGCCTCCGTCTCACTTGTGTGTCTTTCTGGGATTCTAACCTCACCACAGCCAGTCAAGACCCTGGCTCAGTCATTCATAACTTCAGAGCCCAGATCCAAATAACCAAAATGGGTCAGAGATAAAAACACAATTGTACATAGTGAATTTTTAATGTATAATTTGAGCTAAAAATATTTTATGACATAAAAATAGATGGTTGTTACCTTTTTACCAGTCATACTTAGAAATGATTCCAGGGGCTGGCACTGTGGTTTAGAGGGTAAAGCCATCACCTGCAGTGCCGGCATCACATATGGGTGCTAGATCAAGTCCCAGCTGCTCCACTTTCAATCCAGCTCTCTGCTATGGCCTGGGAAAGCAGCAGAAGATGGTGCAAGTCCTTGAACCCCTGCACCCGTGTGGGAGACCCAGAAGAAGCTCCAGGCTCCTGGCTTTGGATTGGCCCATCTCCGGCCGCAGCAGCCATTTGGGAAATGAACCAGCAGATAAATATTTTTTTAAGATTTGATTTATTTATTTATTTGAGATGTAGAGTTACAGACAGTTAGAGGGAGAGACAGAGAGAGAGAGAGGTCTTCCAGCTGCTGGTTCATTCCCCAGATGGCCGCAATGGCTGGAGTTCCGCCAATCTGAAGCCAGGAGCTGCTTCGGATCTCCCACATGGGTGCAGGGGCCCAAAGACTTGGGTCATCTTCTACTGCTTTCCCAGGCCATAGCAGAGAGCTGGAATGGGAGAGGGGCAGCTGGGACTAGAACCAGCGCCCATAAGGGATGCAGGCATTGCAGGCGGAGTATTAACTTACTGTGCCACAGTGCCAGCCCCACTAAAACGAATCTTTTTTTTTTTTTAAGAAAGAAATGATTCCAGTTGTTCTGAAATGCTTTGCTAAATATTCTGTCTCTATTATAATACCTATCTAGATGTTTTCTTTTTCTTAGTTTACAACAATGATGACATAAATCTGACATAAATATTCATATAAAAATGTATTTATGAAACATTAGAATTGAGATAGTGGGACCTGACTCCCAACACAAGAATGCCTTCTATGAAGTCACTGGCAAGTAATTTCTGCATTTTAAACTAGATTCTCTGATATCTACTTAATAAATCAATAAATCACCCTTTTAAATTGTGCTGAGTAGGCAAACCCAACTATATATAGCTGAAATCTTACCTCTGTCTTCCAACATTTGATCCTATTTTGCTTGCTGAAACCACATAGATTAAGCCTTATCTTCCATTCCTAATGCAGACATCGATAGTATGTAGATATGCATAGTTGAAGAAAATAATCATAATTGCCTGAATTTCTATTTTTCTGAGCTCTCTATGCTCAGCACCATCAACCGTTCCTTACATAAAATTTGTAAATCCCTCATCCTCTTATCTACGCCTCCTGTGGAAACTCATGATTTTGTCCAGGCCATTTTGGTGTTTCCAGACTATCGTCAGAACATCTGGAGATGCCACTTCCCTTAATGCTATGGAAGATTCCATGTTTGTTCAGCATCTATGTCACTGCTGACTCATTTTAAGCTGTAGGCCAAATCAAATACCAAGGTCAACGATTTAGCAAACTATCTGCTCTTAAACCACATGCTGACTATTTCTCCTTGTAACAAACTAATGAGAAAGGAGTTGGGATGAATGGGAAGAAATTAGTGGGTCTAAGGAAGACTCAGCAAGTTTCAGAGAAATATATTTCCATCTGAAATTCTTGACTTTTCAGGCAACTCATTTTTTTCCCATTTGATAATATGATGAGATTGAGTGAGATGGTATTCTATGGAGAACTCTGACTTCTATCTGGCATTAAAGCATGTATCCTAAGTCTATAGCTGATTGTACTAAAAATCTTTAATTTTGAATAATCTGTATCAATCATTTTAATTGAAAATAGTTACACAAATAATTAGTTGGCAAACTAAAACATACATGAAACACTTTGCTATATTCCAGTTCCCTTGTTCTGTTCAACCTGGTTACACCAGGCCCTGGGCCAAGGCTGGGTTAGTTGCTAAATAACTCTAAGAGAGTACTCACTCATCACTGCATGTTAAAATCTTAAAATCCCATTAGCAAACTCTAGCTCACTTCACACCATGGGTGGAACGTGATGTTGTGGGATGAGGATAAACACCCACCCTACTTCAAATGTTTGTTAAAGGTTAACACTTTGATAAGGTGCATCAGAAGAGATACTCGTTTCTGTTATTAACTGGCTCCCCAAAACACCTTCTCAACTTTCAAAAGACAAAACAGATTACACATTCAGCTTATGAACCTCAGTGTTGTAGCTCTAAAGGGCAGTGCTGAGGTGTTGGAAAAAGTCAGTTTCCTGGTTTCAGTTTGTGAAATTGTGTTGTGTCATCATGCAAGAAGTATTGTAGCTACTGAGGGTTGTGCTTTCCATCACAGCCAACTATCTCATTCCCATACCATGAGCTTTTAGAAGACCCATTAGTTTACATGTTGAGAGAATACTAAGATTTACTATTTGGCTGCACAATCACAAACCCTTTGTCCAAACATTTGGCTTGTTTTTGAAACAGAATTTCTTTGAAAAATTGACTTTCGACAGGAAAATTAAAAAAAAATTGGTCTCAATATTACGTTCTTTCTTTTTTAAAAAAAAAAATTCTTTCCTTTGAGAACATGGGATCTCTGATGCTCTCATGCCCCTAGTAAGTTTGCTGTCCAATTATCTATCATCACCCAGCTGTGATTCACACCCTGTACTTTAGATTTAGTGGCTAAAAAAAAATTCACATCCAGAACAGTTCAATTGACACAGGTCAAAGGGACAGAGCCTGTATAAGTCTGCACACACAGATGTTCAACTGAGACAACTCAGAGACCAACATGGAAACATCCCAGCTCTTACAATCCCAGAGCACTGTGGCCGCGAACCGAAGCCAGTAAGCACGGGATGTTCACCTGTCTGCTCTGGCCTGAGGCATTTAAGTTTGCTGTTGGGTTGTTTTTCTAATTATGCCACAGTTGTACCAAGTCATAGGGAGTAACACTAGCTTTCCAGACACTGACGGATGGAACCACCAAGAGAAGGTCAAGGATTTCCTCTGCAGAGACCGAGCAGTCACTACCGATTCACTCCCACACGGGAACAGTATGAATGCAAAGAGGACAGCCCTTTCACTGCAAGTAATTTGCTTTAGAAGCCAAAGGCTCATCACAGTGCTGTGCATTTTAGAGGTAAAAAAAAATATGGCAAAAGGAGGAAACAGAACAAAGCAGAGGAAATATTCAAACCGCTCACAAAGGAAGGCCATGTCAAACAAGAGTGAAGTCAGAGTTCATTCGAACTGCTGTGAACAGAAATCAAAGGGAACCTTTCCAGACTGGGGTCATGCATCTTCCCCAAGTGCTGGCCACGCAGTGGAGACTGGGAGCCCTCCAGCCGACGGGCACCTTCAGAAGGCTGGCCTCCTCCGGAAGACAGACATTCTGCACAGTCAGCCAGCCGGACTTATTGTTTCAGTTCCTGTGCTAGGTGCTCTGCAGGATGCCAAGATCAGCGGGTTTCTGTGAATGCCGCCTTCACTGTGTCTAGGGGAGAGAGTGAAGGCAGTACGTAGTAACAGTAACACAAGGTAGGGCGTTACAGCGAACAGGAGAGAGGGACAACCTGCTTCGGGAATGAGGAAGAGTGAAAGGAACAACGCAGCAGGGACGGGAAAGGAACTTGGGGAACGGGCAGCAATGGCGTCGTGGAGGAGGTGGCGTTTTCTGAATTTGGCAATTCATTTTGTGATCTGCTGGTAAATCCTTTAAAGCTCCTCTCCTAGAAGTGTCTTCAGGGAAAGACGGCTCAAAGCACAAGATGGGCTTCATCAGTACAGTGCCGTGTTAGGTACACAGGTCAACACCACTCGCTAGGGATCTAATGGTGCCTAAACAGGAGAAAGCAGGAGTCCTCGGGAACCTTCTGCCTGCCCGGGCCCAACGCAGTAGCCACCAGCCACATGTGGCTATTCATATTCAAATTGACTAAAATAAAGTTAGGTTTACAATGCAGTTCTTCAGTTGTACCGGCTGAATTTTAATGCTCGATAGCCAAATATAAGGCCAACAGCAACTCTATACAACTGTTCAGTCACTACAGGAAGTTCTATTGGGCAGGATTGAAGAAATTAGGGTCAAAGTTATAAAAAAGGTATACTTTGCCACTGTGACTTTCAGGTACTTCTACATGAACAATTCTAAAATCATAAATTATATTAACACTAGATCTAAAAACACTAAGATAAAGTAGGCCTAAAAAATGACACTGGTCATAGGATGTAATAACAGAAAATTGAGAATGAAACTTGTTGAATATAAAAAAATGCCTTAGGATAGTTACTTCTGACACTTGAGGGAGGAAAACCAAACACAACAGTAGTGAAGACGGGAGTGGTGATGAAACATCAGACGTGCAAGAAGAAGAAAACAACATGATGGACACTTCCAGCTAGAAAGTGAGGAAAAAATAAGTGTATATCTATCTATCTATCTATCTATCTATCATCTAATCTATCATCTATCATCTATCATCTATCTATCTATCTACCATCCATCTATCTATTTATCTATCTATCTAATTTTAGAACAGCCACTCTAACTGGAGTGAGATGATATATATCTCACTGTAGTTTTGATTTGCATTTCTCTGTTTTCATATCTTTGCTGGCCATTTTCATTTCTTATTTTATTAAACATCTGTTCAGATCCCTTGACCATTTCTTAATTGGATCGTGTGTTCTTTGTTGTTGACTTATTTTTTTTTAGTTCCTTGTATAATCCGGATACTAATCCTCTGTCAGGTAAGTATGTGCAAATATTTTCTCCCATTCTGTCAGTTGTCTATTTACTATTTTCCTTTTCTGTGAAGAAGTTTCTTAGTTTGATATGATGTCATTTGTTTAGTTTTGCTTTTGTTGCCGAGTTAATCGAAAAGTTTTAAAAAGAAAAAAATACATGCTTTAAGTTAAATGTTAAGACTGATTTTTTAGTGGAAATGACAGAAACAGAGAAATACTCTAAGATTAGAGAAGAAATACTTCTGAATCATTATCCACATTATATGCTTCTCCAAATATATCTAAACCATCTACCAGAAGGCCACCTCCCTACATAATCCCTCTTGTATGCACAAAGTGCTTGTTATAAATTTGTCTGCTTATTTTTTAATTAAAAGAATATTTATATGTAATTTAAATGCTCTGTTGAAATTAGTCTTGTAACTTCAACATTATAAATCACAGTTGTAAAGCCCCATGAGATTAAAATATTATGTCACAGATTAGTGGAAATTTTCTTAATGATTCATAGCAAAATACAACCACCTGAAACTGAGCAAAAGTTTCCTGCTGGGAATTCAAAGAAGCCATGCTAGTTCACCTCATTTATATCTCTGCCATAATTAAATTAAGCTTTGAAGGGAAAGGCTGGGATTCAAACACGGTTTAGGCAGCAAAATTTAAATTCTGAACTTCTGACAGTATGTATTCACCTTTCCTTAGGAAACCAGGAAATCACCTTTCAGAAAAATGAACTTCCCTTCTCAGTGAATAAATTGGGGTTAAAGAAGAAATGAGTGCATTTTAAAAAGATAACTCAGCACACAAAAGCTCTAATGATATATTTCATGCTTCTTAATTCATGGAAGTAAGCTTATTTAAAACCCAAATTTATAAGGACAGCCACAACTACCAAACTGCTTGAATGAGAGACAGGAACACTTGGATGTAAGATGTCACAAGTAATGAAGGAATGTTATGGTTTACAATGTTACAGAAGGTCACTTATTACTTTTTGATGTATGTTTTCCTGTAACAGGATATTTTCACATGTAAAAGTGGCACCAAATGGACAGTTTGGAAAATAAGGTTTCACGAAAAATTAAGGAGGTATAAAAAGACCAACTATTACCACCAGTACATATTTTGTATTTGAAGAGTGCTTCTGAGTTTTCAAAGCTCCTTTTTGTATACTGTAACACTCCATTTTTAAAAAATTTTTATTTATATAAGATGAACAAATTTCATGTATTTTATATACACAGATCTGGGGGCATAGTGATACTTCCCATCCTACCCTCCCCCCAACCCATGCTCCCGCCCTCACTTCTCCTTCCTCTCTTATTTTTCCTTTTAATTTTTCAGTGACATAGAGTAGTATCTGGGAAGCATTATTGCATCCTTTCTACAGGTAGAGGCACTGCCCGTAGAGAACTCACATGGATTTAGCAGAGTTTCCTAGCAGGAAGCCCAGGGGACCAAGCTAAGAAATTGGGAAGCTGGGATTCTGACCCAGTCTTCCAGGTTTCCTGTTCAGAATTCTGTTGTGGGGGACATCACCGTTACTTGTGGATATTCCTAATCCCTTTCAGGGACATGTAAAGATTACACTGTGCCGTCCAAAGCTTGGCATGCTCACATGACTTCTTTAACCAATGGTTTGTGAGTACGATGAGTTGCATCTCAGTAGAAGCACAAAATTGTCAATGCAAGACTCTAGCCCCCTCTGCCCACTGCATGTTCACAGGTGTGTGCTACACTGAGCCTTCAGGGGAGGGCAGTCCCCAGACCCTCATCAAGAGCTAACTATTTGTTGTAACTGTATATTATGGTACCCTAACCTAATCCAAACTGGCTGAAACATTTTTGCATTGTTTAAATGCTGTGGACCCCAACTTCTTGGTCACACATCTAATATACAACTTTTTTTTCTTTTTGACAGGCAGAGTGGACAGTGAGAGAGAGAGACAGAGAGAAAGGTCTTCCTTTACCGTTGGTTCACCCTGCAACGGCCGCTATGGCTGGCACATCGCACCAATCCGAAGCCAGGAGCCAGGTGCTTCTCCTGGTCTCCCATGGGGTGCAGGGCCCAAGCACTTGGGCCATCCTGCACTGCACTCCCGGGCCACAGCAGAGAGCTGGACTGGAAGAGGGGCAACCGGGACAGAATCCGGTGCCCCGACCGGGACTAGAACCCGGTGTGCCGGCGCTGCAGGCGGAGGATTAGCCTATTGAGCTGCGGCACCGCCCACAACTTTTTCTTGTGATTACCATTAACAGTGTTGGATGAGTACTCTGTTCACTCAAAAGAAATTCTCTAAAATTCCTCTTTAATTGCATTCTAGCTACTTTTCATAACAAATCATCTACTATCTCCAATCATTTCTTTTTTAAAAAAAGATTTATTTATTTGAATGACAGAGTTACCGAGAGAGAGAGGGACAGAGAGGGGGAGAGAGAGAGAGAGAGACAGGTCTTCCATTCAATCCCAAATGACCTCAAGAACCAGGGCTGGATCCATCCAAAACCAGGAGCCAGGAGCTTCTTCCTGGCTTCCCAGGTGGGTGCAGGGGCCAAAGACTTGAGCCATCTTCAGCTGCCTCCCCAGGTGCATTAGCAAAGAGCTGGATCGGAAGTGGAGCAGCCAGGACTCAAACCGGCACCCACATGGGATGCCAGCGCTACAGGCAGTGGCTTTAACCTGCTATATCACAATGCCAACCCCACCCCCATTCAATTCTAAGAGCCTTCCTCTTAGTACCAAAGCTCAAAGCAGCCATATTTTGTTTTTGTCCTGGCAGTCGACGACTAGTCCTAGATTTGCCTTCCTTCTCTCCTGCCACCCTCTCCTATTCTCTAGAACACACACTTGGCTATTGTGCAGCGACTGTACCCAAATGTGACCCCAAAAACTTCTGCCATTAAATTCTATCTTCTTGTAGGCATTTTTCACAGAGAGAAAACTTGCAGCTGGGATTCTAATGGTGCTGTATTAATCAGAATTCTAACTTACAGTAGTTTAGGAAAAGGGAGGGACTTTACTGAGTCACCAAGTACAAGAAAAAGCTAAAAACTAGGAAGAAGGGAAGGACAGGGAGACGGCTGTTCTTCAGGAAGCCCGCAGCCCGAGATCCAGTCCTGGCAGCTCTCTCTCCCTCCAGTTTGATTCCACTCCTTTCTGTTTTCCAGCTCATCTCTATCACTCTAGACAGTTCCTTTCACAGGACAGTGACAGCTTGCATATTTTGCATATCTTACACATGTCTCCACCAGCTAGATGCTGATTCTTCTCATCCGCAGTATCAGGAATCACAAGGAAGGTCTCATGTTGGTTTAGTGTGGGTCGAGTGCATCTATGCCCAAGCCAAACAACTGTGATGGAGAGGAGACACCATGATGGCGCATGGTGCAGGTCTCTCTCTAGCCTCTAGACAGGACGGTGGTCCCAGAGCGGGGAGAACAGTACGCTCAGCAGACAGGACGACAGATGTTCACTGTGGACTCAGACCAAAAGACTGACAGAGTGGGTATTTAGCCTGCTAGTGAAGACACTGTGTAAGATGCCCACATCCCACCTCAGAGCACTTGTGCTTGACACCTGTTCTGACTTCTGATGCTGGCCTCCTCACCTCCTCACCCTGGGTGACAGCAGTATTGCAACAAGTAACTGGGCTCATCCATGTGGGAGACCTAGACTTTTAGTTCCTGGCTACTGGCTTTAGTCCAGCCAGATGAGATCTCTCTCCCTTTCCCTCTCCCCCTCTCCCCCTCCCTCCCCCTCTCCCCCTCCCCCTCCCCCCTCCCTCTCCCTCTCCTCAGCAAGTAAGTGTCTTTTGGCTGAATAAGTAAATTTTTAAAATTAAAAAAGCACTGATACAGCCTAACCTGATGTTAATATATATAATTAAGAAGTTGAGAATAATATCTATACGACAGCTTAGTTAGTAAGTTACAGTACAATGGATTTCATGGATCTATACCTTCACCTTAACTGAACATCTACTTTTATCTAAAGGTCATCCCCTACTTGAGTATCTTGTTTTATTTAAAGGTAAGACAGTTGCTATGTTTACTTTTTTTAAAAACAGTAAATATTTTCAAATTCATTTAGGTGCATTTAAAAGGAATTGCTGATCAAGATTTATCAGAAATAATCTGAATAGTTAACATGACTGAAGTACTAACAACCAAATGTCAAGGCATAGGTTTATTCAACAGAACAAAACTTCTTAGATGCTGTCATTGGTGTGAAAGCTGACTTCTTACTTATCTACACAGGATGATATAATTAACAATATGCAATCACTTCTTTTTTATTCTGGAATATATAAAAATTAAAATATGAAATATGTTTTCTCTTTCTTACAATTTCTATATTATTATAGTAATTCGGTTTAAGATATATTTTGTTCACAAATTAAAGTACAATCCACCTAAAGAGAATCAATAGAGTAAAAACTCATTATGCAAATAAAGAGCTCCGGAATGCATCAACTGGCGTTTCTACAAAGCAGAACATACAGAATTCTTAGAAGGCACATGCCTTCTTACTGAGCAGACAGCCGAAGAACTGGAACTTCTGGTAATTTTGCTGGCAATGGGAATCCCAACGTCTGCAAACACGGCTTAGAGACTCATTTTAGGCTTTGCATCTTGCTTTTCCAGTTTCACTAACAACACAAACATGATTCAAATCCCTGAAGTGTTCATTATAGTCAAGGGCATGTGCTACAACAAAGTTCTCTGGAATTTCTAATCCAACAAAATCTGGGCTGTATCCAACACTTCATTTTTTTTTTTGTTCTTTTGTTTTGTTTTGTTTTGTTTTACCAGCATGCTTGCAAACTTGAGGACCTTTGGATCCTACTACTTAATTAACCAAAAAAAAGCAGGGTGTGCATTGTATTGTCTGTGTCAATTAAATCTTCAACAATCAAGATGTTGTGTCCAGTTAAAGCTGAGAAACGTCTCTGTCAAGGACTTCGACATCCCGGACTTATTGGTCATTACAGTAGCTCTTTGGCGGGTAAAGTGCAGTCAAAGGAAGAGCGCTATCACTGTTTCCATCCAGTGCTTCACTGTGATCCAGCAGGTCCACCAAGAATTTACTGCCCCCCGCCCCGCCCCGAGTATGCAGAGAGCGACAGTACAACAGCTTCTTATCTGCTTCATCACTTCCCCAGCCCCTTCTCAGTGCTGACCGTGACTAGTCCACAAGGAATAAACATCTTTTCCAAATCTTCAGCATAATGAGTAGACCTACAACATAAATCTAGTTTATAATCAAGTTCCTCACCATTTATCATGATTCTGGTGCTACTGGGGGTTGTCTTATGGGGCCAGCAAGTTCAGGGGCTGACAGCTGCATAAAGACATTTAATTTTAAACTAAAAATGACCCAGGAACTCAGGAAGCCATAATCCCAGTCTCTCATGGAGATTAAATGAAAAAAGAAGTTTTGGATCTGAGGCAAAAGTGATTCTGATCCCACCCACAGGTTGGGTCTCCTCTCAGAAGATTCATAACCACACTTCTAAATAGCATTCTCGTCCTCACACTTCAGCGAATTTTGCATTTCAGTCATTTGAAAAGACCTTGTATTTCACTTTGAGAATCACCTTTCCAGGAAGCTCCTCATTCATATATGTATGAAAAAAGTATAGAAACAGGGGGATTTACTTGCCATGCTTTTGTAAACATTTAAACGTTTCCATTGACATAATTTAGTGTTAAAGTATAAGAACACAGGAACTTCTTTGGTAGGGTCTATGTCATGAATTAGTTCCTAGAACTAGAATATTCCAGGTGGGCTTCTCTGGAGAACCAAGGGTGACTTTCACTTAGTGGTAAATGTTTCAAAAGCCAATTTCTAGGGGTAGCCATTGTGGGGCAGTGGGGTAAGGGGCCACATAGGATGCTTTTGTCCCATTTTGGAGTGCCTAGGTGCAAGTCTCAACTCCACTTCTGCTCCAGTTTTCTGGGAGGAAGAAG
Organism: Oryctolagus cuniculus; assembly: GCF_964237555.1. Lineage (NCBI taxonomy): Eukaryota > Metazoa > Chordata > Mammalia > Lagomorpha > Leporidae > Oryctolagus > Oryctolagus cuniculus. The sequence goes on along the minus strand of NC_091439.1, from coordinate 127,019,215 downwards.
ATGATACGCTAAGTACTTGGGCCCCTGCCACCCACATTGGAGACTTAGATGCAGTTCCTGGCTCCTGGCTTCAGCCTGGCCCACCTCTGGCTGTTGTTTGCATTTGGGGAGTGAACCAGCTAATGGAGTATTTCTCATCTTTCTCTCTGTCACTCTGCCTTTAAATTATAAAATAAAGAGAAAGAAATTTTTCTCACTTGGCAATGTGAAGAGGCAACCAACAGAATGGAAGAAATTATGTGCAAACTATAAAACTGATAAGAATTAATAACCAGAATATATAAAGAGAGCAAGAAACTCAACAACAACAAAAGAAACAACCCAGTTAAGAAATGGGCAAAGGACTTAAACAGGCATTTTTCAAAACAAGAAATTCAAATGGCCAACAGACACATAAAAAAAAAAATGCTCAGGATGACTAGCCATCAGGGAAATGCAAATCAAAATCACAATGAGGTTTCACCTCATCCCTCCCCAGTAAATGCTGGTGAGAATGTGGGGAAAAAGGTACCCTAATCCACTGTTGGTGGGAATGTAAACTGGTAAAACCACCATGGAAGACACTATGGAGATACTTCAGAAATCTGAATGCAGATCTACCACATGACCCAGCTATCCTACTCCTGGGAATTCACCCAAGGGAAATGAAATCATCATATGAAAGACTTATCTGTACCCCATGTTTATTGCAGCTCAATTCACAATAGCTAAGACCTGGAATCAACCCAAATGTCCATCAGCTGCAGATTGGATAAAGAAATCATGGGATATGTACAACATGGAATACTACACAGCAGTATAAAAAATGAAATACGGTCCTTGCAACAAAATGGATGAAACTGGAACACATCATGCTGAGTGAAATAAGCCAGTCCCAAAGGGACAAATATCATATGTTCTCCCTGATCTGTGGTTACTAGTAGGGCACCTAAAAGGCAATCTGTAGAAGTGAAATTGACACTTTGAGAAGCAGTGGCTTTGAACAGTCCTTGTATCAACTGTCGAGGAACCGTTTTTTTCTTTTCATACTATTTGTTGAACTCTTAATTTAACATAAAGTTAATCATATGTGTATAAAGTTCATTGAAAATAGGTCTTAGTAAAAAAAATAATCGTGGGAGTAAGAGAGGCAGGAAGAAGAGGGGTGGGAGAGCAGGCATGGTGGGAAGAATTACCATGTTCCTAAAGCTGCAATTATGAAATAGATGAAGTTTGTATTTCTTAAATAAAAGGTTTCTGGGAAAATTTTTTTTCAAAAGCTGATTTCTATACTTTTTTGTATCCTAACCTATATGTGGTGTAGCACCATTTTAAGGCATTATACATACCTAAAAATACTTATATGAGTAAAAATAGGATGATAATAGAATTGTCTAAACTCACACAATTTGGAGACCAAAAGAGGCACTATTTGGGGCTGGTGCTGTGGTGTAGTGGGTAAAGCTGCCGCCTGCAGTACCAGTATCCCATATGGATGCTGGTTCAAGTCCTGCCTGCTCCACTTCCAGTTCAGCTCTCTGCTGTGGCCTGGGAAAGCAGCAGAAGATGGCCCAAGTCCTTGGGGCCCTGCACCCAAGTGGAAGACCCTTAAGGAGCTCCTGGCTCCTGACTTTGGATCGGCTCAGCTCTGGCAGTTGCAGCCATCTGGGGAGTGAACCAGTGGGTGGAAGATCCCTTTTCTCTCTCTGCTTCCGCATCTCTGTAACTTTGCCTTTCAAATAAATAAATCTTAAAAAAGAAAAAAAGAGGCACCACTAATAATATACCTGGACAAGTAAGTACACTGAAACAATTTTGCCCCAACGAAGTTTTATAATTACCCTACCCCCCCCCAAAAAAAAGATCCACTAGGCTTTGCATTATGTTCCATTTTCTACTGATATTACACAAGAAATATCATTCCTTTGCTTTGCTTTTTTTGAAAGATGGAAAATGCTACAATTGACTTATTTTTCACAAAACATTCAGATGTAACTGACAATTTTTAAAGAGCATCCAACTATGTATTCAGTCTTAAATCACAGAGACACCGTTTAGAATCCGTACTCGGTTTCTGCACCCAGCTCCAGTTAGTAAATAAGGTCCTAACAAACTGCTAACATTTGGACGTGGCCAAAAGCAAATGAAGCCTTGGAACTCCACCACTGCGGTGGACCACAGCCTCCTCTCCCTCCCACGGCTCTGGAGGTTTCCGACCGGCCAAGGCCTCGGTCCAACAGCAGGGACGGAGCCATAAATCAGACTTTCCTTGGAATCATGGTGAGAGGACTGGGACCATTACTGGCTGTATTTATACTCAACAAAGGCCTTTCTATCCTGAGTTGTTGAGAGATGGGACTTGTAGATGAAAACAGAAACGCCTTGACTGAGTACCGCATGTACTGAAAGTGGAGGAAAAAAAGCAAAAATTATATTTAGGTCATTAGGTTGCCAGAATTACTTATGCTTTGAACATTTATCTCAACTCATTTCCAATTTCTAGCGCCACGCTGACGTTACTCAGTCATGATGTTAACGATATACTTGCAGATAACTAGACCAGACAGGACTGACAATGCAGTCTGAATGCTATGTTACACCCATTAGTTCTTTTTTTTAACTTTTTAAATAAAAACTTTTAACTGCTACATAAAAATGTACATATGTATAGGGTAATGTGAAATGTCCCGTACACTACACAGTGTGTGGTGTTCAATTCAGTAGATATATAACTTCAAACATTTAGTATTTCTTTATTGTGAAAATACACCCAGTACGTTATTGTTATCTATAATCATCAGACTGTGCAAAGCCTATAGTAACCTTTTCCCAGTTCTCCCTCCTCCTCCTCCTTTCCGCACCCTATGCTAGCCACTATTCACCCATTAATGCTTGTATTTCCTTTGTTCTCCAAACAGATGCTGGGAAAATTCTCCTTTTTATTCGTGGGCTTTCCCTCTGCATTCATCTTAGATTGTCTAACGATCTACTCAGACAGATGCAGATTTCATTTACATAACTATTCGCAGCACTTTTTAAAAATTAATTTCATGGCCTACTGACCATAATTTTGAGGCACTCAATAGAGGCATCAGACTCTGTATACATTCCATTCTCTTCCTAAATGGAGGATAAGGAGTAGAAAAGTGATCTTTCAAGACTATGACTGAGTGTTGCAATTTGAGTCCACTGGTGCAATTTGACATTACCAAAATCCTGTAAATGAGGAAGGATTTCTCCCTTCAGTCACCAGGTGCTGGATTAATCCACTTAGAAGTGAATTATGTCACCCTGTGATGACCAGCTTTCTGTACCTTCCAGCTTTCAAAATATAATTTATTACATCCAATTATACTTAAATATATGAAATACAGGATGATATCACTTAATCATATTTTGTAGATGCAGATAAATTTGTCAAAAAGTTATAAATCATAGCCCAATGAGGACGGCAAAGTCCATAATATACTGCTGATCATTCATTCATGCTCTCAGTGAACTGAACTATTTACATACCTCACAGGATTGGAAATCACATCAGTGGATGAACCCTGTAATTTTCTCATTGGTATGTAATAGTCTTTTTCTAAGCTTGTGAAATTTGTTAACTGTTGGGGCTGGCACTGTGGCATAGTGGGTAAAGCCACCCCCTAAAGTGCGAGCCTCCCATATGGACATGGGTTCGAGACCCGGCTGCTCTATTTCTGATTCAGCTCTCTGCTGTGGCCTGGGAAAGCAGTAGAAGATGGCCCAAGTCCTTGGGCTCCTGCACCCACATGGGAGACCTGGAGGAAGCTCCTTGCTCCTGGCTTTGGATTGGCACAGCTCCAGCCATTGCAGCCTTTCAGGGAGTGAATCAGCGGATGGAAGACCTCTCTCTTTCTTCTCTCTCTCTCTGACTCTCCTTCTCTCTGTGTGTAACTCTGACTTTCAAAATGAATAAATGAATCTTTTAAAAAAATGTTAACTGTAAAAGAATGAGATGAATAGACACCCACACATATACAAACATACTTTAAAAAGTTTATGGAAAACAGAACTAAAAGAATATTTTGGCGTGAAAATAAAGAAGTGGATGCAGTTTTTTTCATAATATGCAATTTCCATTAACTTTTTGAAGACTCATCATGTTATATATATGTTTACATATGTGTGCATACATTCATATGTGTATGTACTTATGTGCACACATACATAAATAAGTTGGATGAATTGATATGGATATATAAGTGAGAATTAACAGAGAAGTACAGAACAAATTAATCACAGGCAACAAAGGTGCTAAGAGAAATGTCTGGTTAATTATCATGAGCTTTTAACTTTATGTAATGTAATGTAATGTAATGTAAATGACTCACAAGTGCCCAGTGTCATCTTTTCAATAACAAGTCACTCCACCTTAATTTTAGGTTTAAGGCCTCAGAACTTTTATGTGTTTAGAACACTGTTCAAATGATAATAAATCTGAGTCTAGCTGCTTTTAACAGTTAACGTTTCCCCTAAGCATCACAACTAACCATGACTAATCTTCCCAAATTAATTTAATTTCACAGAACGAAGCATCTCGAAATATAGAAGGGAGCCATTCGGTGAAGATGAGCCAGATCTGCGGACGCACCACTCCTCAATGCTGTGAATTCATCCGGGGACGTTCACATCCCAGAGTTCAACAGCCCTGGCAAATTCTTACTCCCAGGGAATAGTAAACTTTCACTTTTCTTCTTAGAATATTTTACATCTCAGCTTTTACGTTCCCTGTTACTACACAGAAAGAGAGAAAGGGAACTGCAGCTGATAATACAGAAACACACAACAAATAAATAGACAAAGAGAAGCCTCCTCCTATTTTCCACCTAAGTACCCATGATGCTTCTGTCCTAATAACACCATTACAGAATGTGCCTTGCTGTCTACATGACTCACAAATTATTTAGAATTTACCTTCTTAAGCATTATATATTCTTAGGCATAGCAACGGGATTGGGAAAGACTTCCTGATTGTTCTCTGACTCCCAACAATTCACTCTGAGCAGGTAAAATAAATTATGAGCAGCAAAAGAGAAAGTAATAAATTTTCTATAATGTAATTACTGTAATTGGGTTACCTACCTACAGAAAAATGCAAGTTCAAATGCACAGTGTTCCAGATGCTGGGTTGATAAAAGTCTGAAAATTACTTTTTAATAAAAATGGGTAGTGATTTAGCCCATGGTATGCCAAGGAACCAAGTGCACATTATTGAAACTTATGAGAAAACGGTCTCTTGGAAAAGAAGACCTCAGTTTTTCTAAGAAGTATTTTGCAAACAGTTCTCTAAAAGTTTTATAATTTATCTCATTACAGAGGCCTTTCAATACTCCCAAAATTATAGCCAAAATGCAACAACAAATAATTCCCTTTGGTTGCCGATGTTGAAATTACTTTTCCTGTTCCAAGCCCCTTACTGTCTAGGCAGCTCCCAGAGGCAAACATCTGAATGAATTCAGAGAGGTTTCCTTTGGATGTGAGACTGTGCTTGCCCCAAGTAAGAATTTAATTTCTCCTAATTCCTTTACAAGGGATCAAATTGCTTCTTTTCATAATGTGAGCAAGCTCGCCTATTCCAGAATACCTTTTTGTGCATTGGTTTGATGTCTGTTCCCCCAATCGCATCAAGATACCCTAAACCCTCACTTCCCTGCGGCTTGCAATTTGCTGCCCAGCACTATGAACAGAGGGGATCTGCCCACTACTGTTAACAAGCAACCCCCTGCAGAATGCAGGGAGACTCACACCAAGCTACAGTAATAAGATGCACGTGGCTAGCTAGAGCCATCCGACTTCAGAAGCAGCACTTTTTTTTTTTTTTATTCACCACATCATCTAAAGCCAGGACAGAAATATTTCTACATTTCTTCTTGAGCTTAGAAGCCCAAAATGTGTCTACTTCTGGATACAGGAAGGAGATTCAGGCCCACTCTTCAATAACGGTGAGGCTTTTTTTTTTTTTAATTACTCAAATTATTTTATTTCTTGGCAGAAAACAGAGCCAAGAGATAACCAGAGGATAACATCATTACTGTTAAAAGATTTAAAGATTAGACAAACATCTATGTTAGCTGTTTGCTGATTTTCAGTATTCCTACAAACAACAAAATCCAAAACCTGGGAATAAGTATATTCTAAAGAAGAATATGCTAGATTGTCCTATACAGCAAAGAAAAAAAAATGCAAATCGCTTTGCATGCATTTATTAAGAGGGCTGCAGAGAATATATTGGTTTGGTTTTAGGAGTCCCAGTGGGTGGGCATTTGGCCTAATGGTTAAGCTGTTATTTGGAATGCTAGCTACCCATATGGGAGTACCTGGGTTTGAGTTTCAGCTCAACTTCCAATTCTAGCTCCCTGGGAAAAAGCCAATCATGGCTTAAGTAACTGTGTCCCCACCACCCACATGGGAGACCTGGACTGAGTTACCAGTTCCTGACTTCAGCTTGGCTCAGTCTTGGCTGTTAGGAGCACTTGGGGAGTGAATCATTAAATAGGCACTATCACACATTCTCATTCATTCTCTCCCTCTCCCTACTCTCCCCTCTCCCTCTTCTCCTTCTTCCCTCTCCCTCTTCTCCCTCTTCCACCTCTCCCTCTCACTCCTCTCCCTCTCCCTCCACTCCCTATTCCACCTCTCCCTCTGCCTCCCCTCCCTCTCCCTCCCCTCCCTCTCTCCTCCCTCTCCCTCTCAAATTATAAAAAAAGAGTTACAGATACACAAAAGTGTAGAAATCAAAACATATCTGAATCCATGAACCACTCATGGGTTAAACATCCCCAGTTTGATTTTCTCACACACGCAGTCCTGTCTCTTATCTGTCACTTAATTGCATGATGTGGGGCATGTAGAGAGGGAAAAAAAAAAAAGGAAAAAAGAAAAGCTGACAGCAGAATTCTTGTGAAAGAGAATGATCTTCTTCAAGAACATCTACTTGCCTTCTGACAAGAAAACCATCAGCATATGGTCAGGATGGTGGGAAGCCGAGAGAACAAAAAAAAAACAAAACTACATTTTACCACATAGCTGTAAGTTCGGGTTTCCAATAGCAGCCAGAGAGGGAGGGCAGGAAGGGCAGGAATGGAAAGGAAGAAGACCAGGTATGGAAGGAGAGGGTGGGAGACGTCAGCCTGGCCAGAGGACAAGGGCAGGAGCCAGCACCTGGGAGGACAGAACAAGCTTAAAACAGCGAACAGCAGACAGAATTTTATACACAAAACGTGTTACATTTACTGTCAAGATTTTTTTTTTTAATGTTAGGCTAGGCTATCCCACTGCAACCTTGAGAAATGACAGCTGTTCTTAAATGGAGCTCCCCCAACTCTGTCAAATGATCGATAAAGCATTCATAACGCCTATCACTCTGGTATAGGAATGTGTGTGAGGAAATGAGAAAGCAGCTGCATTTTACTGACGTGAACAAGAAGGGAGGCCACTGTTGGTAGTGGCAAGATCCAAGCACAATAAAAAAAAAAAAAAAAAAAAAAAACTCCAGTGGAAAAAGGAATTAAGAGAAAGAGGTGACAAGGAGAAGTGAGCATCGTTTTATAACAGATACACTGGACTTCACATTTTTATTTAAACATCAAGGGGCCATATGCCCTCCGCTAACTGAGACTTGAGGGAGCCCGGGCAGCTGGCATCTGTCCTACAAGGTAAAGAAATTAGCTTGGTGTGCTCAGCGCAGTCATTCAATAAAGGAGAAGAGCCACAGAGGGAGCCATCTAGCTGTTTTTCTGGAACTGTTTTAGCAATATTCACCTGAAGAGTAAACTTAGTCTCTCAGATCAGTTACCAATAAAAATACAGCTTAAAATAGCAGTAGGGTATTCCATTAGACAACAGAAAATGAGCAATCATCCAAGACCCAAAACCAAAATAATTCATTTTTGTTTAACTCTATCTAGAAGGCAACATCTCTAACGCCCTTCAGGATATGAGAATGGTGACACAATATATCCTTAATTAATACAGAAGTCAATTTCCCAGGTTGGGGCCAGTGTTGTGGCACAGCAGGTTAAACCACACCTGCAATGCCAGCATCCCATATGAGCACCAGTTTGAGTCTTGGCTGTGCCATTATGATCCCGATCCCTGCTAATCCACCTGGGAAAGCACAAGTATTTGGGACCCTGTCACCCAGGTGGGAGGTTCAGATGGATTTCCAGGCTCCTGGTTTTGGCCTGGCCTAGCACTGGCCGTTGCAGCCATTTTAGGAGCAAACCCTCTCCCGCTCTCTCCTCTCCCTTCCTTTCTCCCCCTCCCTCTCCCTACCCCGTGTGTGTGTGTGTGTGTGTGTGTGTGTTTCTCCCTGTATCTGTATCATTCAAATAAATGAAATTTTTAAAAAAAATTTCAAATTTCCCAGCTTATCTTTCGAAAAATTGTATATAATATGATGGTTCCTATAGAAACGCATCCTCCACCTACAAGAGCTTGAAAATGAGGAAAATAAGGTCGTCCTGTAGAAAACAGGTATCCAGTTCAACCCATCATGGATCTAAAGAAGAGGCTGTGTAAGACTCGTTTAAAGAAAAAAAAATGGTGGTCATGAAGCCTAGGAAGAGAAGAGGTTTTGAGACAAGCATCTCGAGTACTTCCGGAGCATGACGCAGATGAATGGAAAGTTCTCCTAAAGGTCCCCACCTGCTGAGTGCCTGGGAATCAGGTGCATCCTGCTCCTGCAGTCGGCATCTGAACCAGTCCAACTGTGAACCCAGCTCCACTACTAATCACCACGCGAACTTGTTTCCTTAGAGCGTGTCTAAGGAGTGAAAGATTGATCAGAGGTGGACCATGCACTATGCCTCTGATCTTTTATGTGCCGTGATAGGTTAATAAATGGGCCATCTGATTTGTAACTCAGGATTTTGAGTTTGTGGTTTAAGTCTTTCCCTCAGAGACAAAACCACTTTCAGAGAGTAAAAACGCCAGACTTCTAAGCCCAAAAGCTGAAGGCCAAGTTCTAGATCATTACAAATTAACTCAAGTAATAACACTGCAGGAGGCATCTTGGGAAATATCCAGAGAGCCTTCTTTGGATGCTAACTCTTCATAGGTCTACCTTGAAATGTAACAGAATAATCCCATGCTAACATTCACTATTCCCTTAATATAAATGACTCAAACTACCAAATACACTTGGCCTAAAACAAAGAATAGGAACACAACAAACTAACTGTATTTAATTCCATGCAATGAATAAGTTATCAAAAGCAGAAGAAACTGAGTGGCAAGAAGAAACATTAAAAGGCGCTTTTTTAAAGTCTTGCAGGTTTTCATTCAGCTCTCAGGTTTACTTTGGAACTAATATTTTGACATCTGTTACTTCAGAATTTGGATAACCGTAATATAATATAGTAAGTATAGGTTTCTTTTTTCCCTTAACATTATGTTCGAAGATCTAGGTGGCATCTTTCTGTTGTTTTTCTATTACTTCTCAAGTAGAGAAAAACTTTGCTATCTGGGAATAACATTATTTTTGGCTTTGACCTTGTGTGGACAATTGTAATGACACACACAGCTGTTGAAATGTAAATAAAAGAGGTTAACTGCACATGGAAACTGCACTTTCTACTCCAGCTCATTGCCCCTTCTAGTTTAATACACCATACTTAACTTTCACTTAATATGGGAACCACAGTACAAGCAATTTAGCATAATTCTTTATATTCCATTCAAGTTTCATATCCCAATCTACATCCATAGAGGTGGAACTAGGAAAGATCCAAAAGGTAATCTAAAATGCATATTACATAATATTCTTTTGAAGGACTCATAAAACACTTTTTTTTCCTCGTCTGGAGAAGTAAATATTTCTGTGTATTGATTCTGTGTAGTAGGATGTGGTGATTACTAATAAGAATGGTCACAACACTAACTGACAGAATCAAAATCAGAGTGACAATGACATATACCTGGAGATCAAAACCCACAGAGTTGAGCCCACTAAAGTGACATAAAACTTGCAAAAAATTATTTAAGATTTGGATGCATTTATTTATTTACCAATTTCATGCATATGATGTATTGAGCATCTCCAATGTGTTAGGCATTATTTTCATGCTGGGAATACAAAATCCCTATCCTCCCGGAGCTTACATTCTAGTGGGACAGATAGAACTTAAACCAGGTAAACTAAAATATGTTGATGGTTAGTGAAAAAGGCCATGAAGAAAACAAAACAGGAAAGGGAGATGACCAATGGTGTGGTGGGTTTTGTAAATCCATATACTATAGCCAAGGAAAAATTGACTTGAGTAAAAGCCTGAAAGACATTTGAATAAATCCTTTAAAACAAGTTGGGAGGAAGCCATGCTGATGTAGAGATCACCCCAGACTATGCAAAATGATGGGTGGAATAGGTTCCACACATTCAGAGTAACTCACAAGTCCAAGTGGCTGGAGCAGGTGAGCAATCAGAGTATGGGACACAATATAGCAAGAGAGCCACAAGGCCAGGGTTGAGCAAAGATTCTGTGGGGCCTGGTAGGTAACAGAAAAGACTTTAGCTTTTGCTGTAGGTGAAAAAGAAGCTGCACCTGTATCCCCTATCAGAGCATCACATCAGAGTGTGTTTGAGTCTTGGCTCTGTTCCTGATTCCAGCTTCCTGCTAACGTGCACCCTGGGAGGCAGCAGGTGACTGACTGTCCAAGTACTCGAGTTGCTGACACCCCTATTGGTAGACCTTGATTGAGTTCCCAAATCCATGTGTCTACCTGGCCCAGGCCTGATCACTGAAGCCATCTGGGGATTAAATCAGCATGTAGTAGTGGGATCACTCTTGCTTTCTCTCTCTCTTTTTCAATTTCTTTGCTCTCGCTCCACAAATAAATAAATTTTTCAAAAAAATGTTCATTTTTTAAAAGTTCTTGGAAAATGCATATTATGCAAATCTTTATGGATTAAAAAACATTTTGCACCAAAATAAACTTTTTAAATTTAATTTCTCTACAAACTTTTTGATGTGCTCATGTACAGAAAAAATTTTATGTCATTTCATGGTCTGAGTAAAGAATATTAACATAATCGTACCCACAGTACTCATATTGTTTCAGGAGCTAAAATCACATCCACATAAAAGATTACTAACTGGGTTAGTAGATTTTGGTACACCAAACTGATGACTCAGTACATTAAAGAGATGCACCATCTACCTCTTCAATGCAAAGATTTTGCTATGACTGAAGATACTTCTTTTTTTTTGCAAAGAAGCTTTTTATTTAATGAGTACAAATTTCCTAAGTACAAATTTAATAATATAGTGATTCTTCCCAACATACCTGCCCTCCTGCCTCCACTCCCAACCCACCTGCTCCTCTCTCTCTCTCTCATTCCCTGTCTTATTCTCCATTAAGACTCATTTTCAATTAACTCGATACACAGAAGACCAACTCTATATTAAATAAAAATTTCAACAATTTACACACACACACATACACACACACACACATGCAGCTGCCTGAGAACAAGTTTTACAGTTAATTCTCATAATACAACTCATTGAGGACAGAAGTCCTGCATGGGAAGTTAAGTGTACTGTGACTTCTGTTGTTAATTTAACAATTAATTAACACTCTCATGTATGATGTCAGTGATCACCTGAGGCTCTTGACATGAGCTGCCAAGCCTTTTGAATCTTCAATCTCCAGCAGTGGTTAGACAAGGCCATAAGCAAATTAGAAGTTCTCTCCTCCTTTCAGAGAAAAGTACATCCTTCTTTGATGGCCACTTCTTTCCACTGGGGTCTCACTCACAGAGATCCTTCATGTAGCACTTTTTTTGCCAAAGCGTCTTGGATTTTCCATGCCTGAAACGTTCTCATGGGCTTTTTAGCCAGACCAGGAATCATTTAGGCCTGATTTTGAGGTCAGAGTATTGTTTAGAGTGATTGTCATTCTATGAGTCTGCTGTGTGGACTGCTTCCCATGTTGGAACATTATCTCCTTTTTAATTCTATCTATTATTATTACCAGAACCTTGGTCTTATTTATATGATCCCTTTAACACTTAATCCTATATATATATATATATATGATCACTGTAACACTTAATATGATCACTTTAACATTTAAGATGGCATTTTTATCACCAAGCATAATTGGATTTGGGATACCATGGCAAGTTTTTAAACTGTACTCTTCGATGTAAGTCTGTAGGAATGTATGCAGAACTATACAGCTTTACAGTTACAAATGTCCTTCTCGCTCTCTTCTTCCCACTCTTATTTTTACTGAGATCTATTTCCAATTGGCTTTATACACATATGACTAATTCTGTGTTAAGTAAATGTGGGGAGTAGCTCGGACTAGACTAAGTTACTGGAATTAAGACTTATTCTATGCATCTGCTCTCCTCTGTGGGGAGCAGCTCGGACTAGACTGTTACTGGAATTAAGACTTATTCTATGCATCTGCTCTCCTACAATATGGCGCTGGGAGAGGAGAAAACAGCTTCTACCCAGCTGCCTCCAGTTCAACTAATAAACTGTAGGACTTGCTCCTGATTGGAGGAGAGCAGCGTACTCGGCGTGTGGGCAGCCGAGTTGGGATTGGCGGAGAAGGACTATAAAGGAGGAGAGAGACGGCATGCACCAGGAACATCTATGGGGAACATCTAGCTGAAGGAACACCTGTGCAGCCCCCGAAGAGAGCCGGCTGGCGGTGTGCCGCTCCCCTGCGGAAGTGGGGAATGCGGCCAGGGGGAACTGCCCTTCCACGGAGGTGGAAGGGATAGTAGCCAACCCGGGAAGAACCAGCAGCAAACCCGGGGAGGGCCGAGCAGACGAAAGAACAGCGCAGGGTCCTGTGTTGCTCCTCCACGAAGAGGGGGAGCGACATAATGGTGCCGTGACTCGGATATGAAGCCTAGGCAGGACTTAGTGTCGTTCCTCCACGAAGAGGGGGAGCGACATAATGGTGCCGTGACTCGGATAGGAAACCTAGCTCGGATAGGAAACTTAGGACGGATATGAAACCTAGGAGGGAAGAAATGGGAAGAAACGGGAAGAATTGGGAGGGTACCGGAGAGAGAGACTAGCAAACAGCCTAGGGAAAAGCCGGACGAAAAAGGGTGCCGGAAGAAGCTATTGAAAGCCTAGGCATAGACTTGGATACGGACTACGGGGGGAAGCTGGGAGAAATCTCTAAGGTCGAAAGCGAAAGTGAAAGCTAGAACAAACAGACTCGGATGCGGACTGTGGGGAGAGGCCGGGAGAAATGAGGGAGGAATATTGTTGGAGGAAAGCTTGGGGAAACATACCGGGTAGAGAAAAATGTTAGGGAAATTGAAGCCGCGGGGGGCAGGCCGAGGCGGAAACGAAAGCCACTTTGGGGTTCTCAAGTTAGCCCGGGAATAGGGGGCGAAAAGTTGAAACCAGAAGCTGAGACGTAAGCCAGATTGGGATCCGTCTGATTAGCCCGGGGAGCAAAGGACGGGAAGCCAAATCGTGGGGCGGAGACGTACGCTGGGTTGAATTCGCCAGGCTAGCCCGGGGAACTTAGATTGAATCCTAGTGGCGGAGACGCAAGCTGCGCTGTGTTACTCGCGGAGGCCGCCGCGTGCAGAGAGAGCACGGGGCGTGAATAGATAGGGAACGCTGGCGTAGGCCGTGGTTCAGACGCGAAAGGGTTAAGCGTGGAGACCGCGGACCGCGCGAAGCCGGGAAGCCGCGCAGAGAGGCGCGCGGGCTGAAGCGGCGCAGAGCCGGGAACCCGCCGGCGGGGCGAGGTGCCGGAAAGCCGCAGGGATAAGAGAAACAGAAGTTTGGAAGTGAAGTAAAAGAAATGGGAATGCTGGAAGATAGAAGTGAAATGGGAGAGGTAGGAATGCCCGGAGATAGAGAAATAGAGAAAAATAAGGCCTCCCCTCAACATGGCAATTAGAAGGCTTGGATTCGGTCTGCCCGATTAGTGAGGCGATGAGCACCTGGGCGGCTAGCCGCAGGTCACCGAAGACAGTCACGAATTAACATCAGTAAGGCTTCCCCACAATACAACAATATTAAGCTTGGATTCGGTCTGCCTGATTTAAGGCGGTAAGCGCCAGCAAGCAGCTCGACCAGAGTATGAGCTGCAGGTCACCGAAGATAGGCACGAACCAACACTAATAAGTCTCCCCCACAATAAGGCAATGAGAAGGCTTGGATTCGGTTTGCCTGATAGGTCTTGTAAGTCCCCTGCAGGCAGAGCAGAGCATGCGCTGCAGGGCACCGAACACAGGCACGCATCAGCGCCTAAAAACCTCCTCACAACATGGCGAAGAGAGGACCCGGATTCGGTTTGCCTCATTGATAGAACTTGTAAGAACCTGTGGCAACTCTAGCAAGTAGAGCAGAGTGTGTGCTGCGGGACACCGAAGACAGGCGCGTATCAACGCCAAAAAAATAAAAAGAAAGGGGGATCTGTGGGGAGTAGCTCGGACTAGACTAAGTTACTGGAATTAAGACTTATTCTATGCATCTGCTCTCCTCTGTGGGGAGCAGCTCGGACTAGACTGTTACTGGAATTAAGACTTATTCTATGCATCTGCTCTCCTACAATATGGCGCTGGGAGAGGAGAAAACAGCTTCTACCCAGCTGCCTCCAGTTCAACTAATAAACTGTAGGACTTGCTCCTGATTGGAGGAGAGCAGCGTACTCGGCGTGTGGGCAGCCGAGTTGGGATTGGCGGAGAAGGACTATAAAGGAGGAGAGAGACGGCATGCACCAGGAACATCTATGGGGAACATCTAGCTGAAGGAACACCTGTGCAGCCCCCGAAGAGAGCCGGCTGGCGGTGTGCCGCTCCCCTGCGGAAGTGGGGAATGCGGCCAGGGGGAACTGCCCTTCCACGGAGGTGGAAGGGATAGTAGCCAACCCGGGAAGAACCAGCAGCAAACCCGGGGAGGGCCGAGCAGACGAAAGAACAGCGCAGGGTCCTGTGTTGCTCCTCCACGAAGAGGGGGAGCGACAGTAAAGAGTTCAACAAATAATATGAGGAAGAGAAAAGAAAAAACAAAACTGTTCCTGAACAGTCAAGAAAAGGGCTCTTCGTGACATTGTTTCTCAGTGTCAATTTCACTTCTACAGATTGCCTTTCAGGTGCTCTATTAGTTATCACAGATCAGGGAGAACATATGGTATTTGTCCCTTTGGGACTGGCTTATTTCACTAAGTATGATGTTTTCCAGATTCATCCATTTTCTTTTAAATTACCAGATTTCATTTTTTAAACCATTGTGTAGTATTCCATAGAGTACATTTCCCTTAATTTCTTTATCCAGTCTTCAGTTGATGGGCATTTAGGTTGATTCCATGTCTTAGCTATTGTGAATTGAGCTGCAATAAACACAAGAGGTGCAGATAACACTTTCATATGCTGATTTCAATTCCCTTGGATAAATTCTCAGGAACGAGATGGCTAGGTCATATTGTAGGTCTATGTTCAGGTTTCTGAGAAATCTCCATACTCTTCCATAGCAGTTTTACCAGTTTACATTTCCACCAACAGTGGATTAGGGTGCCTTTTTCCCTACATCACAGCCAGCATTTGCTGTTTTTTGATTTCTGTATGAAAGCCATTCTAACCGGGGTGAGGTGAAACCTCATTGTGGTTTTGATTTGCATTTCCCTGATGGCTAGTGATCTTGAGCATTTTTTCATGTGTCTGCTGGCCATTTGGATTTCCTGTTTTGAAAAATGCCTGTTTAAGTCCTTTGCCCATTTCTTAACTGGGTTGTTTGTTTTGTTGTTGAGTTTCTTGATCTCTTTATATATTCTGGTTTTTAATACTTCATCAGCTGAATAGTTTGCAAATAATTTCTCCCATTCTGTCAGTTGCCTCTTCACTTTCCTGAGTGTTTCTTTTGCCATATGGAAGCTTCTCAGTTTGATGTAATCCCATTTGTTAATTTTTGCTTTGATTGCCTATGTCTCTGGGGTCTTATCCAAGAATTCTTTGTGCTAATGTCTTGCAGTGTTTCCCTAATGTTCTCTAATAATTTAATGGTATCAGGTCATAGATTTAGGTCTTTAATCCATTTTGAATGGATTTTTGTGAAAGGTGTAAGGTGTAAAGTAGAGGTCCTGCTTCATACTTCTGCATGTGGAAATCAGGTTTTCCAGCACCATTTGTTGAAGAGACTGTCCTTGCTCCAGGGATTGGTTTTAGCTCCTTGGTCAAATATAAGTTGGTAGTTGGTAGTAGATGCTGGGATTGATTTATGGCAGTTCTATTCTGTTCCATTGGCCTATTCATCTGTTTTTGTACCAGTACCAGGCTGTATTGATTATAACTGCCCTGTAGCATGACTTGAAATTTGGTATGGTGATGCCTCCAGCTTTGTTTTTGTTGTATAAATGGATTTAGTTATTCAAGGTCTCCTGTGTTTCCATATGAATTTCTTCATCATTTTATCTAGGTCTAAGAAGAATGTCTTTGGTATTTTGATTGGTATTGTGTTGAATCTGTAAATTGCTTTGGGAAGAGTGGACATTTTGATGATATTGATTCTTCCAAT
The DNA here is from genome assembly GCF_964237555.1 of Oryctolagus cuniculus. Lineage (NCBI taxonomy): Eukaryota > Metazoa > Chordata > Mammalia > Lagomorpha > Leporidae > Oryctolagus > Oryctolagus cuniculus. Next base: position 127,002,710 of record NC_091439.1, on the reverse strand, counting down.
CCTAGAACATGGGAATTTTTTCATTTTTGTATCTTCTATTTCTTTCTTTGATGCTCTGTAGTTCTTGTTGAAAATATCCTTCAAATCCTTGGTAAAATTTACTCCAAGGTATTTGGTATTTTTTGTACCAATTGTGAATGGGTTTGATCTTAGAAGTTCTTTCTCAGCCATGACATTGTCTGTGTACACAAAGGCTGCTGATTTGTTGTGTTGATTTTATATCCTGCTACTTTACCAAACTCTTCTGTGAATTCCAATAGTCTCTTGGTGGAGTCTTTTGGATCCCCTTTATACAGAATATTCTCATCTGCAAACAAAGATAGTTTGACTTCCTTTTTCCCTATTTGCATCCTTTTTTTCTTTTTCTTGCCTAATGGCTCTGGCTAAAATTTTCTGGACTATACTGAACAGCAATGGTGAGAGTAGGCATCCTTGTATGTTATTGGATCTCAGTGGGAATGCTTCCAACTTTTCCCCATTCAGTAGGATGCTGGATGTGGGTTAGTCATAAATTGATTGTGTTGAGGAATGTCCCTTCTACACCCAATTTGTTTAGAGTTTCAACATGAAAAGGTGTTTCATTTTATAAAATGCTTTCTCTGCATCTACTGAGATAATCATATGGTTTTGTTCTTCAGTTGGTCAATGTGATGTATTACATTGATTAATTTGCGAATGTTGAACTATCCCTGCATGCCAGGGATAAATCCCACTGAGTCCCTGTGAATGATCCTTCTGATGAGTTGTTGGATTAGATTGGCCAAAATTTGTGGAGGATTTTAGTGTCTATGTTCATCAGGGAAATTGGTCTGTAGTACTTTTTTTCTGTTGCGTCTTTTCTGGGTTTAGGAATTAAGCTGATGCTGGCCTCATAGAAAGGACTTGGGAGTATTCCCTACCTTTCAACTCTTTTGAATAATCTGTGATGAAATGGAGTTAGCTCTTCTTTAAATGTCTGGTAGAATTCAGTGTAAAGCCATGTGGTCCTGCATTTTTGTTGTTGTTGTTGTTGTTAGGAGGGTCTTTATTACTGATTCTATTTCCGTCTTAGTTATGGGTCTGTTTAGGTTCTCTATGTCTTCATGGCTCAATTTAGTTCAGTTGCATGTGTCCAGGAATGTAACCTTTTCTTCTAAGTTTCCCAGTTTCTTGGCATACAGCTCTTTGTAGTAATTTCTGATGATTATTTTATTTCTGTGGTGTCTGTTGTTACATTTCCTGCTGAAAGTGGGGTACTGAAGTCCCCCATTACTGTTGTATTTGAGTCTAGATCTCCCTTTAAATCCATTAACATACCTTTTACATAGCCAGGTGCCCTGTAATTAGGTGCATATACATTTATAATAGTCACATATTCCTGTGGAATTGATCCTTTAATCATTACATAGTGTCCTTCTTTGTCTCTTTTAATATTTTTGTGTTAAAGTCTATTTTGTCTTATATTAGAATGACTACACCAGCTCTTTTCTGGTTTCTGTTTGCACAAGTTATCTTTTTTGATTCTTTCACTTTCAGTCGGCATGCATCTTTTTTGGTAAGATGTGTTTCTTGTAAGCAACAAATAGATGGGTTTTGTTTTTTTAATCCATTCAGCCAATCTGTGTCTTTTTACTTGAGAGCTGATTTCATTTACATTCAGAATGACTATTGTTAAGTATCGACTTTGCCCTGCCATATTTCCATTGATAGCCCTAATTTTTTACTTTGGGTTACCTTTGTACTTTTAATGGGCCATTTTCTGCATTCATCTTCTTTTGTAGTGATGTTTCTGTTTCTGTGTGTAACACATTCTTGAGCATTTTTCTTAGGGCTAGGCAGATATTTACAAATACTTTCATTTTCTGTTTGTTTGGAAGATCTTTATTTCTCCTTCAGTCATAAATGAGAGCTTTGCAGGGTACAGTATTCTGGGCTGACAGTTTTTTTCTCTTAGGACTTGGAATATATCTCATTATTCTCTCCTTGCCTGTAGGGATTCTGATGAGAAGTCTGCAGTGAGTCTAACTGGGTTTCCTCTCAATGTGATTTGGCATTTCTCTCGTGCAAGTGTTAAGATCTTTTCTTTATATTTTAGTGTGGGTGGGGAGTTTTATTACAATGTGTCATGGTGAAGATCTTACTTGGTCGTGTCTATTGGGAGTTCTGTTACTTCCCATACATGAATGTCTCTTTCTTTCTCCAGATTGGGGAAGTTTTCTGTTATTATTTCATTAAGAAGGACTTCTAATCCTTTATCTCTTTCCATGCCTTCCAGAAAACCTAGGATCTGTATGTTGGTCCTTTGAAAGAATCTTGTAGATATCTAAACGTGTTTTTTAGTTTTCTAATTCTTTTTTTCTTTTATTTGGTCTAATATATCCATAAGTTTGTCTTCCAGTTTTGTTATTCTTTCTTCTGTCTCACCTATTCTGTTGTTACTGCTTCCCACTGCATTTTTCATTTGATCTATTGAATTCTTCATTAATAGTATTTCATTCTGGCTTCTCTTTAATATCTCAATTTCTTGGGAGTACTTTTAATTTAGATCGTGAATTTGCTTCTGATTGCTTTTATGCAATCTGATGATTAATTTTCTGAATTCCATTTCTGGCATATCTTTGATCTCTACATCTTCACCTTCTATTATTTAAGACTTGTAGTGTTCCTTTGGGGGACTCAAACTGCCTAGCCTAATATTATTTAGGTTTTTTTCTGTTTTTTGGCATTTGTATTTTTTTTATCTGGTTGCTTTTCTCTTTGTGTCTTTGTGATTTAGTGGGACGTCTCTACGTTTAGTTATTTCTAAGAGGTGCATCATGAATGTGGCCTGGGTGCTCTGTTTAGTATTCCAGGGTGGAGGTAAGGCCCCTGTGGGCCTCTGTAGCTTTCCTCTGGCTTTTTGGTTGGAAGAGGTTGTACACTTCTGTTGGTACAACCTGCTCTTTTCCTCACAGTTGCAGGACACCCCAGTGTTAGTCTCTGGTGTGTTCAGGGTTGTATCACCCTGCTTAATGAACTGCACCTCTAATCTGTAGAGATTTCCTTGTGGGGAGGTTTCCCTCTGTTATGAGCTTCTATGTGTCTGTGCGTTGCAAGTGGAAGCAAGGAGCCCCACCTACTGGAGCCCAGCACAATTCTCAATCATGGTGGAGGTGGGTACCAGCTCCAGTGCACAGAGCCCCACCTACTGTAGCCCAGCTGGCTTCTCAATGGTGGGTGGAGCGGGTTCAACTTTTCAATATTCAGGACTTCTCCTTTTTGTACAGCTTGCTTGGTGGGGAAGAAATTCTTCTGAAATGCTGTGGTCCTCATTCCTGGGTTGGGGGTGTGGCCCTACACTGATGGGCATGCGTGAGGGAGGCAAAGTCAAAACAAAATGACTTCTCCCAGCTTGCTGCAGGTCCAGGTGGTGGGGGGAGGGAGGTGGCCAGAGGAGTGCCCAGCCTCTCTGTTTTTCCTCTATACCTTCTCTTTTTTCCCACATAGAGCTTCAAAAGCAGTTTGCCAAGCTCTCCCTCCCACTGCTATTTGCAGCTCCAAGGGCCTGCGATTTCCAGTCTCACCTGGTCTGCTGGGGGCTGGCGCCCACCTCCCCTAGCTGAGTCTCTGCTGCTTCCCTGTCTTATTTGCTCTTTCTGCGTGGGCCTGCCCAGTCTCTGTTGCTCTCCTGGGCTTCCCATAGAGAATTCCCCCTGGCTTATCTCCAGTGCCTATCTTCTCTCCTTTTTAACTGTCTATTTAGCCTGTTGCTCTACCGCCATCTTGGGATCTTCCTATTGAAGATATTTCAATGAAAGACTTCGAATGCACTTGTCAGAGTTCCGTCCTCTGAACAGACCATTTCCCAGCCAGAACTACATCCAAAAACAAGCATCAGCTGCTGACCTTTTAGATGTATCACTCTTTGAAACTCCAATCACAGAAAATCCTTGGGAAAATGTGGCTCTTTCATCTCTGCGTGGTAGGGGCACAGAGCTCTTCCTATGGATGCTGGCAACCCCCGGTGCCTTTGCTGCCTTGTGAGAAATGCTTTGAAACAGCCATTTCCAGCCAGAGTTCTCAGCCTTCCATTTCCTTCCTTACTTAAAATAAGGAAATGATGTGTAGAAGGAGAAAAAAATAAAAGGATTCTTTTATTTTCTGCTTAGTTGGTCTGAACTATCTCCTAAGCCACATCTTTGCTGACTTTGGCAGCTCCTTGTGTCCATCCTTAGCACCTGACAGGGAAAGCTACTCAGCAGAATTTTGCTCTCATCACCAACATGAGAGTTGGTAAAACACAAATGCTACCCTTTCTTCAACATGGGCCACATATGTAGGCTAAAGTTACGATATGCTAGAGCGCCCAGGAGCTGATAAAAATCAAAACTGTTGAGGTGTAGCAGGTAGTGAAGCCACGTGCAGTACCCACAACCCATATGAGCTCCTGTGCAGGTCCCAGCTGCTCCTCTTCCGATCCAGCTCCCTGCTAATGGCCTGGGAAAGCAGCAGAAGATGGTCCAGGTGTCTGGGTCCCTGCCACCCACGTAGGAGACCCAGATGAAGCTCCTGGCTTTGGCCTGGTCCATCTCTGGCTTTTGTGGCCACCAGGGGAGTGAACTGCCAGATAGAAGATTTCTCTTCCTTCCTTCCTTTTTCTTTCTCACTAATAAGAAAAATTTTTAAAAAGTATGTATGTGTTCAAAAACGCATTAAGGCTTAGCAGTACTACACACTGTTTATTTTTACATCAAACTACCTTTGCAGCCACAGTTATTTGAGCTAACCCTGAAATACTCTGGCACTCGCCACATAACCACAGATTACTAAGAGCTAACATTTACCGAGTGCTCAAGACATGCCAATTACTTTGCTAGGCATTTTCTATGCATTGTCTCATTTAATCCTCACCTCGGCCCATCAGGTGGACACCTTTTACAAGTTCCAACTCAGGGACTTAAATATGTTTCCTGAGGTCACAGAGCTAGCAATTAAAGTTCACAGCCTGGATTCAAATCTGGGTCTAACTAGATAACTCATAATTTACCATACTGTCTCCATCAAGAGTAAGAATGTTACGAGTGTATTACTCATTAAATCATTGTTTTTCTCTTTACAAGGACTCATGGGAGAGACAACTGTAGTTTCAGTACCAAGAGTAGTTCTGCTTGTCCTGAGAAAATGATTATTCTTATATTGCCTATCAAAAATCTAAACCAAATTCATGGCCTTTTTCCAGCAATGAAGAAAACCTTAGGGCATTTACCTAGACTCATCCTCCTGACTTCCTCATGTTCCTCCTATTCTTATTTTCCTTTGAGCTTTTCTTCATGTGTGTAAACTGTGCTTTCCTTAATCTTGTTTTATTTTCAGTGTTCATATGATTCATGCTAATGGTTGTCTGAGACTGAAAGAAGATAAATGTATGAAGCAATACATGAAAGTGGATGATGAGTTTAGAAATGTTAAAGTTATGGGGCCGGCGCCGTGGCTCACTTGGTTAATCCTCCACCTGCGACACGGGCATCCCATATGGGTGCCGGGTTCTAGTCCCGGTTGCTCCTCTTCCAGGGCAGCCCTCTGCTGTGGTCCAGGAGGGCAGTGGAGGATGCCCCAGGTGCTTGGGCCCCTGCACCCACATAGGAGACCAGGAGGAAGCACCTGGCTTCTGGCTTTGGATCGGTGCAGCGCCGGCCGTAGCGGCCATTTGGGGAGTAAACCAATGGATGGAAGACCTTTCTCTCTGTCTCTCTCTCTCTCTCACTGTCTATATCTCTACCTGTCAAAAAAAAAAAAAAAAAAAAAAGAAATGTTAAAGTTATTACAAAAAAGGCATCCCCTGTGAAGAGAAATTGTTTCAGGTAGCTTGAATAGTAGATAATTCACAAGAGACAGAGTGAGAACTTGTGCAGACAAACTTGTTAGCAGCACAATTTTCCTCCAAGGGCATTGCCATCTCAGTGAGAAGCTGGAAGTCCCCACCTTAACTCTCCTTCTGAAGTTGTCTGGAATGCTTCAAAATAGAGAAAGTGATGGGCATAAAGGAAAACTAATAAAAATAAAGCATGCTTCTGGTATTTCCTGTAGTTCTTTTCCTTTTGTGCACTAGAGACGTACACCGTGTATGTTTCGTTATTTACCTCTAAAACTTCATGTTAGAGTACATTTCATAGGTGGGAAGGTAAGTATGTAAATTACCTTTCTATTCAAAATGTGAAATGGCAGAAAATCAGGAAAACAAAGCATGGAAGCTCTACTCTCATCCCTTCTACCTTCAGCAGCCCCCAGCAAATGAAAACAAAGCAGTATGTTCAAAATGACTGACTTACTCAGCAATTCAATAACGGTGCAGTATTTTGTAATCATTTAATTTATTATTATCTGCAAGGCAGAGCAACAGACAGGAGAGAAAGAGGGAGAGGGAGAGAATATGAATGAATGAATGAATCTTCCATCCACTGGTTCACTCCCCCACATGCCTGCAACAGCCAAGGCTGGGCTGGGCTGAAATCAAGAACTCTATCCAAGTCGCTCATGTGGGTGGCAGCACCTCAAACCACTTGATCCACCTCCTGATGCCTTGCAGGAGGTACACGAGCAGGAATCTGGATCAGAGTGTGAGGACTCAGACCAAGGCACTCCAACACAGGATGCTGATATCTTCACTGCTGAGCCAAATACCCACTTACCATTGGCTATTTTAAAGCTTCAATGTAATAAGAAAGCACTGGAATGACTATAATTATTAATATTTTTTCTTATTACAACTAAAGGAGACAACACAAATTACCTATGATTACAGACTGCACTTCATGCGCACCACAGCACTGCTATTAAAATCATTAAGGGATGCTGTGTCCACAAGAAACAGTCCAGAAACAAGCTCCATAATTTGCCAGACTTCTCCCTCTTTTCCATATCATCATGTTTCTAAAAAGAGATCAGATCAGAAAATTGTAATGTTTTACTTTCTTTATAATCACGGTTCATATCCTCTCTGTTGGTTGCGTTTATTAAAGGTTGGCGTTTTAACATAGCGTTGAACAATATAATACGTTCATCACAATGCTGGAGGCCATCATGATACATACATGATACATACATGAGAAAGCACTCGTCCTTCTTATGCTAGATTTAAGAAAATGAATGCGAATTTTATTCCTAATTAGAAATGTTTCCACAGAACTACACCATACCCACAGGGGGACAAAGCATTGTTAAAAGTTGTGAGGTGTGATATATTGGCCTTCAGTTCAGTACAGCGCTTTCCTTGGGTAGTTCACATCCGGATTCTCAATCGCATTTCCATCTAATTAAATTGTTCGGCTGACAACATTCTGGGTATATGTGAAATCAAGAACATGCGTGTAAAGGTTCCCTGACTCTTTAATCATGCAAGATTTCCCAAATCCCTGGAATGAAGGTCTGTGAGTGGCCCGAGACCCTCCCATCATTCATGTTTCTTCCCAAGACTAATTGATCCCAAAGTCCCTGTAAAAAAGCACCAAGCACAGACAGCCCAGACTGCACTGGTACAGAAGAATGTACGCTGAACAGCCCAGGATTCAAAGTCAGCCCCCACAAAAAACGACCTAAATCAAAGATCTCTGTGAGTGAGATCCCAGTGGAAAGAACGGGGCCATCAAAGAAGGAGGCACCTTCCTCTGAAGGGAAGAGGGACTTCCACTTTGACTATGGCCTTGTCTAAACAAGGTCAGATTTTTTGAACTCAAGAGGCTTCCAGGGCTGACAACGTGGCTCACTTGGCTAATCCTCCTCCTGCGGCACCGGCATCCCATATGGGCACCAGTTCTAGTCCCGGTTGCTCCTCTTCCAGTCCAGCTCTCTGCTGTGGCCCCGGGAAGGCAGTGGAGGATGGCCTAAGTGCTTGGGCCTTGCACCCACATGGGAGACCAGGAGGAAGCACCTGGCTCCTGGCTTCGGATTGGCGCAGCACCAGCTGTAGAGGCCATTTTGGGGGTGAATCAACAGAAGGAAGACCTTTCTTTCTCACTGTCTAACTCTGCCTGTCAAAAAAAAAAAAAAAAAAAAAAGAAAGAAAAGTTTTGCATAGCCTTGGCAGCTCATGACAAGAGCTTCAGGTGACTGCTGACATCATAAATTAGAGTGTCACTGTGCACGTACTCCCCACGTAGGATCTCTGTCCTTAACGTATTGTACTTATGTGAATTAACTGTAAAACTAGTATGCAAACAGCACTTTATACTTTGTGTGTCTGTGTGGGTGTAATCTGTCGAAATCTTTACTTAGTATATACTAAGTTGATCTTCTGTATACAAAGATAATTAAAAATGAATCTTAATGAAGAATGGGATGGGAGAGGGAGTAGGAGATGGGATGGTTTGTGGGTGGAAGGGTGGTTATGGGGGGGAAAAAACCACTATAATCCAAAAGTTGTACTTTCGAAACGTATACCTATTAAATAGAAGTTTTCTTTTTTTTTCTTTTTTTCTTTTTTTCTTTTTTTTTGACAGGCAGAGTGGACAGTGAGAGAGAGAGACAGAGAGAAAGGTCTTCCTTTGCCGTTGGTTCACCCTCCAATGGCCGCCACGGCCGGTGCACTGCGGCTGGCGCACCGCGCTGATCCGAAGCCAGGAGCCAGGTACTTCTCCTGGTCTCCCATGGGGTGCAGGGCCCAAGCACTTGGGCCATCCTCCACTGCACTCCCTGGCCACAGCAGAGAGCTGGCCTGGAAGAGGGGCAACCGGGACAGAATCTGGCGCCCCAACCGGGACTAGAACCCGGTGTGCCGGCGCCGCAAGGCGGAGGATTAGCCTAGTGAGCCGCGGCGCCGGCCTAAATAGAAGTTTTCTAAAAAAAATAATAAAGTCCACAAAACCCTCGGTGTCTTCTGGATCTTCTGAAGTCTTCTTTCTTTCTTAAAGGTTGATTGGTTTTCTTTGCTGAGGCTCTCGGATTAGAAACTTCCCCGGCGAGAATTCACGGCTGGGCAATACGGCTGGCACGGGCCTAAGGAGAGAGGGCTCTCCTGACCACAGAACCGAACACCACCTGTGGACGAGCACGCGGCAGTTGTTTAATTAAGCGCGGTGCCAGGTGCCGAGCAATTTCCGATGGGGAACTACGATCCCGCTTGAAGCTGCTAGGGGCATTAGACAAGCAAAATGTAATTATCGAACTGAAATCCAGCTGACGCCTCTGACAAGGAACACCGGGGGGTCTTTAAGGATCAGCTGTTCTGTTTCAAGTCAGTGCCTCGGCTTCGGAGACCTCTGCTTCCCCCTCGGGCCCCCAAGGAAGAGAGAACACCCCACACTGAGTCACGAGCACCACTGATCTCATGGCCAACTCTTGCTCGTAGAGAAGCCAGGTTTATACGACCAGAGTAGCGGAGACAGTCTCCAAATATTTTAGGCCAAATAATTTTTTTTTATTTCCAAGTTAAAAGGATTGTATTTATGGAAGCTAGAATTCTGCCTCGCCCTTTTCCCCAACTCAGACAGAACCAGTTTTTCTTGATTGTTTTAGAGTACACACTTAGAGACAGGCTATCTCACACGGTCGTCTATGGTGTGCAATGGAGACGTTCATTTAAATTATGTACTTTGCAAATTAATCTTGCAGGAAAGCACACAGGGGCCTTTTAGCCATGATCTGCTGCTTTTTTTAAAGGCAGAAACAAAATGAACAGATCAAAATCACCGTATGATGTGAGCTGGTTCAATGTCTGATCTTAGTGTGTTCAGGACCTCAAGTGAGATGAGTGACCATAATCACTAAGTGGGCTCTTTGCCTTAAGAAGAAAAAAAAAAAAAAAAAAGAAAGAAAGAAACTTCAGAACTTTCCAAGGAGATTCAAAATTAGAGATAGAAACTGCTTCTCTATTCTTAAAATGGTAAGGCACAGGCCGGCGCTGAGGCTCACTAGGCTAATCCTCCACCTAGCGGCGCCGGCACACCGGGTTCTAGTCCCGGTTTGGGCACCGGATTCTGTCCCGGTTGCCCCTCTTCCAGGCCAGCTCTCTGCTGTGGCCAGGGAGTGCAGTGGAGGATGGCCCAGGTGCTTGGGCCCTGCACCCATTGGGAGACCAGGAGAAGCACCTGGCTCTTGGCTCCTGCCATCGGATCAGCGCGGTGCGCCGGCCGTGGTGGCCATTGGAGGGTGAACCAACGGCAAAGGAAGACCTTTCTCTCTGTCTCTCTCTCACTGTCTACTCTGCCTGTCAAAAAATAAAAAAAAAAATTAAAAAAATGGTAAGGCACATTTCTTACAGTATATACTTTATATATAAATTCATTTTAATGTTAACTATCTCAGCTACATTGTCTAAAGTACCTTCCCATGGGAGCACCTTTTATAATCCATCTTGGCTGTTAGAATTTTTTTGTTGGTACTTCCTTCACTTGGCTCAATTTTTCCTTTGTTTGGGTTCATGCTATTAGTCGTAATTGCATCCCATTGGATTTCTCTAAACAATTCTTTGCTTTACCCCTGATTCATCATAGGAAAAACACTGCTTACTCTGCCGGAAAATGTGTTATTCTGTTGACTCTGAATCCTCTTGCCAGCCCTCCTTTGAAGAGACAGCCCGATTTGTGCCCATTCTCCTGGCATAGTAGTTAGCACCCGTGAACTGGTTTGATTGATAAATTATCTGGGTGTCTTTTGTTTAAAACATGACTGGGTTGCTGCTTAACAAGGAAAAATACGATCACAGATAATGTGCTTGAGGTTATGAAACTGAACACAATGGTTTTTCTTTTCAAATTTCTCCAAAACGCTAATACATTTAGTTTTAATCATGCACTTCCTTGGAAGATGTTTTTAAGCATTTCTTTGTTCTTCCCAGTATCCTTATGACCCAACACAGTGAGCATCGCGTGATACATGATTGACAAATGTTGAGTGAGTAAATAATTCGGATCCCAGAAATTCAGGGACACTCATCTAAGCTTTGTTCTCCCTTATCTTGTCAATAGCAGTCCAGGGCTGTCACCAAAACGAAGTTTTTATTTGGCTTTATAAATTCATTCTTCTTTCACTCATTTTTTGTGGGGATATCACTAATTATCAACCAATATCACTCCTTTGTTCCTGAGTTCCTGAAATTGAATTAAAAGGAATCTGTGCTTTCAGATTAGTAGTTGCCAGTTATTCAAAATGATAAACACATCTAAAAAATCAAAATCCTATTAGCACAAAGAACCTTACTAAAATCGCACAAGCCACCCATTCACAGCACAGGATCCTAGATTTTATTCTCTTTTTTAAAGATGTATTTATTTATTTAAAAGCCAGAGTTACAGAAAGAGAGGGGAGGTCAGAGACACAGAGACAGAGGTCTTCCATCTGCTGGTTCACTCCCCAGATGGCCGCAAGCTGGGGCTGGGGCCGGGCCAAAGCCAGGAGCTTTATCCAGGTCTCCCAGGTGCGTGCTGGGGACCAGCCACTTCACCCATCTCCTCCTTTCCCAGGCACATAAGCAGAGATCTGGGTCAGATGTGGAGCTGCCAGGACTGGAGCCAGCACCGATGTAGGATGCCAGCATTGTGGCGGGGGGGGGGTGTTTAATCATTAGCACTCAAGACCTGAGGGTGGCCTCTGCATGCTCTCTCCTTAGTCCTCTAGGTCCCTGTTACCACACCTTCCATTCTTCCTGCGTGGTTTCTGATCCCTTCTTTCCTGCTCACTCCTACTGCTGATATCCCACGCCTGATCCTCCACACCTGACATGCAGATACTGTTCCCCAAGACTCCCCTAAGACACACCTCACAGACTGCAGTCCATCCTGTATTTAAATGCAGTCACCATGCACAGAGCACCATTTCTACTGCAACTTCTACTCCTGCCCTGGTTCCCCTTTTCTTTCTCAGCCGCCCCGGGTCGCCTCCTGAAACTTGGCATGCTTGCTTACTGCAGCCAGCCTGGCACAAAGTGGATCATACTAATGATTAACATAAATTACGTAATAATTTCCCAACACACACTCAGTCTTCACAACAGTTCAATGAGGTAGGTGCTGCTATTACAATTCCCATTAACACGGGGCCAGTGCTGTGGCGCAGCGGGTTAACACCCCGGCCTGCAGTGCTGGCATCCCATATGGTCACCAGTTTGAGACCTGGCTGCTCCACTTCCGATCCAGCTCTCTGCTGTGGCCTGGGAAAGCAGTAGAAGATGGCCCAAGTCCTCCCACCCATGTGGGAGACCCGGAGGAAGCTCCTGGCTCCTGGCTTTGGATCGGTGCAACTCCGGCCGTTGCAGTCAATTGGGTAGTGAACCATTGGATGGAAGACCTCTCTCTCTCTCTCTCGCTGCCTCTCCTCTGTGTAACTCTTTCAAATAAATAAATAAATCTTAAAAAAAAAATCCCCATTAACAGATGAGGCACATAAGGCAAATTTGGGAAACGCTCACAAGTAAGACTGGGTTCTGGCCGGCGCCGCGGCTCACTAGGCTAATCCTCCGCCTTGCAGCGCCGGCACACCAGGTTCTAGTCCCGGTCAGGGCGCTGGATTCTGTCCCGGTTGCCCCTCTTCCAGGCCAGCTCTCTGCTGTGGCCCGGGAGTGCAGTGCAGGATGGCCCAAGTGCTTGGGCCCTGCACCCCATGGGAGACCAGGAGAAGCACCTGGCTCCTGGCTTCGGATTGGTGCGATGTGCCAGCCATAGCGGCCGTTGCAGGGTGAACCAACGGTAAAGGAAGACCTTTCTCTCTGTCTCTCTCTCTCTCTCTCTCACTGTCCACTCTGCCTGTCAAAAAAAAACAAAACCAGACTGGGTTCTGTCAGAGTCCCAATCTTGCTATCCCATACCACATCCGCCATCAAGCACATTAAATCTCTGTGAAAGAACACTTCCCTAAAAGAATGTTCAAAAAATCTCTTTTGGACCAGACAGGAACATGAATGCATGAATTAGTGATAAATTGCATACTTTTTCAATTTTATTAATGGTGTTTAGTAACTTAATTTCAAGCTAACTGCAAGAAATGGATGATTTTCATCCAAAAAGAGCAGTATGTGAATAGTGGCCATAAAGCATGCAGAGTCTGAATGACCGTTTGCCAAGGGTAAAGCAGGGGAGATTTCTGAACAGCATGGAAGATGTAAGTTCATAGCCTCTAAGGTCCCTTCGAGAACAAGTGATGCGTTCTATGCTTCCAAGAGCCTCCTGTAAAGTGGAAAACTTAGATTCATGAGTGACTGGCTATAGTCTCTATAAAAAGAAGTAAAACTGATCCAAATTGTTCTTTCTTTTATGCTTTTCTAAAAAAGAAACCACCATTTTAGGGTAACTCCAGGAGATAACAATCAGAATATCAACATTTTGAACTCTATCAGCTTTAATTCATTTTTCCTTTTAAGTATGCACTTTTGTAGCACTGACATTTCTCTACAACAATGGTGAATAACGAGCACTTCTTGTTCCTGGAACAAGCTACCCAGCGCTGGAGCAGCGGGCTTCTGCCTGCATAGAGAAAGCATCCAGATGTTGGCCAGCTGAAACAATACATCCCCGCGCATCTAAATACAAAATGCATCTTCTTCTAAAATTGGAAATCAAAATGGAGTTCAGGACTCCCAACAAGAGTCAAGAAACCACGAGTATCAGTGAATCTCTGAACCTGCCATTTTTCAGAAGCAGTCCGTATAGTTCCTAGAACACTAGAAATTTTCAGAAGTAAATAAAATCCTACATACAACAGCTTACCCTCCTGATTTCCCTACCCTGTACATATAATAGTAAATGCCTAGTATTTATTTGGTTATAATTGGCAGTTTTCTCATATGGCAAATTCTTTTTTTTAAAGGTTTTTTTTTTATTTATTTGACAGAGTTACAGACAGTGAGAGAGAGAAAGACAGAGAGAGAAGTCTTCCATCCACTGGTTCACTCCCCAAATGGGCACAACTGCTGGAGCTGTGCTGATCTGAATCCAGGAGCCAGGTGCTTCTTCTTGGTCTCCCGTGCGGGTGCAGGGCCCCAAGGACTTGGGCCAACCTCCACTGCTTTCCCAGGCCATAGCAGAGAGCTGGATTGGAAGAGGAGCAACGGGGACTAGAACCAGCGCCCATATGGATGCCAGTGCCTCAGGCAGAGGATTAACCCAGTGCGCCACGGCACTGGCCCCATGGCAAATTCTAACCATAGATCCCTTTCAGGCATAAGATCACAAGCCCAGCCCTGGGAAAAGTTGGGGAGGGAGGGTGAGAGAGGGACTGGGAATCTTGCAGATCATTGAGAGACCTAGGTTTGGGGAGAGGCATTTTCCACCTACTCCCCTCTAAATTTCCCATAAAAGCAAAAATTAACAAAACTATCAGGCAAACGTAACAAATACTCAGGAGCCTTGAAGACTTTAGAAATAAACAGTGGTTCTCAAAGTTCATGGAGAAAAAGAAATCAAGATCATGTCCACAGAAATTAAATTGAGGAAAAATGTAATGACATCTTGAGACATCAGCATGGATATGAGTTTTCAGTATAGTTCACTGATGAGGCAGGATGGACAGGAGTGCAAGCCTCAAACTATGGTTCACTTACTCTCAGTGCTGAATTACAGAGGATATTGGTGAAAAAAGAACAGTGTATAAATGAATGCCAATTTCTGAGACTCACATCACACCCAACCAACAAATATTCCCATATGTTGGCTCAAACCATCTACATTTCAGCATTATACCCCAGTAATTCTAATTTACACTAAAGTTTAAAATTTGGGAGCTGGAATCACAGTTCTAGGTGACTATATTAGAGAAGCCCAAGGTCATGATGAATGACACAGTACCAGAATGAAGAAGAGGGGCCAGTACCAGAATGAAGAAGAGGGGCCAGCACTGTGGCATAGCAGGTAAAGCTGCTGCCTGCAGTGCTGGCATCCCACACAGGCGCTGGTTCAAGTCCCAGCGGCTCCACTTCTGATCCAGCTCTTTGCTATAGCCTGGGGAAGCAGTAGAAGATAGCCCAAGTCTTCGGGCCCCTGCACCTGCATGGGAGACCCGGAGGAAGCTCCTGGCTTTGGATTGGCACAGCTCCAGCCAATGCAGCTATTTGGGGAGTGAACCAGCAGAGAGAAGATCTCTCTCTCTTTTTCTCTCTCTCTCTTTCTCTCTGCCTCTGCCTCTCTGTAACTCTGCCTTTCAAATAAATAATAAAATCTTTAAAAGAAAAAAAAGAATTAAGAACCAGCTTAATTCTTAGAAAACAGCAAACTTAGCGAAGTAACCCAAGTTTTTTTTAGAAATCAAGGAAATAGCTAGAACTCAGTTTCTCTTTTTCTTATTCCTCTTTCCTTGTTCTATCTTAGAACAAACAGGAGTGGCAGTAAATGAAAGATCTTGACTAGTTTCTTTGCAGAATGTCCCTGTGTCTTTAAGAGACCTTTTTTTCTTTCCAGTTTACCATGCGCTTCCACACCTAAGTGCATTTTGCGTGTCTGTTCTTCTTCATGTTGGAATACTTGTAAAACTGACAGTAACCCATCCTAACCAAAACTGTGAAATAGCAAGAGTTTTCCTAAATAGAGAATTGAGAGGTTGCATTGTTTTCCTGCGGCTGCCATAAGAAATGACCACAAACTGGGAATCTTGGGATAACAGAAATGTATTCTCTCACAATGCTGGAGGTCAGGAGCCCAAAACCAAAATGTTGTCAGGGCGTCACCCTCTCCAGAGGTTCTACTGAAGAACCATTCCACGGTTCTCTTGGCTTCTGCCAGCAATCCTTGGAAAGCTGTGGCCTGTGGACACATCACTCCACTTTATGCCTCTGCCTTCATACGGATTCTCTTCTGTGTGCTGTCTTCACGTGTCATTCTCTCTTATGCTCATATGTTCCTCTCCTTATGCAGACAAGTGTAAGTCCCACCGCAATCCAGTGTGACTTCATCTTCACTTGATGACATCTGCAAAGACCCTGTTTGCATATAAATATCACATTTCCAGGTACTGGCGACAAGGAGTTGAACCTATCTTTTTGGGAACACGATATTACCCTCTACACTATGTAAATGTTAAAATGGTGCTGGCAGACAAAACTGAAGGTGTATTGTTTTGATCTCGTATCTATTCCTCCCTGCCCCCCGCCCCCCGTATGTCTCTGCCTTCCCCTCTTCTGTCAATAGCAAAGATAATGGTCATTGGCAGTAGGGGCCACTCGGATAATTCACTCATCTTTACATCCTTAAGTATAAATGCAATGACCCTTTTTCCAAATGAAGTAATAGACCCAGGTCCCACAAATTACAAGATGGACCTTTTTCAAGACCGCTGTTTAATCACTACAGAGGTGATGGAATTTAAAAGCAGGGTAGATTTTTATCCATCTGAAATTAATTGAGTGTAGTTTTGCTTGAGATAGAGAAAATTAAATTACTCTTCAAAGTCATTCCTAATTAATTTAATTCCATAATTTTATAATCATGACAGAGTTTGAGTTTCTAGGACCTTGGCTAATTGGAGAGAAAAAAAAAAAACAGAAAAATCTATCACAAGTCATACACAGGTATTACATTTTCAATTGGTTTAAATTCACAAAACAGATTTATTCAGAAGGACAAAATGTATTTCTACTCAACTTCCAAGCAAGGAAGTTTTTTCCCCAACATTTAGTTTATCAAATGATGTAAATCTCAAACATGCATCAATTGATGTTTATATAACATTAATCTTCCCAGATCACCTGTGTCATAAAGGTCAGATCAGGAATGATTAAAAGATTTTAAAAACAAAACGTATGTTAAAACCAAGTTTCAAGCTGGTTATCCTGTTCTTTCTGCGTCTATAACAATTCCCTCCGCAAAGTCAAGATCTGAAGACGTCTCACACTTCCTGAGTGACTTCCTTCAAGCAGAGATATAAGAAAAGCTGAAGTGAATTGTGATGGAATGCATCAACGTCCATCATCACTGGCTTTAAATCGTGAAGCTGCTTGGAGTTTTAGATTTTCAGTTTTAGAGTTTAAGTGCACAATACTGGAAGCTGAGCTCTGTTCCCCTAACACTGCAGTTGGAGGCCTCATGATTGGAGACGCAACAGTAACGAGTTTCAAATGGAGAACGCTTCTGCAGAGAAGAGAGTTGCAGAATGGAAGAAACGAAGTCATCTTCTCCCTCATGGTATTTCTAGGTCCCAGCCTTGGAACTCGCTCTCTAGTATTTGGAGATGGTAAGATGCTTCACAAAATTCTCAGATTTTAGGGTAAAACCAAGAAAATCCAACACAAGTGTGTGTAACACACTCACAGTGTCATAGCCACTACTACATGTTTAAAGGCCAACTCCACAAAGTAACTCATGCCGACCAGAACCCGTAGCAGCCCATGAAATCTGTAATTTGGCAAACCAAAAATAAATTTATTCTGTGGTCAATTTTATCAAATTTAAGTGGTCTCTAAAGTAGCATGAGCATGTATTGAGGTGAAAAAAATCTTGTTTATATTTATTTTTAATATTAACACATAAGATAAAAATTAATTGTACCTGCCTTTAAAATTTGGAATAGTGTCACTTTGTTATTCATAAATTTTAAATTGTATATACTGAAATACAATCATGATACTTTCATTTATATGGATATATAATACTTTTACTTATATAGATGGATGGTCAAAGAAATTTGGATTCCCTTGATTTAACCAAATTTGCAATAGTTTCATAGTTTCTTATTTTCCATAGAGCATAGAACTGTACATTTACGGTTTTCAGATATTAGAGTTTTATGTAGATACAAATTTTGTGGTATAAGTTATACTCATTTAAAAATAGACACAAATTACATGAAAGGTTTTAGAATACTTCCTTGGGGTCACTGTGGCCTAGATCTGTCCATATGCTCAACAAGCAAAAGTTCAGTGGGATGGTATTTACATAAAAGCTTTCAACATGTCACATATTAATAAAATATCTTCCAAAAAACACCATAAAGAAAATCATGCCCTAGCCATTTAGTAGTTTAGAAAATATAAAGAAAAGAAAATGAGGGATGTCAGGGTCAGTACTTTCTTCAGTCTTCATAAAAAAATCAGTATTTACTAAAGTTGCATAGAGGACCTACTGCAATTTAAATATTGCGATCTAAAACAGGGGTTGTCACATTCCACGTATGATCTAGATTCTCTTTCCCTCCTTGACATTTCTAAGTCACCAGAGAACTACCTAGAGATGTGTTCTAAGAACTGACCAGTGACTTTCACAGGCAAGGGCTGTCTTTCACTTGTCTTAGGAAAATAGCTATTCTCGGCTATTGTGTGTCAGGACAAACCTTGGTGCCATGTGCCACTTACTAGGAGTGCCACCAACATTTTATTTCTACCCCTTGTTCAAGTGCAGAAATTAGAGGCAACCATCTGTGCTCTCCGCCTGCCACCATCCCTCCCCACCCTCCCAGTACAAAATTTTCTTGCCATTCTGTAAAATACCTTCTGTATTTCTTGGCTCCACTGCCAGTAAAAGGATTCGCCCTGCCTCCTCCCTGGGGTGGGCATTTGACGAGCTGCTCACAGTGCTCCAGATCCCTAGACACATTAATTAGTCCAATGATAGACAATTGGCCAAATAATTAAAGCCACTTGCAGGACTGAAATAAACGTTAGGGATGGAGGTGGGGAACGAGGGTGGGTGGTTTCTAAGATCATTGGTGCCAAAGACTGCACAAGCCTAGTGCTACCAGGGCCACTTTTTGCCACCAAGGGAAAAAACAATAGTTGAAAATAAAATCAATGCAAAGAAAAGAAGGGATGAGAGTGGAGGAGAAAAGTGTCCAGATTCACAGGTTGTTTTTTTTTTTTTCCTATGATATCTATGGGAGCAATGAAGTCCTTCTTGGGGTAGGATTTTTACCAGTTGCACCTGAAAAAGTCCTCTTACACAGGGATAATTACACTCAATATATTTAGGTTGTTACTAAAATAATGCCCCACTCTTACTTTATAGATGTATTTTTGAGTGGAAAAAAGGTAAATATGCAAATAACATGAAATCAGTCTCATAACTGGTCACACTGTGTCAAACATTTGAACATCAAGCATTTCATCTCTCTTAATTCTGTTTCCCTCACTTGTGTGCACACACACATCCCTCAGAATATTGTCCTAATATAGCTAGTAGAGTGTATACCACATACAGTTGTTCATTCAACAAGCATAACTGACAACCTACTAAGAACATAATGCCTGAATTTCCTTTAATAATTTCTACCCATTGAGTAATCTGCTTACTTCTACTTTATCATTCTTTTATTTTCTTTCCTCAAAATTCTAATTATCCTGTACCGCTTCTTGTAAGCCACACAATATTAAACACTAATCAATCCAAATTTTCGGCCATTGTTTTGTGACCTGACAGCTTTTACATGCTGAACATCACAGAATGGAAATGAACATTGATCAAAAAAAAAGAGAATCAAACATTTGTTCAAACCCTTAGTCAATTTAAAATATTTTGCTAAGTCAACTAAATAAACACTCCTCTTTGAAATAAGACAACAAATGATTTTAAGTTTTCTTAGAAAATCTATTATTGGTGTTTCTAAAAGAATAGGGTCCAAGAGGGGACATTCCTTTAAAAGTGAAATAGATAGAGTCAAACCCCTTTCAGACCTTTCTCAGAAGTAAAAGCTGATTCTTCTATTAACCTCTTTCTCTCTGCTATGATGTATTATTAAAAATGGAAGGACATTGTTGATGGCATGTATTGTATAACAGCATTGTGGGGTACCATTTATTTTACTTTCAGGGAGTTTATTTCATCTTGGGCCAACTTGGAAAGCTTTTCAGAGGCCATCAGCACACTGGCTTTCTTCATATTAGATAAAAGCAAGGACGTTGCTCGTACATTGATCTGGAGTTATTCAAAGGCTGAGCTGGGGAGGAGGGAGTTTTGATCCGTGGTACAGAGCAACTTTCACATCCTATCAATGCAATCAAAATCTGAAAAGCCCTTTTTAAATCAAGAATGTCAGTAGGAAAATTTCATCTTTTTTGAGATGCAAACTGGAAATATGGAGACAAATTTTATCAGAAGAACAAGGGGATAAAACAAAGTTTAATGTCAACCTTAAATGTCAATATAGTCTCAAAGTGCGAACAATGGAAAGCTGAGTTTACACTGCACCCACTCGTAACTGGTACACTGTAGGTTGACATATACTGCTTACTCATAGCACACTGAGCGCTTGGATCCAAGGAGATGCTTTTCTGGCACATTTTTAATTTAAATAACCAGATAATAAATATTTTAGGCTCCATAGGGTATTTAGTCTCTCCTAAACTCTGTCACTGAGACATAAAAGAATCCATTGATATTATATAAACAACTGTGTTTATTCCAATAAAGTTTTATTTATAAAAATCAGGTGGTTTCTGGATTTAGTCTGCCATGTGTAGTTTGCCAACCCCTGTTGTGTGCCAAGCTCTAACTTACTATTAGAGAAGGGGAGAAGGGGATGGTTTATGCATTTAATAAAAGGACTATGTTCCCGAAAACAGAAAGTGAGTTCCCGAAGTTTGCTAATAGTGTGTCAACATATTCCTTCTAAAGCGCAGAATGGGAAACGTCTGGCCCTGCAAGGCAACCACAGCTGGGACTCAAAATTCAATACACCTGGGGCCAGCGCTGTGGCGTAGCGGGTAAAGCTGCCACCTGCAGTGCCTGTATCCCATATGGGTGCCGGTTCTAGTCCCGGTTGCCCCTCTTCCAGTCCAGCTCTCTGCTATGGCCTGGGAAAGCAGTAGAAGATGGCCTAAGTGCTTGGGTCCCTGCACGTACATGGGAGACCCTGAAGAAGCTCCTGGCTCCTGGCTTTGGATCAACCCAGCTCCAGCCATTGCAATCATCTGGGGAGTGAACAAACAGATGGAAGACCTCTCTCTCTCTCTTTCTCTCTCTCTCTCTCTCTGCAACTCTGCCTTCAAATAAATAAATAAATCTTTAGAAGACATTCAATACACCTATAGCAGGCTAATTTGTAAGTGGATACTTTTACATGACCTGCAAATGATGCTGTAAGTATCCAAATAGCCTTTGGCAGAGTAAAGGTTCCCCCACTCCTGCTAAGGTGTTAGGTAGAGAAGGAGAGAAAATATTTTGGGGGAAGAAATTGAGAGGGCCTGTCAGTGAGGGAGACAAAGTCATGCTCTGCTTAGCAGCAGACCGATTTTGCTTTTATCTACTATAGATATTTGACTTGTACAAAATTTCACAAGGAAAAACATTCTACTTACTTGTCTAAATCACATGCCATGTGAAATCACATATGTCTGAAGATCACAGATGCCCTGAGTGTAGAGTGAATCTTGTGTACAGGAAAGAAGAGAGATAAATATTGATTTGGGATGAAATACAGAACAATACACTTGTCAAATGTCTTCACAGGGAATCCTAAAAAACCAAGGAGTCACAACAGGAGACAGATACTGGGGTGCACAGACACAATCATAGCGGTGCTTACAGTCTGATTTGTGGGGACGTTCCACCCTGAGGATTTTAGAAGCTGCGCCCACTGAGGCAGTTTCTATCAGGCTTCAGGGAGCAAAGCAGGCGGCTCTTCAGCAGTGCTCTGATCGCATGTGACAGCCATCACTGACGAAGCCAAGGGGATGCTGAGCAGAGGGTAATGGGCCATGGAGCGCAGGAAGAGCCCAGTGGGTGCTCAGAGACCATTCTCAGAGACTGTATGTGAGACGGGGACTGATCCAGAGACGGAAGCTACCATGAGCATTTTGACAGATCTACAAATAATGACGGCCATTGTCCGAATGCCATAATACACAGAGTGGCGTAGCAGGTTAAAGCCCCAGCCTGCAGCGCCGGCATCCGGCGCCAGTTCTAGTCCTGGCTGCTCCACTTCCGATCCAGCGCTCTGCTATGGCCCGGAAAAGCAGAAGATGGCTCAACTCCTTGGACCCCTGTACCTGCATGGGAGACCCAGAAGAAGCTCCTGGCTCCTGGCTTCAGATCAGCTCAGCTCCGGCCGTTGCAGCCATCTGGGGAGTGAACCAGCAGATGGAAGACCTCTCTCTCTGGTTCTACTTCTGTCTGTAACTCTGTCTTTCAAATAAATAAAGTAATTCTAAAAAACAAAAAAGAATTTAGGAGACAAATGTTCCCTTTTGGGCACACACAAGGAACTGATAGCACTGATTGAATTTGGGACAAACAAGAGTCTGTCTCTACCTCTCTCAGTAACTCTGTCTTTCAAATAAATAAAATAAATTAAAAAAAAAAGAAAAGAAACCAGAAGCCAGGAACTTCTTCAGGGTTTCCCACGTAGGTGTAAGGGCCCAAGCAGCTAGGCCATTTTCCACTGGCTTCCCAGGCCATCAGCAGAGAAATGGATTGGAAGAGGAGCACTCGGGACAGGAGCCAGTGCCCATGTGGGATGCCATTGTCCCAGGCAGAGGCCTAGCCTACTGCATCATAGCGCTGGCCCCTAATGATACATCTTGAAGATTTAGGAAAACAAGAACAGATCAAACCCAAAATCAGCAGGAGGTGAGAAATAATAAGGATCAGAACAGAAATAAATGAAACTGAAACTAAATAAAAGTACAGAAGATCAACAAAACAAAAAGTTGTTTTTTTTTTTTTGAGAAGATAAACAAAGGAGATAAACCACTGGCCAAACTAATAAAGAAAAAAGAGAAAAACTCAGATAAATAAAATTAGAGATGAAAACGGAGACATTTCAAATGCATAAATAAATAAAATCTTTAAAGAAACAAAGCAATTTGTTTAAATTTCAATGTACTTGTGTTTTTACAACAATTTCAAATAGTTTCCTATGTGTAATGAATACCATATGTAACAGTTTTACTATGTTTGAGATTTTATAGATTGTATTTAAATAAACATACCTATTCATTTATTCTCCATAGACTTACGATGTGTTGATCTTTGTGCACTAATACGTTTCAGAGACCATGGCAAGGCACCTAGAACTCTACTGAAGAGAACTATCTAAAACAGCCTAAAGCATGGTCCTTGTCAAAGTTTTTGCCTTTGGCACTTTTGCTAACTATGAGTGCAATAAGATCCTATCTCTACCTTCAGAGGAGATCCGTCCAAATTAATGCAGAACATCTTACCAATTGTGGGAGCAGAGGGTAATCTTGAACTACCATGCAGGAAGAAACCAGCTGCCCCGTCGATGGGTAACACTGTTTATAATGCGTGTGGCTGGTGTTGTGATAAGCCTGCAAGGAATGTGGGAGGAAGGATAATGCAGTCCAACTCAGATTGCTGTTGGAATGCTGCAATTTGTTCTTGGTTATCATTGGTGTTCAGCACGTTTTGATAGAATCTCCTTAGGTCTGAAAACTGCCAGTGATCTCAGGAAATCGTTTGGCCTACCACAGTTGCTGTGCCCTCCTGTTGGCCTACGCTGATTCTATCAAATTTGGCTTTTCCCAAGTTCATGTTCCCATACCGTTACGGAGTGTCATTCTGTATTTCTCTTTCTGTATCTCTCTCTCTCTCTTCCTGTCTTACTAGTGCATCCATGCACACAGGCACAACACCACACACAAACACACATATGCACAAGTACAAACACTTACCGATGCTTGTATACACACACACACACGACCACACACTCAACTCTTCTTCCTAGACACCCAGGGTTCTTCTCTAGTTAAATGATCTTTATCAATGCTGCTTTTATTTCTGTGGCAAAGAATAATCCTTTAAAATATTCTATTTAATTTTTCTTTGTGAGCTTCACTTAGTGGGGGAACATAAGGCTAGAGGAAACTCTTTATCTATGTATGTAACGGTTGTTGAAATCTTGCAATGTGTTAAAATCTATGATGAGACTATTTGTAAGTGAGAAGCTACTTAAGTGGTAAGACATTATTAACTTAGAAATCTCTTCATTAAGCAAGAATGTTCTAGATTTTTTTCAGTGAAGAAATGTAATTAGTGTGGAGATCCCATTCTGCTTCTGCTTCTGAGGAAAATGAAAACTATTCATTGTAACCTTAAAAGGAAAAATGTAGGCAGTTCAGACTCCCACCGAGAACAATGAGGCACGCATAGACAGTATCTAGAGACCCAGTTGGTCATTTCCGAAACCTCTGTACAAAGTGAATTTCAAATTTTGTTTTGTTTCTTAAGCTTGAAGGAATGGTGAATTTAGGTTGAGAAAAGAGTGGTCACATTAAAATGTGGGCGGCTTTGGGACTGTATTTGTCCAGGAGGGTTGATGTGAAATAGCATCCGGATTGGCTGTACAACAGTGACTCTGAACTGTCTGTCAAGGTTCCCCAGGTGCTGCAGCAACCTCACAGGGATGCAGGTGGGACATTTTCCGTGTTCAGGGGACAGACGGCAGTCGTTGCTGCCTGTTGGAAATCACATGAAGTTTAAGGGAGTTCATTTTCACCATAAGACTATGCTATATTCCTCTCATTGGTTTCATGCCATATAAGGCTGAGTTTTTGGCAATTCTTAACCAGTTGGTAAATGGAATTATTAGATATTCCTTTTGGAATAGGAGTGCGTTGAAAAACATTAGTGAATTAGTCAGCTGGTGTGTCTGCATCCCACAGTAGAGAGCTGATCCTGTTTCCAGCTAATGCACACCCTGGGATGCAGCAGAGGATGGCTCAAGTATTTGGGTTCCTGCCACTCAGGAGATCCTGGATGGCTCCTGGCTTTGGTCTTGCCCAGTGCATGCTGTAGTAGGCGTTCTGTGAGTGAGCCAGAGATGGAAGACCTCTCTCTCTCTCTGCCTTTCAAATAAAAACTGAAAGTAAATTTTAAAATCTTTATTTAAAAAAAAAAAAAAGGATACCATGAATAGAGAAAGGTTGGGAACCTCTGCTTTCTTATTTTTTTATAAGGATTTTTTTTATTCAAAAGTCAGAGTTACACAGAGAGAGGAGAGGCAGAGAGAGAGAGAGAGAGAGAGAGAGAGAGAGAGGTCTTCCATCCAATGGTTCACTCCCCAGATGGCCACAACGGCTGGAGCTGCACCTATCCGAAGCCAGGAGCCAGGAGCTTCTTCCAGATCTCCCACATGGGTGCAGGGGCCCAAGGACTTGAGCCATCTTCTACTACTCTCCCAGGCCAAAGCAGAGAGCTGGATCAGAAGAGGAGCAGCCGGGACTAGAACCAGTGCCCAAATGGGATGCTGACACTTCAGGCCAGGGCTTTAACCTGCTGTGCCACAGCACTGGCCCCTGTGGCTCCTGGTTTCTAATCAGCTCAGCTCCAGCCGTTGCAGCCATCTGGGGAGTGAATTAGCAGATAGAATGACTAGAATGACTCTCTCTCTCTCTCTCTCTCCTTCTCTCTTCCTGTAACTCTGCCTCTCAAATAAATAAATAAATCTTTTAACAAAAGATGCATCA
Source organism: Oryctolagus cuniculus (assembly GCF_964237555.1). Taxonomy (NCBI): domain Eukaryota; kingdom Metazoa; phylum Chordata; class Mammalia; order Lagomorpha; family Leporidae; genus Oryctolagus; species Oryctolagus cuniculus. The sequence continues at coordinate 126,977,422 of NC_091439.1, read as the reverse complement.
TTAGATCTTTGAGACTTTTTTTTAATTTTAAGCACTTAATGCTATAAACTTCCCTCCTAATACTGCTTTTGCTGTATCCCATAGGTTTTCATATGCTGTGATTTCATTTTAAGAATTTTTTTTATTTTGTTTAATTTCTTCAATGACTCATTGATCATTCAGTAGCAGGCTGTTTAATTTCCAAGTATTTATGAGTATTCTACTGTTTTCCTTGTTGTTGATTTCTAGGTTTATTCCTTTATGGTCTGAGAAGATATGATTTCAATCTTTTTAAACTGGCTGAGATTGATTTGTGGCCTACCATGTGGCCCATCCTGGAAAATGTTCATGTGCTGATGAGAAGAATGTGTACCCTGAAGCTGTTGTGTGAAATGTCCTCTAGGTTCAGTCCATTTGCTCAAAAGTATGTTTCAATCTGATGTACCTTTACTGATTGTTTTTGTCTGGATGACCAGTCCATTGATGAGAGTGGGGTGTTGAAGTCACCCACCACAACTGTATCAGAATCTCTCTCTCTTTAGGTCTAATAGTATTTTCGCATATATCTGGGTATTTTTGTGTTGGGTGCATATAAATTTATGATTGTTATGTCTCTGTGCTGAAGTGAACCTATTATGAAAATGTAATGTCCTTCTGTATCTCTTTTTACAGTTTTTATTTAAAGTCTGCTTTATCTGATATCAGGATAGCCACACCTGCTCACTTTTGGTTTCCAGTTTCCTGGTATATCTTTTTCCAATCCTTCACTTTTAGTTTGTGTGTACCTTTGTTTGTGAAGTGAGTTTCTTGTAGGCAGCATATGAAAGTCAGAGTTCCAGAGACAGGAGAGTCCAGAAAGAAAGAGAGAGAAAGAAAGAGAGGTCTTCCATCTGCTGGTTCACTCCCCAGATGGCCTCAACAGCTAGGGCTGAGCCAGGCCGAAGCCAGGAGCCAGGAGCTTCATCTGGGTCTCCCACATGGGTGCAGGGGCTCAGGGACTTGGGGCCATTTTCCGTTGCATTGGCTAAGCCATTAGCAGGGAGCTGAGTTGGAAGTGGAGCAGCCAGGACATGAACTGGTGACCCTACGGGATGCCAGCACTGCAGGCAGCAATTTTACCCACTATGCCACAAAGACAACGCCTAAAAAAATCTCTATAAAGTCTCACATTTAAAAGCCCTTATTACTGTATGTGGAGCCTTAAACTAAATGAAACTATAGTGTGCCATTAATTAAGTGACTACTAGTATTGTACCATGCCAAAAATAAAAGTACAGAATATTAACTAATTAATAATTAACTATTAGTTAATAATAAATAATTAAATGTGAATTAATTGTCAAAAGCAATTTTTCTGAATATTCTGGTAATATCCATGAGAGGTGAATTACATAAAGTGAACTAGGGTGCGCTGTGAAAGATGTAACAAGCAAAAATAAAGCTAGATGTGAGTGACGTGGTCCTGTGTGGGTTGTCTGTCTTCTTCCTTTGTCATTACCCTGTTTCCCATCATTGAACTTCATGTGGGAAAGAACCATTATACTTTGGCAGTAGGACCAACCCAAAAGGAACATACTTCTAAATTTGTTTCTTAAGCCATATGGAACTTCCTAAAAATAGTAGCAGAACAACTATTACAATAAATCCCAGAAGTTTTAACACATAAGTAGTCCTGGGCCATTTTCTGTCTAGTGAATCAGAAAGAAGTTATGAATACTGAAAATAATCAAAACCTTTAACAAGTGTGTTTTCAGGGAATTTTCTATGCTGAGAATTGCTATAACACAGCCATTATTGGCAAATATTCCTTTATTAGTGTCATTGTTTTGCTTTCTTTCTCTATTAAATGGAGATAATAATTTTGTCAGTCTCACATGGTTGTGGCAAAGAGTCAACTGTATATACCTCACATAGACAGATGTGTCTCAAAATGCTGTATTATTTTTCTTTTTCTTAAGATTTATTTTATTTATTTGAAAGACAGAGTTATAGAGAGAGGTAGAGACAGAGAGAGAGGTATTCCATCTGCTGGTTCACTCCCCAGATGGCAGCACCAATCCTAAGCCAGGAGCCAGGAGTTTCTTTCTGGTCTCCCACATTAGTGCAGGGGCCCAAGGACTCGGGCCATCTTCTACTGCCTTCTCAGGCCACAGCAGAGAGCTGGATGGGAAAAGGAGCAGCTGGATCTCAAACTGGCACACATATGGAATGCCGGGGCTTCAAGCCAGGGCTTTAACCCACTACGCCACAGCACAAGCTATTTTTTTTCTAAAGATAATACAGTAGTGAGTGTTTAGTTTCGTGGTTAAGATGTCTGCTTCCGGCTGGTGCCGCGGCTCACTAGGCTAATCCTCCGCCTGCGGCGCCGCCACCCCAGGTTCTAGTCCCGGTTGGGGCGCCGGATTCTGTCCCGGTTGCTCCTCTTCCAGTCCAGCTCTCTGCTATGGCCCGGGAGTGCAGTGGAGGATGGCCCAAGTGCTTGGGCCCTGCACCCCATGGGAGACCAGGAGAAGCACCTGGCTCCTGGCTTTGGATCAGCGCCGGCCGCAGTGCCATTAGGGGGTGAACCAACGGAAGAGGAAGACCTGTGAGGCAGTAGGGAATAGCTCAAGTAGTTGGGTCCCCTGCAACACACATAAAGGCTTAGGCTGAGTCCCTGGCTGCCGGCATAAGCCTTGGCCCAGCCCTGACTCTTACAAACATTTGAGGAGTAAACCAGCAGATTAAAATGTTCTCTTTCTTTTTCTGTCTGTCTCTCAAATAAATTTCTAAAAAAAAAACCACAAATATTAGCACTGTAATTAAGCACAAAACCCAAGGATTTTGTGTAGCATTTCCACCACTGGAAACATGCAGACATTAGTTTAAGACATAAGTAGGTTTATTTGAGTTGGCAAAGCCAGGAGCCAGATTAGTTCAGGACCAACAATCAGATTCTCTGACCAGATAGGAGTTAACAAGTTGAATAGGACTTGGCTTCCAGGTAGCTACACATGTTCATTGAATTTCTGGGCAGGGTTGTACATACTTAAAGAGGGGCAGCACACATGCCCATCATGTATGCTACATGCATCTCACGTTCATTGGAGGGTGTAGATTCAACATTGTAAAGACTGAGGGTGGCGTTCTATGTAGGAAAGGTGCAACTGAGGGCACAGCTGCTGCACACTCAGAATCCACGCGACTTCTGCCAGGTCGGGCTCATGGCGTCTTATCAAGGGGAGTTCACCAGGGAGATGTCTGCATCCAATCAGCTGCGACTACACATCGTCCTGAAAGGACATCAGGTAGATATGATCTGTGAGTACAACAGGGTTGGGTGGTTTTCTTTAGGGGTGGAGTACAGGTGTTATGTCACATTCTACCTTCAAACACAGTATTTCTGTAGAGCCTAGAGTATTTACCTCAAGTGACAGAAATGAAGACGATATACTAGAAATTTAAAACTGCCCATTCAGGTCAGTTTTTCTGCTGTTACTTGAACTTAAATCAAACTCTTTAAATTCTAGAATCATGAAGAAGGAACTGCAGCCCTGGATCTGTAGAACCCACAGATACTTAGCACAGTACCTGTCACAGACTAAGAATTAAGCATGTGCTTTTGACTATTATAGCTTACCATTATTATTATCCAATCTAGAGCTCAAAAGGATTATACCTGCCTTCCTCCCTTTTTTTTTTTTTTTATTTTTTGACAGGCAGAGTGGACAGTGTGAGAGAGAGACAGAGAGAAAGGTCTTCCTTTGCTGTTGGTTCACCCTCCAATGTCCTCCGCGGCCGGCGCGCTGCGGCGGGCACACCGCGCTGATCCGATGGCAGGAGCCAGGTGCTTTTCCTGGTCTCCCATGGGGTGCAGGGCCCAAGCACCTGGGCCATCCTCCACTGCACTCCTTGGCCACAGCAGAAAGCTGGCCTGGAAGAGGGGCAACCAGGACAGAATCCGGCGCCCCAACCGGGACTAGAACCCGGTGTGCTGGCGCTGCTAGGCGGAGGATTAGCCTAGTGAGCTGCGGCGCCAGCCCCCTCCCTTCCTTTCTTTCACCCCTCTTTTCTTCCTATCATGTCTCCCTTCCAACAAATAACAAACCAGGGCATTTTACTTATGAAGGATAATCTTATTTGATAAGATAATCAAGTAACATTCACACAAATGCATTTCCCCTCTGGACCAAGGGCCAGTAAAATTCCTTAAAGTATTACTTTGTGTGGCTGCAAAAATTGTTTATCACCAAAAACCAGAAGTCCCAGCCTTTCTAAAACCATACTCAGCAGCTTTCACCCATACATTTAAAAAGTCAATAATCAAGTTGAATTACCAAGTATTTGTAAACAGCAGTCGTTATAATTGCGTTAGTATTATTGTCATAATTCTGCCTATCAAGGTTTTCCCTCATCACCAAGTTATAACAAGAAAAAAAAAACTAAAGAACTTTAGAAAATCTTCATACTTAAATTAGCCTTAACATAAATAACCGACCAATGCATACTGAAATCTCACTTTGACATTTTCCAAAGAATCTCTGCTCCCCCCATAAGATAATAAGATTTTCAACTTAATTTCTGCCTCAATAATAGGACTGATTAAAAAAGAGAGAGAGAGAGAACTGGGTAATACCATGCTTATTCAAAACATATTGATCAAAGCCAAATCCCTGTTAAATAATGTTTTACATTCAAAAGATGGAAATCTTCAAAGCATTCTCCATTAATTCCATAAGAAAGTCACTTATGTGTGGCCCAATCTGTACAGAAAAAAAAATATTTTGGAACAAAATACTAAGCATGTCTTTTAACATAATAACAATCAACCATACCCCGGGCTCTCTCTCTAAATCCAGCTCTAATTTCTGAATGGGACAGGCCCTTCCCCGATGGTGTTTTCGCCATTTTCTGAGTTGTTCAACTTCTGCATTGAGCTTGTTGGAATCTAAAATCTAACTGGGGGCTTTTGTCCCTCAGGGAGTGGACAGAGGTAGATTCATCTAAAAATGCGTTAATAAAAAACTCACAGCAAGCTTTTTTTTTTTTTTTTTTTTTTGACAGGCAGAGTGGACAGTGAGAGAGAGAGACAGAGAGAAAGGTCTTCCGTTACCGTTGGTTCACCCTCCAATGTCCTCCGCGGCTGGCGCGCTGCAGCCAGCGCATCGCGCTGATCCAATGGCAGGAGCCAGGTGCTTCTCCTGGTCTCCCATGGGGTGCAGGGCCCAAGCACTTGGGCCATCCTCCACTGCACTCCTGGGCCACAGCAGAGAGCTGGCCTGGAAGAGGGGCAACCGGGACAGAATCCGGCACCGCAAGGCGGAGGATTAGCCTAGTGAGCCGCGGCACCGGCCACAGCAAGCTTTTATGAATCATCTTATAAGTGGCTAAATACAGGCATCATGTAATTTATCTCTCTCAACAATCTGCAAGGACGAAGTTCCTAAAGAAGTACAAGCCTCGTCCTCGAACGTCAGCTACTCATCCACCAACTCAGCCTTCATAGAGAGGAGCTGGGTGCAAATATCACAACATGGTGTGACTTTCCTGGACTGCTGCACTGGAAGCAATAACCTCCCCGGAGTAAAGGAGACGAAGACCCCAACATCCGGGTTACTCTACACTGAGCAAAGGCCAAAGTTCATCACTGGGGTTGACTCAGATTTCAGCCCCTGGTGAGATCAGAATCACCCACTCCACTTAATTCTGTAACTGTGCTATGACCACGACACTTTCATACAATGGCAAACTCTGCTACAAAAGAAATGAGCAGAACAGACCACTATGATGTAGAACTTGTGACAAATCAAAGAAAAATGTTGAACAAGAAGGCAAGTTGCAGTATATATACACTATATTACGTATTATAGGTACTTTAAAATATACAGAATGATGCTTTCTTTTTTATGGGACTAGAAACTAGTACGAGTAGAGATAAATAAATAAGGGTGAGCATGAGCAAATTCAGCATGGTTGTCTCTCTGGAAAAGGAAGGAGATGAATGGCATCAGAGAAGGGACACTGAAGGCTTGAACAAACGCTAAAACATTTTATTTCTTTTTTTAAAATTTTTATTTACTACCTTTTTTTTTATTTGAAAGGCATAGGCACAGAGAAAGAGACAGACGGAGATCCTTCATCGCTCATTCGCTCTCCAGAAGTCTGAAGCCAGCAGCCCAGATCTCCACATGGGTCTCCCACAGGAATGACAAGGGACCCAAGTACGTGAGCCATTATCTGCTGCTTCCCAGGGTGTACATCAGCAGGAAATTAGATCAGAAGTGGTGTAGCCAGGGCTCAAACTAAGCACTCTCTATTTGATTTCTTTCTTTCTTTTTTTTTTTTTTTTTTTTGACAGACAGAGTTAGACAGTGAGAAAGAGAGAGACAGAGAGAAAGGTCTTCCTTTTCTGTTGGTTCACCCTCCAAATGGCCGCTACCACCGGCGCACTGCACCGATCCAAAGCCAGAAGCCAGGTGCTTCCTCCTGGTCTCCCATGCGGGTGCAGGGCCCAAGCACTTGGGCCATCTTCCACTGCCTTCCCAGGCCACAGCAGAGAGCTGGACTGGAAGAGGGGCAACCGGGACAGAATCCGGCGCCCCAACCGGGATTAGAACCCAGGGTACCGGCGCTGCAGGCGGAGGATTAGCCTAGTGAGCCTCAGTGCCGGCTGTATTTGATTTCTTTAACATGAACATCTGATGTGTTTAGGGCTGAATGCTACTTTGTTCAAGTTAAGTGTGGATGCTGACAGTATATAATCGTTTTAATTGTTATACAACAGGTCTTCAAGAAGTTCCCAGAGGGGCCAACATTGTGGTGCACTGCAGGTAAAGCTGTAGCCTGTGCTGCATCAAGCCCCAGACGCTCTACTTCTGATCCAGCTCCCTGTTAATGCACTTGAGAAAGCAGCAGAAGATGGCCCAAATGCCTGGACCCCTGCCACCCATGTGGGAGACCTGGTTGGAGCTCCTGGCTCCTGGCTTCAGCCTGGCCCAGCCCTGGTCACTGTGGTCATCTGGGGAGTGAATCAGCTTTCTCTCCCTCCCTCTATCTCTCCCTCTTTCCATGTGTCGCTGTCCTTTCAAATAAATAAATCTTAAAGTTCATAGAATAAGTGCATTATGAAAAAGCCACACATGAATTTCAATTACTTTTTGCATCAAATAAGCTTCTTTTCATTGCACTTCCACTAACTTTTTGAAGCCCCCTTATTCTTTTGTGTTTGAATGTTTCATAACTTTAATACAAAAAATAACTGAATGTGTTCATGATGAGGAAAAAAAGACAAAGGAAGAAATGCTATCTAGGATATTTTCTCTAGGAAACTTTCCAGGAATTTATTATATACCATTTTATTTTCTGGAAACCCCTTTATCAGAAAATGAATGCCAAGATTTTCTAAGGACTTTTCAAAAAATGTATAGCATTGAATACTTAGAGTGAGTCCAAGTATAACTCTATGTTCTCAGTTAATCACTCCAAAAAATCTTGTCAGGTAGTTATTATTATTCCCGTTATAAAATTCAGATGCAAAGTAATTTGTTCCAGTCTGTAGCAGACCTGAGACTAAAACCTGCACAGATGTGGACCCAAGCCCATTCTCTTTTGTCAGTCTTGTACTGGAAAGCCATAAACACAAGACAGGAGGAAGGAAGCAACTCAAACTTCTGTCAGAGAAGCCGTTAGATTAGAATGGGAAGAAATGAAAACCCAGCTAGTGCAGAGCCAGCTAGAAGCCTAGGTTGAGGATTTCTGTTACCACCTGAAATCGGAGCCATGCTTCAAATACGATCACAAGATCACGAATAACTTACAACCATAAAATGGAACACAGGTGGGAAAGGCTGAACTCGCGGGAGAGAAGGCTCATTTCCGCAGAACGTGAATGGGGTGTGAGATTCATACAAAAGACAAAAGAGAGAAGAGAACTGATGGAGATTTTCAAAAGAGATCCGAATCGGAAAAGACATTGATAGGAAACATACGAAGACTATTAAAATATAAAAATAAAAAAAAGTGAAGAATCAAGCTGTAGCTTCTGAGATCTGAATCGCACCAAACTGTTACAACAGAACGAGGAGCTGAATCGTCTGATTTCAAAGGTAGGAAAATTGGAACAAATGATTAAATTGAGAAAAAAAAAAAAAAAAGAGCAGACTTGTGGTTTGTTTATTTTTGGAGGTTAAATGGAAGATTCTTTTAAAACGTGTATTAGAAGCATCTGATTCCACATAAGGAACTGGGAAATGTAGGACAGAGCAAAGCATTTTGCTTCTGTTTTCCCCAGCCTTCTGTAAGTACTTAGGTGGGTGTGTTTGGGTGGAAACATGAGCTTTTTTTCTGAACACCCTCTGGTCCTCCCCCACCAACCTGAAATCCTAAAGCTGTGTTTATGACAACACAATCATTTCTACAGTAACTAAAGAGCTGTCAGCAAAAGAGGATTATTGCTTAAGTTGAGAAATAAGCAACTAAAAAAATTCTTAAACCACAAAGAACAGGTTCCCATGCCAATATTCAAAGTGACAAAGCCAAAGCAATGCAAATACGGAAAATGTTGTGCACTGGGCAACCCCAACTGACCTTCTAGCAACTGGACTTCAAACTCTGTGGAAAGATGTCCACAGTTTAACCCAATAAGTGTCAGACTTTGATATACTTTGCTGACTCCTGACACATGAATTTATCAATGGATATCTAAACTCAATACGAGGCATCTGGTTTATATCCCATTTCCAACCCCACACAATATACAGAATTCAAACTGAGTCATTTGGACACTTTGTGATAAGAATTATGAATTTCCTGGGAAGGTCTGAGATGATCCCAACTCCATCCAAAATTAATTGAACTATCTGTTCAGTGAACGGTGCCTAGGAAATCCAGCGAAAAGCGTGATGTATTATTACTGTAGAAAATCTGTCAGACTGCCTACCGGTTTGGGAATGTGAAGGCTACCACATGGGCTTCCACGGTGAATTCAGTCTCCTCCTTGATAATTCAATCTCTGGAGTTTCACTCTCCTCTCTTCCATTTTTGTTACTGACAGGGAAGGGTATTGATGTTTTGTACAATAAATTATTTACATATGCAATCAGCTATACATCAAAAGACTCCTTTTGATAGGTATGCTAACTCAGGTCAAAGAAAAAAGCAACTGGGAAAGAAACGATTATCTATTTGAACGAAATATTTATTCTAAATAAAAGGAAGTTTAAACTGCCCACTTCACATATTTTAGAAATTGCAACATAACTTAGACCCTATATTTGAATCTGCCAAAGAACAAGTGATAAATCAATAGGACAGAATTTGAAAGAGAGCAATTTATTTTCCCATGTTGCTGGAGAATTAAAATGTTCAAGAGATTTCTAAAAGAATTTTTTGCTATCATTTCCACAACTATAAAATAAATGTATAATTTAGGATTTTTCTAATACTGTACAAATACAAATGTAGTATGAGTCTCAAAATTTTTAAATTTTCTCATTCCTCACATTTGGGCAAGTTGTATTTAGGGAATTGTGTTTAGTCTGTTGAAGCACTAGGGTATATTTCATGATTTAATCTAAGAAAGCCAAAGGGTTCTTTTAATGCTTATTTTAAGGCAGCTACAGAGGAGAGTATTGCAATCATTGGCAGACTCTGTCCTAATGCTAGCATTTTTCCCAGTCAGGTGAAATCAACCAGCACTGAGCTTCTTCATCAGCAAAGCCAGGACAATGCCAGCAACACTTCTTGCACAAAACTGTGAGAAGCAAATGGAAGAATCGAAAGTTTCAGAAATTCCTATCTGCGTGTGCACCTTGTCTCAAAAGCAGATTTGTGGAAAATGAATGTCGAAATGGGGACAAAACAATCACATCAAAGATAGAAAAAGCCAGAGGAAGGTCAGCACGTAACCCTACATGGCCACAAAATAGCACAACAGGGGTCAGAAGGTGGCAAACAGTGGCTAGTGAGGTGGGGGATTCCAGCAGACCACAGCCACGTGAATGAACACAGGAGATATTTCAGGATTTATGATATCTCTACACACAATTCAGTTCCTAAAAAGAAACCCAATTTTTTCATGATTCTGAAATTCTCAACAAAGTGTACACTGTATGAATGAAAAAAACCACCCAGCTATTTCTCTGTATCCATCCAATGCTGAATTTCACAGGGCTGTTTATAACATGACTCTTAGTATGGCCCAACGTAAAGACTTAAAATGTCACATGTTTAGCATAAGCAAATTTTTAATATATGCAAAAACATGGTGTGAGGCCAGCACACAATTTTTTTTTTTTTGACAGACAGAGTGGACAGTGAGAGAGAGAGGAGAGAGACAGAGAGAAAGGTCTTCCTTTGCCGCTGGTTCATCCTCCAATGGCCGCGCTGCGGCCGGCACACCGCGCCGATCTGAAGCCAGGAGCCAGGTGCTTATCCTGGTCTCCCATGGGGTGCAGGGCCCAAGGACTTGGGCCATCCTCCACTGCACTCCCAGGCCATAGCAGAGAGCTGGCCTGGAAGAGGGGCAATCGGGACAGAATCCGGCGCCCCGACCGGGACTAGAACCCGGGGTGCCGGTGCCGGCCCAGCACACGATTCTCTACTGGCTACATGACAACATTATAAATGTATCTCTCTATCTGGAGCAGCCATTCCCAAACATTTTGGTCTCAGGACCTCCTTGAATTCTTATTGTTGTTGACACAAAAGCCTTCGTGTAAGTGGAATCTGGATTCCTGTGATCACACCGAGTGCTCCTGGGACATCCTAATGACCATGTTTAATGCTCATTCAGGTCTTTTTCTGAAATTTATCATCCATGCTTTCTCCATGAAAGCATGTGGCCTCTTTCAAATTTCAATTACCTATGGCTCTTAAAACTACCAGCCTCATATGATCAGTTGCTGTGGTCCGTATGTGGTTTGTCCCCTAAGGTGCCTACGTTGGAGGCTACGTCCCCAGTGTGGTGGTAAGGAGCTGTAGGAGGTGGGACATAGTGGCAGGTGTTAGATCATTAATGGCTCTAAAACCAGAAGAGATTAACGTAGCTCTTGTGAGAGCAAGTTGTTGCTAAGACCAAGCCAGATCCCTGAATCACTCTCTGGCTTCCTGTTTTGAGATCTGATCTCTTCCTCCCCCACACACTACCGCTATTGTGATGCCATCCACTGTTAGGCCCCACCAGATACCAAACCAGTGAGGCCAGCCTGGCCTTGAACTTTGAACTTCCAGGGCTGTGAGGTAAACAGGCATCACTCTTTATAAAAGTTACCTGCCTCTGGTTCTTCATTATGGAAACAAAACACTGACTAATTCACCACTCACTGGGAGAATGAGCTGTACATTCACCAACTCTAAAATAGATAATAATTGGCTTAAATCAACAAACAAATCACTGGCAAAAAGTCAAGGGAGACCACCTCTTTCAAGTGCAGGGACAGAGTTCTGAGAAATCCTCTCTTAGCAACAGATTGACACTGGAATTCCACTTACCTTTCTTAAGTATCCTTACTTTTTACAACCACTGAATTAGCAAATGTACAATGATTAGTTAAGTTGGCCATAAATGATGCTGTTTTACAAAAAAAAATTCACTGACTATAGAAAATGAAAGAAATTTTAAGTATATAAAATATAATAAAAAGTATAGTAAGAGTTCATCTTTAACATGCTTGTATATGCCTTCTGGACTACAGAGATGTGCTTACAAAGAAATAAACGTGTGTAGGTGCTAGATCAAGATAAAAATAGAAATAAATATTTGCATAATTAGCTTTGTGATCTATTTAGATTTGTGTATGTTCAATGAAAATTTGATAAGAAGTATTTTTCTATCAATTAACATTCTCTGGAAACAAGTGTTAACTGGATACAGCATGATTTTAAAAACTCTTCCATTATCACAAGCTGTTTGGGCTATCTGAGGATGCTCTGCAGATCACAGATCTTCCTCAAGTACAGAGATGGACGCACACTGTCATAAGCATTGTAGCAGCCATCATAAGATTGTAATGCAGCTTGAGTACCACCCTTCTCTCTGAAAAGATAACCTTATTTTACACTGACACATGAATAAATTTACCTTAACAGGGAGAATAATTTATTTGAAAATAAATGTTTTGACACTTAACCTGCAAGTCAGTTGTTTGCAATAAAGCCTGCTGCAGACTCAAAGGATGACTATAGAATTACTACTCACTTTTTTTCCCGCCTCAGTGTTGTTTCCTGGTGATTTTTTTCTAAGTGGTTTGTCCTGTCTAATGTTATCAGTCTAATAAGAATCCATGTTTCAACTCTCTCACTGCTCTGGGCAGAAATTCCTGTGAACATGTCAAATGCATGAGTGAACGGACAAATTGGCCTAGTGGGAGAGCATACACACAAAAGTGAGATGATGGCTGACCGATTTCCCTAATAACAGGGGTTTTAATGAGAAGACAAAGCCCTTACTAAGGGTTTCTTAGGTTGTATTAGAAGTCAAGACTCTGCATTTGCTATAAGGCGAGTCCAAAGGGGTCCACAGGAAGACAGTGTGGCCTTCAGTTTGCAGTTGAGAGTCACTGTTGGTTTGAGGTGGAGCCCTGATGCACAGCATGGCTCCAAGTGCAAACAGCGAAGCCACACAGAACAAAAAAGACTGAAAAGGGAGAGTGACCTCAGATGGGAAGTATGACGGAACAATGAGGACCAAATAATGGAGTCCCACTCCACCTTTAAAATCTTGGCTTCAAATCTCCACTCATCCTGGCCTCTGAACTCAAAAAAAAAAAAAAAAAAAAAAAAAAAAAAAAACACCTGAATTATGTTCATTCATTCTAACCCTGAAAGGACACCTTTCCACCATGCAAAGACCAGAAGAATATGCTCTCTCCTCACCTACAGTCCTTGTGTTCCATCCACATTGCCACCCACTGTGCCTCAAGCCCATCTTCCACTTCAGTAGTTATTTAAATGTCTGCACAGAATCTCCAAAGAGTAATTCCAGTGACTTCCTGTTGTTGGTTGCTCATACACAGTTTCACAAGCGTTTTCTGGAATTCTCTGACCTATTTTTCATTTTGTTTTCTAATCAATGAAACAAGAACAAAGAAAGGAAGTCAGTGATCTGTCTCCTTTGTTTCTATGTGTTCCAGAGGGACGCTTTCTTTGGTAACAAAAGGTGTTCATGGGTTCTTACACTGGTTCAAAAGCAGAGACTGGCCGGTGCCGCGGCTCACTAGGCTAATCCTCCGCCTTGCAGCACCGGCACACCGGGTTCTAGTCCCGGTTGGGGCACCAGATTCTGTCCCGGTTGCCCCTCTTCCAGGCCAGCTCTCTGCTGTGGCCCGGGAGTGCAGTGGAGGATGGCCCAAGTCCTTGGACCCTGCACCCGCATGGGAGACCAGGAGAAGCACCTGGCTCCTGCCATCGGATCAGCGCGGTGCGCCGGCCGCGGCGGCCATTGGAGGGTGAACCAACGGCAAAGGAAGACCTTTCTCTCTGTCTCTCTCACTGTCCACTCTGCATGTCAAAATATAAAAAAAGAAGGCAGAGATTACAGTTCTCTGCTCCGTCGACAGAGTGTATACCAATATGCCAGTTCAGGAAAATTTCATTTTGCCAGACTAGTGTGATTTAGTTTTGTTATCATTAAGTTTCTGCTGGCCTTACCTGCATTTCATATTTAGAGCCTAGAAAACTGTTCATTTGACAAGAAGGTGTAGGAAGTCATTATTTCCAAGAGACATTCTGTTCACCACAGATTTGCTACTGATTCTGTCAATGGAATAAATTATTTTTAAATGTTTAAAGGTGCATGGTAATTCATTCTACTTTATAAGAGGTTTGTTTCAAAGTTTAACAGCAATATTGCTGTCTGTGAAATGCTATTTTTTGGCATAGGCTTACTGGCTTACTCAGGGAGTGTTCCTTCTCTCAGAGAAATCTTTTGGGGGTGGCCTTGATATTCCTGTTCATTTAGACAGTTGGCCCCTGTGGCTCTACAAGATTAGGCCAGGGACAGAGACAGGACTTTAGTGTGGTCACTTAGATCCTCTTACACAGGAATTTGGAATTGAGACTAAGAGAAAATAACTTTCTTAGCTTGTATCTGAAACTGAATCTTTATAAAGTTGGGTGGTATGGCACAGTCATGTTTGCAGAGAAAATAGAGAGAGCGGGGAGAGAGAGGAAAGGAAGAGGAGAGCAAGAGAGAGAGAGAGAGGGAGGAAGGAGGAGGAGGAGACAGAATTTTGAAGCACATATGTAGAAGGAGACAGACACAAAGCCATGTGGTCATAGTTAGAGAGGCTGAGAGAAAAGCTGCCTTAATTTCTGTCAATTTTCTTGTTTTTGAGTCCAAGACCTCCATGGCAGAAGTAGCCCCTAAATGCTCCTATTTGATTTCTACTTCTTAAGCTCACAGGAAAGATTGTGTAATTATTTAAATATAATCAAAAGGGCATTGAGGTTTACAGCTCCATCAATGATGGTATTTTCATTTAATACACTGCATTTTTCTAGTCCAAGAACTTCCTTTTGATTCTTTCTATAGTTCTCATTTTTCTGCTTGGATTTTCTTTTTGTTCCCTTATTGTATTCAACCTTGCCTTTAATTTCTTGAATATATTTGTTTCATCTATTGCATAATCCTTATTGTTAACTCCACTGTTTCTGTGAATCTCTTTCATTTATTTTGTTTTTTGCTGCTTTTTCTCTTCTAGCTATGGGGTTTTTGTTTGTTTGTTTGCTTCTTCACATACCTAACAATTTTTATTTTACGCTGGACATACTAGTGCTACATTTTGTATGTTATTCTACTAAGCAGTTAATTTATTTGTAGCTTTGCTCAGTCATTTTAAGGCTTGGTTTAAACTTTGTTCAGAAGGTCTAGACTTGCCTTTCCTCCAGGGACAAATAAACCCTACAGCAGACTGGTGTCTTGCTGGACACTCCACCAAAATCCAGAGTGTTCCTTGAGATCCCCCCCTTCTCACTGAAGAACCCTCGCTCTTTGCAAGCTAGGGAAGTTGCTGCCAGCTTAGCTTCCTGGCAGGTTGTCTTTCTCAGAAAGCGTCCTTTGCATATTCCCGCGGAGCCTGACCTGAGCATGTGCAACTCAGATGGCATGAACTCCTTCTCTCCGCAGTTTCTCCTCCCTGGAAAATGTTCTCAGACAACGCAGCTGGTTCATTATCCCAGACTCTGACCTCTGCTGCCTCGGCCCCGTAAGACCACTGAACTTCATTTGGACTCCCAGATAAAGGAATCTAGAAAGTGTCTCCAAGCAGAAAGTCGGCACTACTCTACAGCTTATCTTGTAATGCCATCCACCACTGAAGAAAATCACAATCCTATTTTTTTTACCCAGAAATTGTTTTCATATACTTTAAGCTGTTTTATACTCAGTTAGGGTGGTGGCTAGTCAGGAACAAATTAGCCTACTGTGGAAAGCACCCAAATATACTTATGATACAATTATTTCTTAAAATTAATTTTATCTGGAATGAATTATGTACTAAATATATTTTTTCTTCACCAACTTGATTAGCATTAGAGTTTTGTGTGCACTTTAGAATTGTTTAGAAGCTATTTTTAAAAAGGTTTACTTATTTGAAAGCAGAGTTACAGAGAGAAGGGGGAAGAGAGAGAGAGAGAGAGAGAGATCTATCTGCTGCTTCCCTCCCCCAATGGCCCCAATGGCCAGGGCTGGGCCAGCCAAAGCCAGGAGCCAGGAGCCAGGAGCTTCTTCCAGGTTCCCCGTGTGGGTGGCAAGGGCCCAACTTTAACAAGTTTGGTCATCATCCACTGCTTTCCTAAGCACATTAGCAGGGAGCTGGCTCGGAAGTGGAGAAGCCAGAACTCGAACCAGCACCCATATGGGATGCTGGCATCACAGGCAGCAGCTTAACCCACTGCCCCACAACATTGACTCCTACGGGCTTGCTTTGAAGCAGGGAAAATGTATTAGCTTGATCGTACTAGAGTTCTTTCTGTGCTTCTTCCACTCAACTCAACTTGCTGTCTATCCATCTCTAGGTCTTGTACGGTGTTTTGGGTTCCTATTCTGCAGTGATACCTTAGATCTCAGAGTATGTGGGCATCTTGGTTCATCCATGACCACAAGGGTCTTTGTGGATCCTCAAGCCTACAGAATACCAAAATCTGTAGCCCTAGACAGCTATCAGAAATTTCGTAAACTTCGAGTCCTCCTATTTGCGGAATTCAGTCTGCAAAGCCCTGGTACCTGTCCTCATAGCCAGGTTAGCCCACTTCACTCTGCAGATACAGAGTTGTGAAGCCACTACTACATGCTTGTGCATCTGAAGCCCAATAGGTGAGCTCTGCCATCAGTGATTAACACTAAGGCTTATCCATTTAGTGTTTAGTTAACTCTTTCATAATTTATCTATTATTGCTGTGCTTGAAGCAAAGCACAAGATCACGGAGTCATCTTGGCCAAAGAAACTTTTAATAACCAACTATATCTCCTTCCCTGTAGTTTTCATAATTTGAAATGAGGTAGACCAAATCGTTCTTTTTTTATAGAGTAAAAACATTATATAAAAGAATCAGAAAATTCAAATAATATGCCCTCATCAGAAAGAAACACCATGTATTACAAAAGGAACATCATTTAAATCATCAAATGAGTTCTAACTAAAAAATTCTGAAACTTCAAAATACCATCATCTTTGCCTTTTTAAAATTACTTCCTTCCTTTCTACAGTCATGTTGAATATCAATTTTTAAACAAGCATTAGAATTACTGTCATATGGTACATGTTTTGGATGTGGTTGGACATAAATTTTATTTTTCTTAATTTTTATGTGTTTAACTATTTGAGAGGTAGAGAGACAGAGAGAGATAGTCAAAGAGAGAGCTCTCATCCACCAATTCAATCCTCAAATGTATCAACCAAGATCTCCCATTTGAGTGGCAGGCTCAACTACTTGAGCCATCACCTGCTGTTTCCCAGGGTACATATTAGTAGGAAGCTAGAATCTGAAAGAGAGCTGGGACTTGAACTTAAGCAGTCCAGTGTAGGATGCAGGCATCCAATGTCTTAATCACTAACCCTAACATCCACCCAGGCACAAATTTTAAATACCCTTCATTGTAACATAATCCTGGTAAAAAAACATCACAGTTGAAATAGGTAATCTCTACTGTCCTTCTCTCTCTCTTGTTCTCTATGTAAACTTACTTTCTCAGTATGAGTTTACTATGCTATTATAGCTTCTCAGTTTATTACTACTACTAAGTTCAGATACTCATATCACAAAACCTGTTGAAATAATTTAAAACACTTAGGACAAGATGCAGGCAGGGTGGAATGACCACACTCTCTGATATGTTATCAGGCAATTTTTATGTACTAGTATCCAATCTTTTTTTCTTCTCCCTTTCTCTCACCTTCCTTCTTCCCACCCTGGCATCAGCCAGTTGGAGGGGTGGAGGGGGAAGGAGCTGCTCGTATAACTCTGGTTATAAAATCAGAGTAAAATTGAACAAGGGGGCTTGACACACGAGAGGCACCTGCAATCAACACCTTTTTCTTTTGGAAAGGCACAGGAGTCACCAGCATGGTGATGCAGTGGGTTACGACTGCCTGCCATGCCGTCTTCCCTTATGGGCGCTGATTCTCATCCCAGCTGCTCTGCTCCAGTCAAGCTCTCTGCTAAGGCAGCAGAAGATGGAGAAAGCACTTGCATCCAAGTGGAAGACCCAGATCAAGTTACAAGTAACCTGGCTTTGGCCTGGTCCAGTCCTGGCCATTATGGTCATTTGGGGAATGAACCAGCCAACAGAGGATCTGTGTGTGTGTGTGTGTGTGTGTGTGTAACTCCAGCTTTCAAACAAATAAACAGAATTTAAAAAAAAAAGACACAAGAGCAAATTCCAATAGCTCCAACTCACCAATAACTAGCTGAGCAGCCACAGTTGTGATCTGTTTGCTTCAAAAGGGAGATTGATGGGGCTAAAATGGCCATCAACAGCACACCAACAGATGCCCAAAGTGATACAGTCTGCAAATCATAAATTTTCAGTGGCTTTATTTGGTCTTTCCATTCTTGATAATATGGCAAACACCTGTCTGCTCCTTGCTAATTCTGTTGGTTTAACCCTAAGACTATTTCCTTCCCTATAGCCAGTGATGAGTGCCTTAGTGCATTCAAGTGGCTATGACAGGATACAGAAGTTTGGATGCCTTATAAATAATGGAAACTTATTTCTCACAATTCCGGGGGCTGGGAACCCCAGCACCAAAGCACCAGCAGGTTTATGTGTGGTGAATGCCTGCTCTGTATTTCAACATCATATGATAGAAAGACAACTAAGCTCCCTCAGGCCTCTTCCATAATGGCACTAATCCCACTCGGGAGGACTGTGCCTCCTGATCCAATCCCTTCTCCAAGGCCCCAGTTCCTAACCCTAACCTTCACCTTGGACACTTCAACATATGGAAGGGTGATGGGGGAGGGGGGGACACATTCAGACCATGGCACTGAGGTTCATGTATCTTTCTTAGGTATTTGTTTCTCTTATTCTTTAAGCAGATTTAATTATTCTTAAATAGGCAGCAAAAATCTTTAAAGTGTGGTCTCTAAAACTGCTATATCTACTCATTACATTATGCTAATGATGCCTGAGGCTTTACTGTTGTCCCACAGTAGCCACCACCCTCCACAGAAAGAGAACCTCCTTGAGCACTGGCCTCCATGTGCCCGGTGAGACTGGACTCCACTCCAGGCACAGGGTCAGTACTGTCACTGAAGTGACCCCCAGTCTCCTGGCCAGGAACTGGAGTTTGGCACCGCACAGGACAAAGAAGCCAGAGGGGAAATCTGACAAGGCAATCCCAGGGAACATCGTCCTCTTAACAAGAACTGCTCCTTTTTCAGTGTATTGTTTAACCTTCTTATAATTCTTGGAATGATGACAACAGTTTAGGGTGTGTGGGCTGGGGTTGGGGGGTAGGGAGGGGGAGCCAAAAGGATGTGAATGACAAAGCAGAAAGATGGAAACACCCAGAGTGTGAAGACTGTTATGCCACTGAATTTATCAACCCTAGAATGAGCTCATCTCTAATATTCTGGCTAAATGAGATTGCCTTAATATTTAAGGGACATTTAATTTGGGGTTGAGGTTTCTGTGATGAACAGACTAAAAAATAATCATTACTGAAACTGGAAAATGACAGTTTTAATTTCCCCAGGACCCATAACAAAATCTGCAAGTTGTAGAGTTGTGATTCATGTGCCATTTGGTCTGGTTCCAAAATCCAGATTCTATTTATTTATTCATTTATTTTTATTTATTTAAAAAGCAGAGAGTGAGGGAGAGAGAGATCTTCCAGCTGGTGGTTCACTACCCAAATGCTTGCAAAAACCAGGGCTGGGCCAGGCTGAAGCCATGAGGAGGCAGGATCTCTAGCCAGAGCTCCCATGTGGGTGGCAGACATTTAAGGACTTGAGCCATCCTGCTGCCTACTATGGAGCACACTAGTAGGAAGCTGAAATCTGGAGTGGAGACTGGACTCAAACTGACCCTCTAATTTGGAATTGACCCTCTAACTTGGCAGGAGCATATTAATTTTATTTCAGGCTCTTGTCTCATACAAAGATAAAATTTCTAAGTGCAGACACATGTAAGGTACAAAATAGGAACAAGATTTATTTAACAGTGAGAGACAAAACATACAATCACACAGAAGTGTGGGCCGCCATACATGGAGAGCTATCAGTCTTGATTGGGCCAGAGAATTGCCTGCAGGGAGAAAGGGTGGGGGAAAGGGAGAGAGACAGAGAGAAGACAGAGAGAGAAACTGCTACCCCAGTTTGCTGGGCTTGGTGCAGCAAGAACAAAAGCTTTCGATCCACTTTTCAGTTCCTTGCCTATGTGACTAAGAACAGACCTCAACCCCACTCTGTTGAGAAACCTAACCCCTGCATTCTTCCTAAACCAGCTCAACACCGTCTGTGTCGGCCAAGTCTGATAAAGCCGGTACTGGCCATGAAAGCCCACGCAGACTCACTCAGCCTTGCCTCACGCCCACCCGCCCGGAATTGAAAGCAGCCCAGGCTGTATAAACACCTACTCTGATCTGAGGGAGAGCAGTGCTCCCTGCCCGCGATGAGGTGGACCCCTCTCAGGTTCGTGTGCCAGTAAACCTGTGCTGGTTGTGGAGTTCCTGTCTCTCTTTCCTGACAGGGCTCCTTTATGAGGCAGGGAGGGGTGGCACCTCTACATGTGTGAGCCACAGGCAATTTTTGATGCCTCCAAAAATTCCACATGGAGCTTAATATTCACATTTTCCTGGCATCGCCCTTTGAGTCCTGGATGAAGCAGGTGCACTCTGGGAAAGAGGACATTTTGATTGACAGGTAGTGGGGTAGCATTGCATTTGAGGGATTGTAGGGACTTCCAGCTCACGCAGACCTAAACAGCAACCGACTTTCACCACATCAGGATGAGGGTGTCACAAGGGTCAGCTTAACCTACTGCACAACACCCAACCCCAAAACTCATAGTCTGAAATGTCATGCTGAATTCACTTGTTAAGGATATATTTGATACATATAGTTAAAATGTGTTCATCTTCCATGGTTCCTTTACATGGATCCAAACTTGACAGTCCATATCTCACCTTTATTTGTGTCTTTGTTAGTTGTCAGAGGGGTTTTCCACCTTCCCTAACCTCTAGGCCTGGCTTGAGACTGGTCACATTTTTTCCTTTATCTACGTTTCATACTTTCAAATTTTTTCTATTAGTGGCATTGGGTAAAATAATTTAAAACAATGGGATACACTGTCCATAACCATTCTCTTTTTTTCCTTTATTAACATACTAATATTTTCTTTCCATTTTGCTTTGGACAAACCACACTACTGATCCTTAATGACCTCATTAACTAGTAGTTACTGGAACAGCTGCAGCTTTTTATTCAACTGGACCTTTTTTCATATGCTAAACATAGCCTGGGGAGGGGGGACTACCACCAGAGGAAGGCACTCCCTTAGGAGACCATCTGTGATAGTCTCTGTGTTGGCACTGGGATCTTCCAAATGACCTTGAATTTCTTCCTTCTTTTTTCCGTGTAAAACCAGCTGGTGAATCACTGTAAGTTTTTCTTGGGCCTAACTTAAAGGTTTTCAACTTTAAATGGGAGACTTGTGATTTCCACCCAGAAGACAGCCAGCCGCCTCAATAAACACTGAGCTGAGTCATTCTGAGACATCATGGGAACTTGCAGAAGTTCGGCATAGAACTTTACTCCCTAGGAAACACTCATCTCCAAGATGTCAGGAAGACTGTCACCAGGAATTAGCATTAAATGCAATATTCATGACCCCTTCAACTTTAGGGAGGTGAAAAGGAAGAGTCAGCTTCTAAGTCAAAGGAGATTTGCCTGTTCATGCAGTGAAATCAACAGGAGAGTCAGTTATAGACCAGAGAGAACACATTTGAAAACTATTATAGACACATTATGTTTATCTGGAAATCTCAATAATTAAAAACATTGCAAAAATAAGTAAATAAATAAAGTCCCATGAGCAAAAGCACTAAGTATCACAATTTCCACTTACTGAATATACTACTTTTGGAAAAAGTCTCCAAGTTCTTACTCATGCCGACAGAAATAATCAGCTTGGTGGTGCAATCTAAGTTACAGTTTATTCAGCTACTCAAACTGAGGATTCAAACCTGTAAACAGTCAATTGCCTGAGTTGGCTATTCCATAAGCTTGAGTTCAGTTATAGGTTTTATACATTTTTACAGAATGAATGAATACATGGACTCAGGTTTAAACAATATAGACTCACATATACTTATCAATCACATTGAAAGTCAAAGAATACGTGGGAGTAGTTAGCAGAGTCTGATTATCCATGAAGGAGGTACTTTACACAGCACACCCACTCCCACACTGGATATTACCCATATGCAGGGACAGGTCAACAGTTCAGCCATGAATCACTCCCTACAATGGCCCCACGGCATGCAGCTCACTCTTTCTCCAAGTCCAACGGATGCTTCCTTGGTCATGGTTAGAGTTTGTTGAACGATCCTGTTCACTGGGAACCAACTGAAAGGGCTGTTCCTAGCACTAGACAGCATCGTGCCAACTTCCACCTCTACAGTCACCATTCTATCATTAAATCCACACTCACAACCCATGTATTAATATCTTAGACATTGTAATGAATTTTATTCGCTTGTTCCTGACTCATAGCAGATAAAATTCACAATATCAGAAGGGATACATTGGGAAAAGAGGAAGAGGAGGTCTTTAATAGCATGCATATTGACAGCAAGGGAAAAGACAGAGAAATAACAAGCAGAAGCACCATCACAAAACATTCTAACCAATGATCACCTAGTAAACACCAACAATTCAGTGAGTCTTGAAAAGTCACTATTTTATGACTAATACCAATTTTAATTAATATTCATAATTTAAATGTTCAGCTAATAAGAAAAATTAATAACAATTAATACACAAGATTGTGTAGATTTGCTGTCACTTCAGCAGTGATGGTAAAATAAGTAGCAGAGCAAGGGTCTTCTTCCAGCAAATCCAAATAAAATAAATGAGAAAAATTCATCAACATCAAAAAGACCAATAAATTATATTCATATATGTATCACTAGACAGATTTAATAAATCTATTAAAATATTATTCTGATTTAGATATTACTTTGAAGGTTAAAGTCTCTCAAAGTCCCACATGCCAAAGGGTTGGTCTCTAAAGTCTTATGTTAATGCTACTAAGAGGAAAGAAATTAGGAATTATTACAAAGAGCTGTAGGCAAACATATTGGGGAACCTAGAAGAAATGGATAGATTCTTGGACACATACAACCTACCTAAATTGAGCCATGAAGACACAGAAAACCTAAACAGACCAATAAGCAAGACAGAGATTGAATTAATAATAAAGACTTTTCCAACCAAGGAAATCCCAGGACCAGACAGCTTCAATGCTGAATTCTACCAATCATTTAAAGAAAAAGTAATTCCAATTCTTCTCAAACTACCAAACAGTTGAAAGGGAGGGAATCCTCCCAAACTCCTTCTATGAAGCCAGCATTGCCTTAATTCCTAAACTGGGAAAAGATACACCAGAGAAAGAGAACTACAGACCAATTTCTCTGATGAACACAGATGCAAAAATCCTTCGCAAAATAATAGCCAATCAAATCCAACAACACATCAGAAAGATCATTCACCCCAACCAAGCAGGATTGATCTCTGGGATGCAAAGACAGTTGAACATTCACAACTCAATGTGATACATCATATTAACAAACTGAAGAACAAAGCCATATGACCACCTCAATAGATGCAGAGAAAGCATTTGACAAAATTCAATACCCTTTCATGATCAAAATTTTAAGCAAATTGGGTACAGAAGGAACATTCCTCAACACAACCAAGGCAATTTATGATAAACCCACAGCCAGTATACTATTGAATGGGGAAAAATTGGAAGCATTCCCACTAAGATCCAGAACTCACTCTCACCACTGGAATTCAATATAGTCCTTGATGTTTTAGTCAGAAAAAGAAATCAAAGGGATACAAATTGGGAAGGAGGAAGTCAAAATATCCCTATTTGCAGATAACATGATTATATATATAGGGATCCAGAATACTCCACTGAGAGACTACTGAAACTCAATGAGTTTGGTAAAGTGGCAGGGTAGAAATCAACACACAAAGCAAGCAATAGCCTTTATATACACAGATAATGCCACAGCTGAGAAGAACTTTTAAGATCAATACATTCACAACAGCTGCAATAAATAAATAAATACCTGGGAATAAATTTAACCAAGGACATCAAAGATCTCTACAATGAGAATTACAAAACATCAAAATATTCAAGAAGACAATTACATAAAACCAACAACACACAAAATTGAAAAATCTTCCAATTATTAAATTCAATAAATGCTTTTTTCAAAGCACCATCTTTTTGTTTGATTCACTTTCTAGTCTATGTACAGTAGGGTACACTCTTTTGGATGCATCTTCTTGTGAGTTTGTCACTATAATAATCAAGATATAGAGTAGTTCTGTCACCTCCCAAAATTCTCATACTCCTTTGTAATCTAACCCTCTTGCTGTGTACAGAACCTAGCAACCACTGATCTGCTCTTTCTTCCCATAATTTTACATTTTTCAAATGGAATCATATATTGCATTGTCTTCTAAATCTGAATTTTTTTCACTCAGCATAAGGCATTTGTAATTCATCCATATTGTTGTCTTTATCAGTAATTTCTCATTTTTATTGTTCAATAGCATTTTTGTGTGAGGATGAACCACAAATGTTTGTGAATTTACCAGCTGAAGAACTCATGGATTATTTCCAAGTATGAGAATTTATGATTTAAATACTAACATGAACAAGTTTATCATTCATCTACTTGCACAACTGAAAGACATCCTCAAACTTAACAAAGCCTTAGCAAATTGTTAAACAAGATAATTTTTAAGATTTATTTATTTATTTTAAAGTCAGAGTTACACAGAGAGAGGAGAGGCAGAGAGAGAGAGAGAGAGAGAGAGAGAGGTCTTCCATCCGATGGTTCACTCCCCAATTGGCCGCAACGGCCAGAGCTGCGCTGATCCAAAGCCAGGAGCCAGGAGTTTCCTCCGGGTCTCCCACATAGGTGCAGTGGCCCAAGGACTTGGGCCACCTTCTACTGCTTTCCCAGGCTACAGCAGAGAGCTGGATCTGAAGTGGAGCATCCAGGTCTCGAACTGGCACCCATATGGGATGCTGGCATTTCATTCCAGGGTGTTAACCCACTGTGCCACAGCACTGGCCCCAAACAAGACAATTTTGTAATAAAAATCCTGAATATGCACTTAAGACTCCTAATAACTGACATTAAGAAAACACAAGACAAGGGGCTGGCGCTGTGGTGCAGCGGGTTAAGCCCTGGCCTGAAGTGCCAGCATCCCATATGGGCTCCGGTTCTAATCCCAGCCGCTCTACTTCTGATCCAGCTCGTTGCTATGGCCTGGGAAAGCAACAGAAGATGACCCAAGTGCTTGGGCCCCTGCATCCATGTGGGATGCAGCTCCTGGCTTCGGACTGGCGTAGCTCTGGCCATTGCGGCCTTCTGGGGAGTGAACAAGCATATGGAAGACCTCTCTCCCTCTGTGTCTCCCTCTCTCTGTAACTCTTTCAAATAAATCTTTAAAAAAACACACACACACAAGACAATACTACTATTGAAGAGATATATTATGATCATTGAATTGATGTTGAAATTTTGCACAGAAAAGTCATTAAAAATAAGTTTTAATAAATGTAATTATCAAAGCATTTGTGTTAAATAGAGCTACAGAAAATTAATATATGAATATGAATAGACTTCAAAATATTTCAAGAATGTTCTCAATGAGTATAACAAGTTACTATTAAGTGTTAAACTTACAGATTTTTTTCAAAAAAGAAATATCTTTAAGCAAGTATTTATTACATATCCAGTGACTAGGTTTTCATCCATGAGAAAAAGAAAATCATAACACATAGCAAAATTTAAATATCAATAAGTATCAAAAACATCAAAAGTTATTGCTTCTCCTACTCTCTTGGAGTGTTTCTCCCAAGTTTTCCTCTAATAGTTTGATAGTTTCAGGTCTCACAATTAGATCTTTGATACATTTTGAGTTGATTTTGTAAAATAGGGGTCTTGTTTTAAACTTCTGCATGTGGAAATTAAGTGTACTACTGGCTGTAGGGTTTTGTGGATGCCCTTTATCAAGTTAAGGAAATTCTATTTTTCTTTTACTAAGAGGTTTTCTTCATTTATAGAAGTTGAATTTTTTCAAAAATTTTTTTCACAGTTTTTAAATGATCCTATGATTTTTTTCCTCCCTAGATTTTTTATATGAATTTTGTTGTTCTTAGTTATCTAACCTGTACTGTGCTCTTGACATACACCCACTTTCCATCCTTTATTACCACTATTTTATATTGTTGGGTTTGATTTGTTAATATTTGGTTGAAGATGTTCTATTTATGATGACAAAAGATACTGATCTTTAGGTATCTTTTTCTTACAATGTTTTTGTCTGGTTTTATAATCAGGATAATGTTTGCCTCATAAAATGAGTTGATTCTCTCTCTCTCTCTTTTTTTTTTTTTTTTTTTTTTTTTTTTACAGGCAGAGTTAGACAGTGAGAGAGAGAGAGACAGAGAGAAAGGTCTTCCTTCCGTTGCTTCACCCCCCAAATGGCCGCTACAGCTGGCGCTGCACTGATTCGAAGCCAGAAGCCAGGTGCTTCCTCCTGGTCTCCCAAGCAGGTGCAGGGCCCAAGCACTTGGGTCATCCTCTACTGCCTTCCCAGGCCACAGCAGAGAGCTGGCCTGGAAGAGGAGTAACTGGGACAGAATCCGGTGCCCCAACAGGTACTAGAACCGGGTGTGCCAGCTCCGCAGGCAGAGGATTAGACAAGTGAGCCACAGCGCCGGCCTCTCAGTTTTTTTTATAAGAGATTATCTAAGATTCTTATTACTTCTCCCATAAATGGCTGGTAAAATATGCCACTGCAGCCACTGAGAACTGAAGCTTTCTTTATTGAAGGTTTTTAATTATGAATTCAATTTCTTTGCTGGATATAAAACTCTTCAAATATAATGATGTTTTTTACCTATCATTTTATACGGAGACAAGAAAGATAATTCAATCATTTCTCCTGGATGCTTGATAGAACTTGTGATTTTATTGGTAATAGTTAGGAAGCATAAAGTACCAGATTTCACACTTTGATACATTCACTGTTTATAGTAAGAGTGACAGATTTTTGCCCTATAACACAGGTCACATCGCATAATTTTGAGTTATTCCTCACAAAGGAGTGTGCACATTTTTTATGTCTACTACTGTATTATTTTATACTTTATGAAACACATCCTTTAGCACTGGGTGTCTGGCCGGTATTAAGACATCCACATCCCATCCTGGAGTGCCTAGGTTCTAGTTTGGCTCTGCTCTAGATTTCTGCTTCCTGTCTAATAAGCCACACCCTGGGAGGCCGCAGGTGATGGTTCAAGTAGTTGGGTCCCTGCCACCCTGGTGGGAGACCTGGTTTGGGTTCCCAACCCATCGCTGGCTGTTGCAGACATTCATGGAGTGAATAAGGGGTTTCTCTGCCTCCCAGATAAACCAATAAAAGATAATTTTTAAAAATTAGCATTCTTAAAAAATGTGTATTCATTATTCTATTTTACAATGGCGTGTCACACTTTATATCTTATTTTCACTAGGCATCAGTGAGAACACATTGCTCCACTGACAATTCACGGGGCCCCTGTCTGGAAGACTCTTCCCCAGACTAGCTTCTGGCTTCATAAATTAGCGTTTTCCTTTTATAGACGTGAAGCTTAAATGTCACACATTACTCCTGTGTGGTGATTATAAATACACACTTAGAAATTCTAACGTTGAAAAGTCAAGGATTTTCCCAAGGCTGAAAACACACATGTGCAGGCTGGGGGCAGCCGGAGAGCAGCAGCCCCTCCGCACCGCTCTCCCCTTCCCGCGACATCCTGCTCCAGTTCCCGCCTGGATGGACTTCTGGCAAGGTGGCTGGAATGCATCTGGCTCAGAACTATGACGTCCAAACTTGGCGAAAAGGCCTGAAGAGATTAAAAGGGACACAGATGCCAAGGAACCCCCCCCACCGCCCCCAGCGCCAGTTCACGAGACTCATGCCAGCACTGCCTTCTGGGTACACTGCTTCCTCCTTGGCCATCTGATCCCCCGTTTGTTTTCCTCTCCAACCTCAGTGATTTTCCTCTTTGCCTGCACCCCATGTTGCTTCTGAAAAAGCGGGGCCACCAGAGCTACCCTGACATTTCCAGCACCCTTGCCCTCTCCCGTTTCTCACTTCCAGCTGCTTGGGAGGTCCTAAGGCTGGAATTACAGAGCTGGATTAGGAAACATGCCCTTTAATTAGTAGTCTCTCCCTAATTCTCTGGGATTTCTACTACCTGTGGTCAAAAGAAAAACAGATGAGTTTTGTATAACTGATGAGATAGATAGAAATAATACTCATTTTACAGGTTAGCACCTATAAAAGCACTTTTAAAACATTCATCACTACATTTTGTTGTTCTGATGTAATTAATATCTAGAAGCCAGTTTTTGATTAGTTATCTATTTACTTTAGACCATCAGGAAGCTCCCTAGTTGACAATTTAACCAGTAATTAATTTACTACTCATTAACTGAAAAACTATAAGAATCCTGACAGCAATATGTAAAATAATGGTCTCTGCCTCCGAGCTCACTGTCTAGGTGGTAGGCAGGTTGTCCTTAGTGATGTATTTGATCTGACTTGTCTCTCAAAAGAATCCTACTTGTGACTGCAAGTGCACTTGACAAGACCTGGTGAATAAGTCCGAAGTTGTCAGTAAAGGGAATTCATATTAAAGAAAAGGTGTGAGTACATTGTAACTTTACAGTGATTATTACAGCAAAAATGGGCTGTGAAATCAGCCTCTCAAGAAGGATTTCTGCTTCTGTCTACGACTGCTGCTGTATTCTGAAATCAGAAACTGTCCTTGTGATTTGTCAAGTATCAAGTAACCAGTCCATTTTTTCTTAATTTAAAAAAATGGGCTGGTGCCGCGGCTCACTAGGCTAATCCTCCGCCTGTGGCCCCAGCACACCGGGTTCTAGTCCCGGTCGGGGCACCGGATTCTGTCCCGGTTGCCCCTCTTCCAGGCCAGCTCTCTGCTGTGGCCCGGGAGTGCAGTGGAGGATGGCCCAAGTGCTTGGGCCCTGCACCTGCTTGGGAGACCAGGAGGAAGCGCCTGGCTCCTGCCTTCCGATCGACGCAGCGCTGGCCGTAGCGGCCATTTGGGGGGTGAACCAACGGAAGGAAGACCTAGAATTCTCTCTGTCTCTCTCTCTCACTGTCTAACTCTGCCTGTCAAAAAAAAAAAAAAAAAATGGAGCAGTTACCTTTCCAAATAGGTCAAGATACAAAACTGATTCTGTGCAAAGAGCCTCTCCCGCTGCTGTTTCCCGGCTCCCGGCTCCTCTTGCTCAGACAGACACTGGCAGCAGCTTGCTCTGTGCTTCTGAGAAAGTCTGTGCCTAAACCAGCAGTAACAACCCCACACAGAGGTCTGACCCTTGCCTTTCTAATGTTCTACTGGAGATCATCCCACGTCAGTGTGTAGGGAACAAGGAGCCTTCGTCCTCTCTTGGCTGCAGTAGATTCTGTTCAATGGATGTACCACACGTTGTTCAACCTGCTCCTGGAGAATGTTTTTTGCTCTGACAATGGTAACCTTCGACTGTTACTGTATGTATCACTGCAAGGATGTACCGACAAGATAAAGTCCTCTGTTTGCATTAAATATAAATACTCCTTCCATAAGGTGTTTAGTTTCAGAGGGCTTGTTGGGTAGCCTCATGGCTAATCCCATTCCTAAAGTAGCAACAAGCTGGAAGAATTATTTAGACACCTTTTGTTCAGACAATGATGATGCTGGTTCTTTATGTGATTCTAAAGTAAAGATTCAGTTACCATTTGCAAACATGGCTCTCTCATCCATGGAGATTAACGTTATTCTTGCCATGACTGCCTTTGTGTGCGTAACAGATTAGGATCACATAATGGCTTGGCTTCTTACTTAACAGTGTGATAACAGGCTAATGGTTTATTCTTTCGGAAACTCTTAATGTTATATGTAAATGTGGATGTAACACCTACCTACCTCATAGGGTTTTCATGAGAAATAATTATGATAAGGTATATGATATGCAGCTTTGCTTATCTTCCAATAAATAGATACTCACACATACCAAAAAAACCCCAACAACCTTGTAATTAAACAAATAAAAGCTATGGCGGGCATTTGGCACAATGGTTAAATCACTGGTTGGGAAACCTGCATCACATATTGGAGTGCCTGGTTCAGGGTCCAGCTACTCTGCTTCTGTTTTATCTTCCTACTAAGGGGCACTCTAGGTAGCAACAGATGCTGACTCAAGTATATGGTCCTCACTTCCCATGTGGGAGACCCAGACTGGGTTCCAGGCTCTTGTTTTCAGCCTGGTCCAACTCCGGATATTGTGACCTTTTAGCCAGTGAGCCAGAAAATGGAAGATCTGTCTCTGTCTCTGTCCACCCCTTCCTCTCATTTTAAATGGTAGTAAGTAAATTAATTTTTTAAAAATATAAGTTATAAAAAAGTGCTGATGTAAAGCTAAACTAGTCTTGTCCATGAGGAAAGCAGGCATAGCAATATAACTTCCCAGGTTTATGCAAGATGAAATCACTACATAAGTATAGAAGTTGGATAAGTAATAAAGACAAATACCTTAACATAAGATAGGGTAGATAATATAGCAAATGTATTAAATTAAAAATCTTTGAGAAATATACAAAAAATGTAACTAAAGATTTGTTAACAATTTCAAACTGAAAAAGAATAATAAAAACTATAATTAGTAAAATGTGAAATTGCTGCATAAACATCAACTCCAAAGAAGAAATACATGAGGCCAGCGCCGCGGCTCACTAGGCTAATCCTCCACCTGTGGCGCTGGCACACCGGGTTCTAGCCCCGGTCAGGGCGCCGGATTCTGTCCCTGTTGCCCCTCTTCCAGGCCAGCCCTCTGCTGTGGCCAGGGAGTGCAGTGGAGGATGGCCCAAGTGCTTGGGCCCTGCACCCCATGGGAGACCAGGAGGAAGCATCTGGCTCCTGGCTTCAGATCGGCGTGGTGCGCCAGCCGTGGCGGCCATTTGGGGGATGAACCAACAGAAGGAAGACCTTTCTCTCTGTCTAACACTGCCTGTCAAAAAAATAAATAAATAAGGATACAGTGAAAGCATTTTTACTAGAAAAATTTTAATCTGCATTCTCTTATTATTTAATAGACCAACACAATTTAAAATTAGTCAAAGTCATAAGGAAATTTTATGATTTAGAGAGTGCCATACATAAATCTGAAAATTAAAATAAAAATTATAAACTTCTAGTAAATATTGATATGAACATCAACAATGTTTCCATTTTCACAGGAACACCTTCCAGAAAACCACATAACAAAATGAAAGTCATCCAAGAAGCACTGTCAGACACAGTTGGGAAGGGGACGCCCATTAAACCTGACAAGTCCTTTAGAGGTCCTTCAAGCTTTCAAACCAACGATTTCCATGTGATGCATATTTCAAATCCTAGAAAAAAACCTGCAATTATTTCATGGAACAAATGTGGTCTTCCTCAGCCCAAATCTGTGTAAGTCACACTGAAATGCTATCTCGCTTACCATAAAGGTGGGAAAATCTATTTTTTTAGAGTGATCTACTAACAAATCAATTTAGTTAGATTTTATAAAATAACCCAATATAATTAAGTCTAGCTTTCCTCAGAAGTACAGGGATTTTTGGACATAAAGACCACTTTTGTTAAGTAAGAAAAAATAAAAAAATAATAATTTTAGGAGATGCTGAAAAGATGTAGGAATAGATTGTGAATCCTGACTGTGCCGGGTCAAGAAGCCTGAGAGAGTCGTACACTGATGGGAGTCTCTAGGCCAGGAAGATATGACTGCTGACCCGTGTTCATTTCTGAGTGCAGGGAACCCAGAAAAAGGCCTGGGACAGACTGCAAATGAAGGCAGCAAGTTAAAGCTGGGAAGATGGTCAACTGGAGACAGTACTAAAGTGTCCCGGTATCAAAAGGAATCAGAAAATAGGAGCTACTATCTGTGAGAGGAACAGTTTGCAAGTTAGGTGACCAAGAAACAGACACGGTCTGTAAGAACAGAGCTGGCTCCACGGGGTTTTCTTCTCATGAGGTCTCTGTCAGGAGCGGTTTCCTAAAATGACTGAACTCTTCCAGAAGAGGCATCTAATGAATTCCAATATTCAATCACAATATGCGTTGAATAAAAATGGACATTCTAAAGATATTTCCACTGACTAAAAATATAAGCTAAAAAATATTAATTGTTTTAAAAATTCTGGTCTATAGTAAGGAAAAATGAAAGTTCTATTTGTAAAACAAATGAAGGCCAGCGCCGCAGCTCAGTAAGCTAATCCTCTGCCTTGCAGCGCCGCCACACCAGGTTCTAGTCCTGGTCGGGGCACTGGATTCTGTCCCGGTTGCCCCTCTTTCAGGCCAGCTCTCTGCTGTGGCCAGGGAGCACAGTGGAGGATGGCCCAAGTGCTTGGGCCCTGTACCCCATGGGAGACCAGGAGAAGCACCTGGCTCCTGCCTTCGGATCAGCGTGGTGCGCCAGCCACAGTGCGCCGGCCACAGTGCGCCGGCCGCGGCAGCCATTAGAGGGTGAACCAACGGCAAAGGAAGACCTTTCTCTCTGTCTCTCTCTCTCACTGTCCACTCTGCCTGTCAAAAAAAAAAATGAAATAAATACTGTTTGAAATAGAGAAAAGCAATAATACATAAAGTATACAAGTCAATTAAAGAAAATTATTAAAATGGTTTCTAGAATAATGTATTCAGATAAAAATAAACATGTGATTAATATGACCTAAAATATTAAGAAACTTTTATTTAGAGAAATAAAGACTCTATATTGTATTTCTACACATAAGCGCTATAGTTTTTTTTTTTTTTTTTTTTTGACAGGCAGAGTTAGACAGTGAGAGAGAGAGACAGAGAGAAAGGTCTTCCTTCTGTTGGTTCACCCCTCAAATGGCTGCCACAGCCAACGCGCTGTGCCGATCCAAAGCCAGGAGCCAGGTGCTTCTCCTGGTCTCCCATGCGGGTGCAGGGCCCAAGCACTTGGGCCATCCTCCACTGCACTCCCGGGCCACCGCAGAGAGCAGGACTGGAAGAGGAGCAACTGGGACTAGAACTCGGTGCCCATATGGGATGCCGGTGCCACAGGTGGAGGATTAACCAAGTGAGCTATGGCACCGGCCGTAGTGCTATACTTTTTAATAGTATGCTTTTTCAGGACTTCATTCTTATAAAGACTTATAATGTATTTTATATATTGATATTGTCTGTTTTGTAAAAAAATTACATTTACTTTAAAATTTTGTAAATATAAAATTACATGAAACTAATCAAACTTACCTGAATCTTAGCAACTAGAAAAAATTTTATTCTCAGTGATTATACATAAACATGTGTATATCTACAATCTAATTTCTATATAATTTAGTATAAATTCTACCACTTACAATGTGACCATCAACAAGATATTCAGCCTCAATAGCCTCAGTTTCTTCAACTGTAAAACAAAAAAAAAACCTATATATGTATTGTAGGTTTATTTTGTAGATTATATCAAGTTGTTTAATTTGCATAGGATAAGTATGGAACATGTTAGCTTGTATTCTCATTGGATATCTTATGCATTAGGTATTTTTCAAAATCTTACATTTAATTTGTCTATTATATGAATGAATTGCATTGAATGAATTATAAAATGTATTTACCCTATGTCCTACTACTGGATATTTAATTGCTTTAACTTCTCACAATTATAAATAATACAGAAATTAAAATGTCTGTGAGGTGTATCTAGTGATCCTAATTGCCAGAATTTACTTAGTGCTTTCCATGTGCCAGGTACTATGTTAAGTACATTGATTTTCTGTTGAATCCTATCATTCTTCTTACTCTGTGTCTGAGGAAAGAACATCTTAGCAAGGTCAAGTAACTTGGGTGGTATCGACAAGTATATGGAGAAAGCAGGGACTGGTGTCCTCCAACTACAAAATCCAAGCTAGTAACCATTTTATTGCATTACTTTCTATATCCCTAGAAAAGTATCTACAAAATAACAAGTGTTGACATATGGTAACATTATTACAGAATTATACACTTGAAAGTCCATATGAAGTTATTCTGCTACTAGCCATATAGTGTCTACCAGCTCTGGCTCTGGCATCCTTAACATAGCAATAGCCAACTTGATAGTAGGAAATCGTATCAGATTGTAGGAGCAAATGTTGGCAGCCTCAGTGATGTTTAGATGGTATCTTAGGTAGCACTGAGAAACAAGGAACCTTAAACCCTTTCTCTGCTGCCAACTCCTGCCTCCCTGTAAGGTTTTGAGGCCAATGTACTTAAGGAATAATTCTAAATGAAAAGCAAAGTCTCATTGTATTTTCTCTTAGGCCAGTGCCCAAGGAGCTTCATCACTCTGTAATGACGACTTGGAACATGTAGCTTGCCAGAGTTCCAAGTAGCAATCCCTTCCTCTCTAGTGGGACATCCAATTTTGAGATCTTATGATCTTTTAGCCTTTCACGTGGTGGGGCAGGGGCTGTAACAGTGTTCAATTGTTCATTCATTCCAGAAATCGATTGAGCATCATCACCTCTCTGCAAGGTATTGCTCTATGAGCCAGCGATACAGCAGTGAACAGTAGATGGAAGCTCTTCCCTCATCAAGCTGACATCCCAGAGATGTGATGGACACAGGTAAGCAAACGTGTTATGCTTATCCGCTCACTGTTTATCACAACTAGGAAATATCTTCATCTCAGCTGTGGAATACACTGACAACACTGAGTTTTACATTCCTTATATTTAATATAAATTATGTAAAAACAAAACTACAAGGTTAGTGTTTTGGCATAGCAGGTTAAGCCACAGCCTGCAACATGTGGGTGCAGGTTTGTGTCCTAGCTACTCCATTTTGAATCAATCTTCCTGCTAATGTGCCTGGGAATCAGCGGAGAATGGCCCAAGTGCTTGGGTCCCTGCCACCCACATGGGAGAACCCAGAGGAACATCCTGGCCCCTGGCTTCGACCTAGCCCTGCCCTGGTTGTTACAGCCATTAGAGGAGTGAACCAGAGGATGGAGGATTTTCTCTCTCTCATCCCCAACCCCGTCCCTATAACTCTGCTTTCCAAACAAATATATAAATCAGTTTTTAAAAAAACCATTAAAAACCATAGAATTGTAAGATATATATATATAATGGAAATATGAGGCTAATTCAAAACTTTTGTGGAAACTGAAATTAAAAAATAAAGTTTTTTGGTACTAAAAACAATTGAAACCTAGGTACAGTTAAAACCACAATGTCCTATGAACTTTAAAAACCCCTCAGACACAGGGATTTGAAATTTTTTGCATAAAAATACACTATCTGTGTAACTCCAATTTCCATGAGCTCACATGCAGATACAATTTTCCACGGCCGTGACATCATGAAGAAAGTAAGTCAAGGTTAGGGGACAAAGATGATGTGTGTGAACTGCTCTCCTAGATGGGGTGCTCACTACTGAGTAGCATTTCACAGGCAGATATTTAGTACACTTTACTACCACTCATTACAGTCCAATCATATTAAGATTTGACCCGTAAGTTTAACAGCTTTTCCTGCTTAACAGAGAAGAGGTTATAAGTAAAAAATATGTAGCATAGGAAAAGATGAGTTATCTCTTCATGCTACATTTAATTCATCTCCCTTCAGTTACTAGCAAGGTGAAATATTTTTCCATATATTTATTGGCCATTATTATTTATGTGTGAGTGTGTATGTGTTATCATTCCTAAGGTCGTTTCTGATCTCCAACCAAAACTGACTTAACATTATTTACAAGTTACATAGGATTTTAATTGTACCTCTTTCGACATGTACCATACTCTACTCAATATTTTTATGCTTGTCTTATCTTCAATGTGTAAATTCTTTGTGGTCTCATCTTGTTCATTTAAACTGCATCACCATCCTTCCTACCCAGCTGAGAATAATGTAGGGGGTAGAAGTTCAGTATGGATTTCTTGAATTATTCTGAATCATAAGTGGGCAGGGATTTGGTCTCAGATAATCTTGTCTTTTCCAAGTTTTTACTTTGAGTTTAGGGATAGTTTGTGTTCTGTAACAGTCCAAACATCTCAGGAAAAACTGCCATATCATTTTAGTGTTCTTGATGTGAAGCACAAGTTGACTTCAAAATAGTACTTTCTTTTTACTTCTAATTATCTCCATATGAACATCAATTCCCTTCCTAACACTATTTCCCTGTCTTCGTGCTAGTGCTTCTGTCCTGTTCACATCCAGGCCTCATCTTCAGCAAGTCCATTTCTCCCAATGTTGTCCAAATCTGACCTAGCAGATAGAAGACCTCTCCCTGCCTCCATCCTCCCCCTCACCTCTGTCACTCCACCTTTCAAATAAATAAAATAAAGCTTTTTAAACATTCACAGAGCTATTTGTACCCTCATGTTTATAGCAGCTCAAGTCACACTAGCTAAAATGTGGAGTCAACCCAGAAGTCCATCAGCTGAGGAATGGATAAAGAAATTATGGTATATTTATGCTACAGAATACTACTCAGACATAAAAAAGAATTAAATACTATCTTTTGTAACAAAATGGATGCAAGTGGAGACCATTATGCTTAGTGAAATAAGCCAGTGCCAAAAACATAAATATCATGTTTTCTCTGATATGTGGTAGTTAATATAGAATACACCATTTGGGACAAGTCCGATTGAGCATGTCCCAAATTATACATCTCCTCCCTCTCTTATTACCACTCCTATATTTAACAGGGATCACTTTTCAGTTAAATTTAAACACCTAAGAATAATTGTGTGTTAATTACAGAGTTCAACCAATAGTACTAGAACAAAAAAAAAATACTAAAAGGGATAAAGTATTACATAGTACATCAACAGTCAGGACAAGGGCTGATCAAGTCACTGTTTCTCATAGTGTCCATTTCACTTCAACAGGTTTCCCCTTTGGTGCTCAGTTAGTTGTTCCAGGGGATTCCAATACAATGCCATCAAGGTTGCATGTACCAATGCCATCTCACTACTCCAAGTGATCAATTTCAATTCACAATTGATCACACTGAAAGGTCTAAGAGTCAAAGGGATCACACAAACAAGACTAGTGTCTGCTAATACTAACTGATAGAATCAAAAAGGGAGAGAACAATCCAACAAGGGAAGCAGGATACACAGCAGACCCATAAAATAGCAGATGTCCTAAATAGCACTCTGGCCTCAGAATCAGCCCTTAAGGCATTCGGATCTGGCTGAGGAGCCCATGAGAGTATTTTAGGCATGGAAAGCCAAGACACTCTGGAAAAAAAAAAAAAGACTTAAATGAAAGATCTCTGCGAGTGAGATCCCAGTGGAAAGAATGGGGCCATCAAAGAAGGAGGTACCTTTCTCTGAAGGGAGGAGAGAACTTCCACTTTGACTACGACCCTGTCGGAATAAGATCGAAGTCGGCGAACTCAAAAGGCATCCATAGCCTTGGCAACTCATGACTAGAGCCTAGGGAGATTACTGATGCCATAAACAAGAGTGTCAAATTGTTAAGTCAACAACAGTGTGTACTTAACTCCTCATGTGGGATCTGTCCTTAATGTGCTGTTCAATGTGAAGTAATGCTATAACTAGTATTGAAACAGTACTTTACACTTTGTGTTTCTGTGTGGGTGCGAACTGATGAAATCTTTACTTAATATATACTAAATCGATCTTCTGTATATAAAGATAATTAAAAATGAATCTTGATGTGAATGGAAGGGGAGAGGGAGTGGGAGATGGGAGGGGTGCGGGTGGGAGGGAAGTTATGGGGGGAAAGCCATTGTAATCCATAAACTGTACTTTGGAAATTTATATTTACTAAATAAAAGTTTAAAAAATATAGAATACAAAAAGTAGGGCCGGCGCCGTGGCTCAATAGGCTAATCCTCCACCTTGTGGCGCCGGCACACCGGGTTCTAGTCCCGGTCAGGGCGCCGGATTCTGTCCCGGTTGCCCCTCTTCCAGGCCAGCTCTCTGCTATGGCCAGGGAGTGCAGTGGAGGATGGCCCAGGTGCTTGGGCCCTGCACCCCATGGGAGACCAGGAAAAGCACCTGGCTCCTGGCTCCTGCCATCGGATCAGCGCGGTGCGCCGGCTGCAGCGGCGGCCATTGGAGGGTGAACCAACGGCAAAAGGAAGACCTTTCTCTCTGTCTCTCTCTCTCACTGTCCACTCTGCCTGTCAAAAAAAAAAAAAAAAAAAAAAAAAAGAATACAAAAAGTATATTAAGCATAAAATGGACATCTTATGATTTGATTATTGTTTATAGCCTTTATCTATCTTCCTGTGGCAAAGAGGTCCTCCTACCTTTACTGCTTTTTGCTTGTTGAACATGATGGTTAGTCACATATTAAATCTGTGATTATAAAGTAAACAGAGTTTATTATTGTAAAAAATAAAGGCAAAAAAAAGGAGAGAAATGAAGGAGGGGGAACTGAGGGAGAGAAACAGGAAAGAAAGAGAAGTGTGGCTATCTTCTTATAACTGTATTTTTTTTTTTTTTTGACAGGCAGAGTGGACAGTGAGAGAGAGAGACAGAGAGAAAGGTCTTCCTTTGCCGTTGGTTCACCCTCCAATGGCCGCCGCTGCAGCCAGCGCACCGCGCTGATCCGATGGCAGGAGCCAGGAGCCAGGTGCTTTTCCTGGTCTCCCATGGGGTGCAGGGCCCAAGCACCTGGGCCATCCTCCACTGCACTCCCTGGCCATAGCAGAGAGCTGGCCTGGAAGAGGGGCAGCCGGGACAGAATCCGGCGCCCTGACCGGGACTAGAACCCGGTGTGCCGGCGCCGCAAGGTGGAGGATTAGCCTATTGAGCCACGGCGCCGGCCTGTATTTTAAAACACATGAAATTTGTGCTCTTTATATTAAAAAAATTTATTCACTTGCAGATCCAAGAAAGCCAATGGAAAGGAAAATATGTATATGTGGTTTGCTTAAAGAATAAATTTTGATCTAATTGTAGAAATTTGCTATGTATATTACTTTAGGGAATGTCTGCTTTTAATGGTTATACTTTTAAAAATTAGTGTTTTTTTTTCTTGATCAGAAGAATCCCTTAAGTACAATAGGGCAAATATCTATTTAACAGTGACCTAGAATCCTAAAGTCTAGACCACTCCTAAAATGTCTAATTTACCTTTTGATGAATTTAATTTACAATTTCTGTAGTGGGTTGGTTAATACTTCTCTCATTCTTGTTCCTTGATAACCTCAGAATTTAACCTTATTTGGAAATAGGGCCTTTCCAGATATAATTAGTTACAGTTCAAAATGAGATCATACTGTATTTGGGTGGGCCCGAAATCCAATGACAGTGCCCTTATAAGATACAGAAAAGGACACACAAAGGGGAGAGAAAGGCCAATCGAAAAGAGAGGAAGAGTCTTGAATTATATAGCCAAGGGCCTAGCGATGCCAGTAGCCACCAAGAGCTGGAAGATGCAAAGGAGGACTCTTCCCAAGAGGGAAAGCGGCTCTGCTGACACCTTGACTTTGAAGTTCCAGCCTTCAGAGCCATGAGAAAATTAATTCCTGTTGCTTCAAGCCACCATGAGAGTAACTTCCCATGACAGCCACAGGAAACTTAACACTCATACAACGTCAGGATCCACTGCAGTGTCTATGTCCTGCACTGATGTGCATTTAATCTGTAAGGAGATACATGTAGCCCCTACATGGTCAAATCTCAACACATTGCTGAACTGTCTGTAAATAATATGTAAAAGTGGTGCTCAGGAGTCCATTCTTCTCTTGGAGAAAAGTCAGTTCATTAACAGGATACACGCAGATCTCTTTGTCCACCTCTACCTCTTCATACTTTCTTCCCCTTTAAATGCTTTTAAAATTATTTTAAAGTTAAATTTCAAAATTTACTTGTCTGAATTGCTTTATGAATTAATATTTTTCAAAATAGTATGTCAATATCAACTTAGCATTCACGTTTTACAATGTGTTCTGCTTTTCAATCTTCTCTTGAAAAACATTGAAGAATAAACAAATTCAACCCTACACTTATCATAAGCAAATAAATGTCAGCTGTCACTTCACAGGTTGT
Organism: Oryctolagus cuniculus; assembly: GCF_964237555.1. Lineage (NCBI taxonomy): Eukaryota > Metazoa > Chordata > Mammalia > Lagomorpha > Leporidae > Oryctolagus > Oryctolagus cuniculus. Next base: position 126,937,628 of record NC_091439.1, on the reverse strand, counting down.
ACCTGAGATGACAGGTTGTATCTAAAATTAGTCAACCTTTGCCATTTCTGCATTATTTTCCTGCCCAGGACCTATAGAAGCTGGCTGCACCCTGGCTTCCTTGGGGGTCTCTGGCATTCTCAGAGTGTGAAGACCAGCCGGATTCTGGTATCACTAACTCTTTAGGGGCTGTTGTTCCTACCAACCCTATTGTTGTTTTAGATTGTCATCTACAGGAATGTCAGATTTATGGCTAATTCAATGGTCCAAACCCACAGTAGCAGATGCCATGTAAGAGAATTTCCCTTTGGAAATCATTGAACTGGTTGTAATTTGCTACCCACAAAACCTACCAGACTAGATTGCAACTTCTATGAAAATTAAAACCAGAGTCATCCTTCTTACCAATCACTTGAGATTGATATAAACAAGGGAGATCCGCATGGTGAGAATGCCAGATGTCAGAGAAATGCCATGTTCTACTAAACAGAAACATGTCCAAGTTTACGAGAATATGTAAGTACTTATAGCACCCCATATCAGCATCTAAAATAGAGAAGGCAATGTTTCAGCTGTAATTTCTTCAAACACATGAGGCTAGGAAGTCACTGTCCTTCCAAGGTGGTGGGTGTCTTACCCTCTGTGAGTGAGTCCAAGTGAATGTGTCAACAACAGCAAGGCAAAGGGAACCCTAAGGAAAACAGCACCCTGCCTCGGGCTCCTGGAACACACAGTGTAGAACCAACAAGAGCACAACAGATGTTATACAGCGTGGGTGTTCCCTTCCACACCAACATCTCTGTCTCTCAACTGTCTGAGAGTCCCTGCCCCATAAATTGTGTGTCTGGAATGATGAAGTCCCAGTGTAAGTAAACGGCACCCCAGGGTGTCCTGATAACTGGCACACAATCAGTTTTCTTTTCTTTTCTTCTAGGATATGGAGCAAAGTAAATCATTACTACATTTCAGGATGCTTATGAGCTACATACTGAGGAGGAGTCTGGACTAAAACCAAACTCCTCACTGTGACTTTTAATGTTCTTCATCATTTGGGCCCTTCTCCTAGCTTTAATTCTTCCCCAATTCCTCCCCTTGATCCCTAGCCCCAGGAAATCCTGATCATTTTCAGGTTAAGAAAACCTATGCCTGGTGTTAGTTTACAGCAGTTAACCAACACCATTTCCATCTTCAAGGAAATAAGAAGAGTCATTATAAGTATAATGAGACCACACAGGCACAGGACACCTATCTCCCTGATAGGCAGAGACAGGGAGATACAGACAGACATACAGAGGGAGTGCTCCCATCTTCTGGCTTATTCCCCAAATATCTGCAACATCCAAAACTGGGCCAGACCACAGCCAGAAGCCTGGAACTCAATTCAGATTTCCTACATGGGTGACAGGGACCCTACTACTTGACCCATCACCTTCTGATTTCCAGGATGCATTAGCAGAAAGCTGGATCAAAACTGGAATAGCCAGAACTCAAACTAGCCACTCTGATAGGAATGCAGGTATCCCAAGTGGTGTATTGGCCTATGCACCAAAAACACTAGTCTCTCCACCAGAAAAAGCAGCCTGTGCAAATTCTTGGAGTTTCCTAACAAATATTCTTTAGTTGATCCTCAGTCGCAATTTGTCCATGGTAACTCAATGCCAGTTCTGTGGGTGAATTTCAGATAAGTTTGCAACATGAATTCCTCCATCCATTTTTACAAGTTTCTTATACCTAAACCATTTACAGGAAAACAATAAACTAATCTACAGAATTGAAGACTGGAATGATCTAGACAACATTCTGTGAATTGTTATACTCCAAGTACAGTCAGTATTCTTCACTAACCTGGAAAGCTCAGCCCCAACGTGGCTCTGTTAATTGTTTTATTCCACTGTTCAAATACTTCCTACCATTAGACTGAAGGGCTGCTATCTCCATGAAAGACAAGTCCTAAAAGTAAACTTGGCATTGAGTGCCTGTTTCTCTTCTGTAACCTTTTTAGATTTCATACAATTCCACTTCCTTGGACTCCCTGAGAGTCTCGTCATTCAAAACAGCAAAGCAGAGCTGAAACAATGTTATCCACCCTGCAGGCTAAAAGCCTGACATCTCCCACCTCCATACCGGCTGACCCCTCTCATGTATCATCCCTTGGCCTCCATCCCAAGTTCTTCCAGCCATCCTCTATGCTGCTAGAGAGATATGCTGGATGAGAACTTGCCAAAACATGGCCCTTCTTTACCTAAATCTACATGTGCATTACACATGTGTGCTCGGAAAAGAAGTAAGCAGAACTAATTTCATATATACCACAGTGGCACCACATCTGGTCTCCATAAATGTCAGTTAAGGAGAAGAATTAGCCTGCAGTTGGCAGGGAACAGAAACTCTTGTGCATTCAATTCTTGGCACTTTTTTTCAATTGCAATGCTGTGCTTCACAAATATTTTGCCCTGTGACACTCTTGTCCTCGTCTATTGAGTGCCATGCTAGTCTCCTGATTGCCACGCTCATGTGTATTTACTGATTCCTGTGTGGTCTGCACTGATTCTCTAGGTGTTCATTTCAGAGAGAGAAAGGATATGCACACATGCACGACAAAAACAGAGTTTCTATCTGATTTGTAAAACTATTTAATAAAAGTCAGGCTCTGAGGAACAAATATTGCCCACGCAAGTCTGTTCTGAGTGCCAAGATCTAGTGCTGAAATACTGCCACTTACTTTTGCCTTTCACTCACGGCATTTATTTTATACTCCAGAAGATAAAATAGTATGCTATAAAGCTACAAGTTTTGTTAGGAAATATCAACATTCTTTTCAATCTAAGTTTTAAAATAAATTCCCTTTTCTAACATTCCAGATAAAGACTTTGAAAAACTAAGCTGATTCTTTTTATTTCCATCAAAAAATAAATTCTGATTCTAATTACCTTTATGTGCTGCTTGCTTTCAAAATAATAAAAGTAAAAAAAAGTAATAAAATGAAAATCTGAGGCAATGCTTTTTGTCAGAGGAGGTCAAAGTACTCTATAAATATTCCTTCAGCCACTCCTGGTTTTCTAATTTAAAAGGATCCATCACGCAAGTTACAAAGTTGTTTCTTATGAAATTATTTCCCATGCAATGTTTAGTGTCAGCCCTTGTAAGTCATTTCCTATGATTTCAGAATCATTTACAGTAGTTGTACATCTGTTTGTAACTGAATGATCTAAATTACTTTAACTTCTGATTCATCACGCCCCCATCCTGGTTTTATATTTAGTTCCATTTTCTCCCCAAGACTCAATGTCAACACACAGCAAGGCTCTTCATAAACAGTATTCAACCTATAGCTTTATTGTTTACATCCACAGAGAGAGATTTGCATCTTTCCTCCTGCTAAATTTCTCTTTAAGTTCTAAGCCATATGGCTATGTCAGGTAACTACGCAGTTTCTTTAAGCTGGAAACAAATATGAAGGTTGATTAGTTTGACATCCTAACTAATGCAGTAACAGCTTAACTTTCTGGCAAGTAATCTAGACTTTAAGGTTTCAGGACAGAGAACCCAACTGCATAAGCCAATTTCTTGTATTTCCAAATCAAGGCTTTTTACTTCTCTTTCCTGGGCCTGAAAAGAACCACCTTATGGATGGGTGTGGTGGCTCCATGGGTTAAGCTGCCACTTGTAATGCCTGCCTCTCATCTCAGACTGCTCAACTTCTGATCCAGCTTCCTGTTAACACATCCTGGGAAGCAGCAGATGTTGGCTCAAGAGCTTGGAGCCCTGCCACCCCCAAGGGAGACTCCAATAGAGTTGTTGGTTCCTGCCTTCAGCCTGGCCCCGCCCTGGCTGCTGTCATTTGAAGAGTGAACCAGTGGATGGAAGATCTCTTGCTTGCTTGCTCTCTCTCTCTCTCCCTTTCAAGCAGATGAAAAATACATAGGTAAATACTTAAAAAACAACTTTCCTTCAGGGTTTTGCATAGCTGCTTCCTAAATGCAGTCAAGAAGCTGCTTAAATGTCACCCTTCTTAGAGAATTGCCAACCATTCCCTATTCTCTCACCCACCTTAGCTTTCTTCCCAATCCTTAACTAACACCCTGTGTTACACTGTAAGGTTGCTTATTCACTGATTATCTGATGCAACACAGAATATAAACTCCAAGACAGCAGGAACTGAATTTTGCTACCACTGTTTCTCCAGGCCTTAGAAATGCCTGGCACATAGCATAGTAAGTACCAGAAATAGTGGCTGATGGGTTAAATATTAAGCTAAAATGAGCATCTTTGCAATTGTCATCCACGATCCAAATTCTGCTTTTTAGATTCCCATAGCAAACATTCTTCCACACACAACCAGCATTCAAATATTTGAAAACACCTTTCCAATCCTTTTATTTCAGAGCTGTAGTATATCAAGCAGTAGAGAGCATTCACCGAAGTGTGATAATTTGTCATCTTGTAGCAATAAGAGAAGTGAATTTGAGGAACAAGATTCGGGGTGTATAGATATTAGAAAAAATATTATGACTTGGAATGAGTAAATAAAACGGGGTAGCAGGGGAGAAATCAAGCCTGTTGCTATTGCCCCTATTTAAAGGGCATTATAAAGTAAAAATAAATTACTGGCTCAGTTCTACAGCTTTTTGACATAGCAACAGTTGCTGGAACTACAGTATCAACACTTTCTCAACACAAGTTGTTCATTTCATCGGGGGGGATTTAATTCTTGCCCTTAGTTTATAAACTGAGAAGGTAGACCACATTATCTTTGAAGTTTGGAATAGTTTTTAAATCATCCTTAGAACAAGCTTCTACCTACAGGTGACCCCTGTGTGGAACTTAGGTCTTCAGCCAAGACTGGAGATGAGGAGTCAGGCTGGTGGCCTGAGACACACAGAAATCTCCCATGCTGAGACAGGGAACTCCAGAGAGAAAACAAATGGGGATATTCAGCTACGGCAGAGCCATTTCAAGGTGTAGGATAAGAGGGGCCTAATATCTCCCAGGCTAGAGACTGCCTCTACTGACATCCCAAGGACTGAGAGCGACCACGTTTGAGACTGGGCAAAGCAAAGGCCATGAAATTTCAATGCCATCACGAGGGTGAGAGTCTGGTCATGGGTTACATCTTCAGAGGAAAATAAGCACAGCTAGAAAAGTATTAATGAGTTAGTTCAGCACAGAGAAGTGAGACCAAGACAGTAAATGAATGTGTGTTCAACAGCAAAGTGCATTTCAAGGAGTTAGACTCTGCCCTGTAACTGCTTGTGTTGGGGGTATCTACTGGAGAGGCCTCACTCCGTCCCTCTACTCTTTACCTCTCCTGGCTCTCGATGTCGCTTAAATAACCTACTCTAGATAACAGTAATAATTTCTAAAGTCTCATTCTTCTTCAGAGTAACTTAGAGAACTTTTGTTCTGCTTTTTAATAATACAGTATTTGGAAATCTTTCATTATTTCCTATTCAGCTATCAACGGGCCGTCCCTGAGAGTGACTAAAATAGGGTATCGCATAGTATCCTACACATTCTGCAGTATCAGCCATCCCCAGTCTGTTTCCAGTTCTTCATGCACCTTGTTTTTAACTAAAGGAAGCATAGCTAATTCTTAGGAATCCAAAATAAGGGAAGACAACACTAGTGAAGAACAATGAGGCCCGCAGTCCCCATTTCACACAACAGTTGTAAGCTCCTCCTTGATGGTTACTTTCCCAGAACCCCTAACAGTGGCACAAGGATGAGTCTGTCTGTCGCGCCTGCTTTCCAAAGCAGCAGCAGAGCTGGGCGTGGGTGGTCTGCCTGGGGCCTGTGTTCCGTGACCAAGCTCCCTGCATCCACCTGTGCCTGCTCTCTTTCCCCTTTCTTTGCCCTCTGCTGGCAGTACTAACTGAGCAGCTTTCAGCACACTGAGCAAATTCAATTCATTTCCCTTCTTCCTATCTCTCCTTACATTATCTTTATGGCCCTCTGGAAAACAGGTCCAGCCCGTGGTCTGAAGCTTACATTTCCACAGGACCTTTTCTCCAAGTTTCTAGCCCTCCTCGCAGACCTCTTTGTGTCATGCTCGGTTTCCGTTTTCCAAAACAATGAGCACTTCTCTGAGGACGGGGCCGTGGCCGGACTTCTTCACCTCTCCTTCCTTACAAAGATCCGCATCAGGGCCCTGTCACCCAAATGTTTACAGATTGCAGCAATTCCTTCCTCTTCAAGTTCCCGGTGAGCCTTCTGCCCCTCTGCCCACACTGTCTTCCACCAGACAAAGGCATTGTTACCTGGAGGAAGCGGGCTTCCTGCCTGCATTTGCTGAGTCACTTCTCACCATTACTGGGCCATGCTCATCTCCCTCTTGCTTCCTTTTTGCACCATACCCCACACAGAGTGCCTCTTCTCACCCACTTCCTCCTGGCCTCCTCAGCCAACAACACAGAGTCGGGGCTCCTTTCAACCTCCCACTGGCCACCCTCCCATCAACATTCTATTCACACCCACTTGCCCATCCATTCCTTCAATCTTTTCTTCAGCATGTCTGAGAGCACCATGAGTTAGCACCACCCTGCCACACTGAACCATTAAGAAAACTGGGGCCTCGACAAGATACAGCAGACCAGACAAGTTTAGGGCATAGTGACTCACTGTGGGCATGAAAATTACTGAGGTTTCGAAAACTAAAATTGTTGGACAATTTCTTGTGAATATATTTTTCCAAGAATTTAGGTAAACCCCTGACTGATTCTCTAGTGGGTCTCCTCTGTCTAAACACAGAATTTTTATGGATCTAGCCTCATTCCAAAGAGCCCAGAGCAGAGCCTGATGAAACTCAGAACACGTTGTCTTGGCTCCTTTTGGCCAGTCCTTGAGAACCCAGTATCTAGCCTGCCCCCAAGGTCCGGGTGAATGAGAAGAAACAGTTCCGTTAGAGTGGTTTGACAGATCTTCCTCGTTAATTTGTTCTCAATCTCCACCTCTCTCTTCCGTTAAAAACAACTCAAAACAAACAGAGACATGAAGCCTGCTCTTCCGCTAGGAGGTCTCAAACAGATGGGGCATCAGTGTCTTGCTTTACAAAACGCTGAGCCACTCCTCCTGGTTTTGCTCTGCTTTAGACACTCAACTTCATATTCCTTTATATTCATGATGAGTGGCCTTCTTAAACAATAGACAGTCTTAGGAATCCCACTAGCTAGCAGTGTCCTGCAATGTCTAAGTATAACCTGGGCAATTTCTAAGACACAGATTCCTAGGTTAGTTTTTCCATTACTGCATAACAAATTATCATAAACTCAGCAGCTTTAAACAAGATGAATTTATTACCTCTCAGATTCCATGGGTCAGCATTTCAGTATATTTTTCTACTGAGCCCTCTGCTCAGAGTTTCATGAAGCTGTAACTCAAATGTCAGTCCTAACGGTGATTTTATTGAAAGCTAAAGTTCTTCCAGGCCCCTTGATTGCTGGCAGAAATTATCCGAATGTGATTGCAGAACTGAGGTCCCCTCTTTACTGCTGGCTGTCACGAGCTTTCAGTGCCTGGAGGCCACCTGTGGTTTCCTGCCTCTCAACCACATAGGATAAGGCAAGTTGCTTCTTCAAAACCAGCAGCACAGCCCCTCTCTTGCTGTGCATCTCTCCCTCCATGCTGCCAAGATGTATACTGTGGGAGTGACTAGCCCATCACAGTCCCAGGTCTACATCTCTCCCTCCATGCTGCTGAGATGTTGTACAACATAACACAACTGTGGGAGTGACTAGCCCATCACAGTCCCAGGTCCAACTCAATCTACAACAAGTAGTTGCACAGGACATGTACACTTGGAACACGAAGGGGAGAAGGGTTACTGAGAGGTTTATCATAGAACTTTGCCTACTACAACAGTCCAGGCTGGCAGTGCTTCCAGAAGAAACAAGAGTCATTCCTTTTTCTCAGGTTTGCACAGTAGACAATTAATTGAGTTAGGCAAATCACAGATGCAGCCTTTCTCAGTGGACATTTTCCCAACACTGTGGCCCTACTGGGGTGGCCAAATGGACTACGAGAAGCCTAGAGAAACTATTGTTCACAAACCAAGTGCTGTCATGGAAGTCCACAAGAGAAAGAAAATGCAACAGCTTATGAATAGGCACTCAGTATTTTCATTTTTGATCTAAACATGGTAGGAACTGATAGAACAACTTCCTTAACTAGAGCTTTTGGATGTCGGGCATTCTTTGTGCTGGTGATTCTTGCTGAGCTTTCAAAGGAAACCCAAGAGGTAAAGCTTCAAAAAGCTCCTTCTTTTAAGGCTGCATGGGGCATGGAATGTCAACAGCCTACTATAAATCCCTCTCCACTGAATTTTTAGGCTAAGCCTAACAAATTATGGTGTTCAAAAAAAAGCAAAATAGTATTGATCTTCTCTGTTAGTATTCACAAAGTGCAGGCTAGCAAAGATGACAACTATCCAGTCTATGATTGCATGTATCAAGCTTAATAAAAACGTACTGCAGAAACATAATCAATTTGCAATGCTTGTGTCACATTATGTAAATGTAACATTTTTCTTGTTTAATTTTTTAAATTATTGAATAAAACTTCCTACAAATTCTACTAGTTTGAAAGACATTTTGTTTCTATAATGTTTTTTTGAGGTTTAAATGCAAGAATGGGATAGTGCCACCTCAATCAACAAAGGCAGCCAGCTAATGTCTCCCTAGTTATGACGTTGTGTATTATTAAATGGTGATCAGCCCAACTGCCAATCAATGCCTACCACTATATGACAGGGAAGTTGGTAGAAAGATGATGATTCAACAAAACTCCACTCAATTTCTCTGTCTGTTAGTAGATACCAGAGCAGAATCTTCATATTTGGAAATGAAGACATCACATTTATATTTGAACCTTAAGTCCAATGCCGCAGGTTTCTTTTCATTATTACTTTCTAGTTTGTGCAATTTGTGCCAATTCAGTTACCACAGAGCATTCTAGCAGTTTTTCTTCTGCTTAGGTTTGTAAGCACTTGCATACCCTGGGATCGATCACTGTCAGGCTCTCATTCTACGCGAGGTCTATGGGGACGCATGCGCCAGAGGTGCTGGCCACAGCTCCAAGAAGGACCTGGCTCACTGGCACTGTTCTTGGATTTGAGGTACTTCTCAACAGTGTCCAGCCTTCTCCAGCACAACCCAATGAAATCCAGACCTCCTAAGCACTTACGCAGCCAGGCAACTACTCTGTGCTGTTCTCAGCATTCTTTAATGCCTGTGGCTCTTTGTCTGGTGGCTGATCCCAAAATTGACTTTAGATTGCCCCTTGTTTTGGACTGAACAGGACATGGATCCCGAAAATTCATTCATGCACTTAAAGCTCAAATCCTAAATTAACAGTTAATGGATTGAGCTAATTGTGGATCGATTGGGCAGGATTTGATCTACTTACAGGGTCTGAGAATGGGCCTGGTGAGAGATCTGTAGATCACTAGGGGCTTGCCCTCAGAAGGTAGTTCTTACGAGACAGTTGTTCATGTAAACCAAGTTCAGCCTAGCTTCTCTCTGTTTCTTGGCTCACCAGGTGACTGAATGTTACTCTGGACCTGCTCTGCCATTGCCAGCCTCTAACAGGTGCTAAACTAATGGGGCCACCTGATACTGAACTGTAAATCTCCCAGCCACAAGCTGAAATAAACCTTTTCCTTCCCAAGGATTTCCTTACAGTTGCTTTAGTTAAAGTTAACAAAAAACAACTAACACACTCCTGTTAAGTTTCTGGTTCTATAGTAACCCTAAGGATAAGTCTTTTTATTTAAATACCAATACAAATCCCACATTCTGAATCTTTGTCTTAGGGAAGAGTAATCCACATTCACTTTCAGAAGAATAAGTCAGAGGACATAGAAAATAATATGCATTTTTTTCTATGCACAAAAATGTTCTGGGAGAATACACAAGAAACTGTCAACAGTCATTGCCTTTGGAGAGGACAACCAGAGAAGTGATGAAGAATGAAACTGATTACATACACTCATTCTACTTGAATATGTTACAGTCATTCATCTTGATGGCTGAGCATTGAACTTTTCAATTAGACAGGAAATGGAACTGAAAGCTACTGAATATGCAGAAAGAGCCCACTGATGCCCCGATTTATGAGGAAGAGACAGATTCACTGATACAAATCTATATCATTGAGGGCAAAAGTGCCCAACCCCTCTCCTTTTGCAGTAAGACATTTCTTCTTCATTCAAGGAAATCCTTGCCAAGTACTCTTCGGAGGACTATGATGGTCCAAATGGAATATAGCACACCTGTTCCATCCATTAGGAAGTAGACATGACAGACATTTAACGCACAGAACAGAAGTTAGAGCAACTAATGGGTAAACGTTGGAGTCCCACTTTGGCACTGAAGACACAACAGATAAAACACGGTGTGGGTTTTATTGCACCCCTGCCCCCCGCCCCCTCCCCGAAAAAGAATTGTCAGAGTCAGGACTCCAAATTCCATTGAATATGATCTTAAATGGAAACAGGATCTTGATGGAGTAATCAGATTAAAATGAGGTCATTAGAATGGGCCCCAATCCAATAAAATCAGCATCTTTATAGGAAAGGGAAATTTGTACAGAGACAGACACAAATAGAGGCAGATGACATGGAGATGCAAGGAGAACATCATCTGTAAGCCAAGGGACACATGAGGCCACCAGAAGTGAGGGAGAGGCCTGCGGTAGATTCTCCCTCTCAGCCCTCAGAAGGCACTATCCTACTGACAGCTCAATTCCTCATGTCCAACCTCCAGAACTGAGACAATATATCCCTGTTGTTTAAGCTGCCCAATTTCTGGCACTTTGTTGTGGTAGCTCGAATAAACTAATGCCAAAAAAGAATACATACACACAGCTATTCAGTAATAGTCACAATGAAAACGAGCCCATCTTCTACCCAACCACCACAGTCTCCCTGCACGCAGACAGCTAGGCAGAACGTCATCATCAGTGGCTTTCAGCCAGAGTATGTATGTCAACCCAGGGATATTTGCCCAAAAGTGAGTACATTTTTGGTTGTTTTAACAGGGGACTTGCTACTGGCGTCTGGAGGATCCAGAGGCTAGAGGTGCTGCTGCACATGCACCACACCCAACACAGTCCCTCATGGCAAGGAATCATTGGGTCCCAAGAGCCAATAAATTCTGTTTCTGACTACATACGACCTAATTTTTGTACACATAATATATTGTTTTGTTATTCAACAGAAGGCCTATTAGATTTCACGTGCATATAAAAGATCATTTATTAAAATATATCTCCATTTATGTCATAAGCAGCCAGTGTAATGTGGCACACACCACACACTACAAAAAGTGGCCCTTCTGGAACTGTCAGGCCCCTGTAGGCTTATTGCAACCTGTTGATTTAACTAACATGAGATTCCTTATTCTGTTTCTGTTTGCAATCTGGTTGAAGTAATGTGTAGCTCCTCCCATGACATGCCTTCTAAATCACTTCTAATGAGCAGAGTCTGAAGAAAGTCACTGCTCAGGAGCTGGTATTGCATTCCTTGGTATTGTAAACCTTTTGGGAAGTGACCCAGGTTCAGAGAAAAGAACCTAACAAAGCTCCTGCTATGATCTGATCCAACAGGATTGAGGCCACAAATGCTGTGATTTCTCTCCTGATCCTTTGTGCAGTCTTCCTACTACAAGATGTCTATCCTCCTCATCCACAAAGGAATTAAAGCTTTTTTTCCCACCTGAAGTATATTTAAATCCTATTGTTCAACTGTCAAGAAAATAAAACACTGAACTTTGCTTTAAAGAATTTGTAATGTCTAAATGGTTTTCTTTTCTTTTTCTTTTTTTAATTTGATGAGCTTGGATTCAAATCCCAAATTGGGACGGCTGGTAAAACAATGTCATGTGGTTTCATATAAATGCCTGATTATCTTTTATGCACATTAACCACTGTATATTTGAACTTCATGGGCAGTTTTCCTAAAATAGAAAAAGATCAGGTTCTAAATGACTCACAGATATGATTGAAATGTATTGTTTTAGGCCGGCGCCGCGGCTCACTAGGCTAATCCTCCGCCTAGCAGTGCTGGCACTCTGGGTTCTAGTCCCGGTCGGGGCACCGGATTCTGTCCCGGTTGCCCCTCTTCCAGGCCAGCTCTCTGCTGTGGCCCGGGAGTGCAGTGGAGGATGGCCCAAGTGCTTGGGCCCTGCACCCCATGGGAGACCAGGAGAAGCACCTGGCTCCTGCCTTCGGATCAGTGCGGTGCGCTGCAGCGGCCATTGGAGGGTGAACCAACGGCAAAGGAAGACCTTTCTCTCTGTCTCTCTCTCTCACTGTCTACTCTGCCTGTCAAAAAAAAAAAAAAAAAATGCATTGTTTGCCCCATGCATATTAGCATTTACGCACTTGTTTACAATTCCATGAGATATTTGACTGGGAGAAATCTGAATAATTCATGCTGCTGAAGAAAAGGGATCGTTTACTCCCCCTAAATGTTTCAGAGCCATTGACTTGATCAGCAATAACTTTCAATTGATGTGTTTAAATATGCAACTTCACACATTAATGGTTTGTTGAAGACAAATAGATTGTGTGCATCTAAAAACATAACTGAAATACAAGCAACATTTGTGAGATGTACAACAAAACTGTAAGCTCTTATAACCTAAGGTCACACTTTCACTTGAATATTATATACACCATTGGGAGACAGCTAGCATAAACCACACAAGGACCTTACAGGAAATGAGGAAATGCGCAATCCTTTTAAGTAGGAGGTGAAGTCTTACGTAATATATGGATACACTGCTTTTGCTACAGACTTGGAATGCTGAAAACAAAGGAGAAGAAGACATTGAAAATGCCACCTAAAGAAAAGTTTCTGTGTGTCTGTTGTTTATTTGGTTGTTTGCTTATCTCTTGAGAGTACAAGCTCCTAGAGTTCTTCCGTCAAATATCAGTCTTGCTTCCAAAGAACAGGTTTCCTCAGGGAAAACAAATAAATCCTTCCACGAGCATAGAGCTGGGAATAATTGAAGGATGACAGAGAAGCGTGCAGAGTGTGAGTTTTCATATGAATGCTGTCAGAATAAATTAGGTGTGGTTCGGAAGAGAGAAACAGCAGTAGCTCCAGAAAGACACTATTTACAGAGTTAGAACTGACAAGCAGATGAGAAAAAAACAAAAAACAAAACATGAGTACGTGGTGTGGAGCTTGGAAAGCGGCAGCCTACAGGGAAGAGACTGCGTTGTAGAGCAGGACACAGAGCATGAGGGGGCTGTGGAAAAAGGGAATTTCAAAGAGCAAGAGTCAACCTGAAATAAAAATATCGGGTGAAGGGGTCGTGAATGTCTGGAGATTCGCAGCAAAGGCAGAAAAGACCTTGTTAAAAGGATTGGTGGTTCAAAAAGGATAGAAGGGACTTCAAAGGGCATTTGGAAGCATACAAGCTGTAACACAGAGAAGACAGCAATCACAGGTAGAGACACCCAGATCAGAGAATCAGCTTTGAGATGCTGGCGGGCGTTGGTCAACACAGCTTATACTGCTTATGTGGGAGGTAGACAGCCACTATAAATTCTCCCATGAGACGAGATAAATCATTTAAAACTAAACAGATCTCTCTATAACATACTTCTAATCCATTCTTACATCCACGTGACATTCGTAGACAATTTGGTTATTGTCAAATTATCCCTTCTCATTAAAGCTATCATCTAAAAGCCCTAATCAATTTAACACCCCCATCAGAAGCTCCTGAGTAGAACTTTTTGCCACTTGATGCCATGATGCTTGACAATCAGGCTACTTTATTAGTTACATTTATATCCTTGCCTAATAACTAAAAAAGAGTTAAATAATTACACCTCAAAATGCACAGTTACAGAAAGCTCCTCTTTTCTGTGGGAGCTAACAGATTTGCAAGAGTTCAGAGAGACAGGGGTGATTAGCTTACCCCCATTCCACCTGCTGTAGATTTTCCTTATCTTGTCAATTCAAGCCAAGAATCGCTCCATAGTAGCCAACCGCATGTATTATTTCTGGCACAACAGGAAGAACAACATGGAACATTTCCATCTGGGTTCTTCATTGCCAACGGAAGAATTCTTGAGCAAATATCTTATGCTCTTTCAGGGCTCGTTCTACAGCAGATACTTATTCATTCACTCATCTCATGTTTATTGAGTCACAATTTGCAATCTAATAAATACTGCGGAGTTTTTTCTTTCCCCAGCTAGGATCTGGGCTCCCATGCTACGTGCAGCTCCTATAGGTTCCTAAAACTACAGATCAGCAAAATATAAATGCTGCTGGCAGGATAATAACTTCTGGATGGGAAATCCCAGAAGGCATCATGGAAGAAGGGAAGATGGAACTGGCTGGAAGTCCTTCAGAAGGCAGAGGCATGAAGGAAAGTAACACCTGTGTGTTGACAGGTAGAAAGAATATTCCAAAGGGCAAAATTTAGAAAGCAAGTATTTAGGAAGGAGCCATTCAAGGTTGCCCAGAAGGTAGGATATGCGTGGGGAAAGGAGAACAGATAACCTGTCAAAGCTAACAAAACAGGGCAAGCCTTCCTCAACAACAGAGTGTGAATTCTCTTTAGCATGCAATACAGAGCCAACAAAACCTCCTGAGCAAAGCAGTAACTTTAATAGAATAAATCTTAAACAATGCTTTGAATGAACTGGCAGGGGCGTCTGTGAGCACAAAATCCAGTAAGTGGACTGTTCTAACAATCCAAGTATGAAGTGTTATCGGAAATAAGACGTGAATAAGTAGTTTAAAAGCTGACGGCATAATCATTCCTTTTTGTACCCAGCCTATCTTTATGTATCAAGACACAAAATATATTGCTAATAAGCAACCAGAGATCTGGGAGGAAGGTCAGGAACAAGCGCAGAAGAATGAAAGGCAAAGGGCGGTCAAGGCGGGTGTTGTATATGGTCCAGAAAGACTACATCCTACAATGGCCAACAGAACTTGAAAGAGGAAGAAAACTGGTGACAATGAAGAGCTAGGAATTAATCAGGGGGTGGAAGAAAGAGGAGAAGCAAAAAGTTTAAACTCCTAATTAAAGAAATTTGAAATAGAAATGAGAAAAGACTTGTTAGTAAATGGCATACAATGAATTCTGCAAATACTAAGTGTGACAGGACTTTCTCATTCAAAAAAGAACCTGCCTGAGAAATATTCAGATAAACAGGAGAAAATCTAGTGTTCAGGGCTCCAGAATGATAGAAAATAACTAAGAATTAAATAGATAAAATCCAGTAATGGCTATATGTTAAGAACTATTGATAATAATAAACAGTTTCTGCCCCCAAAGAATTTATACTCTCAGGAAGAATCAGGTAGAATTAACATGCAATTAAAATGTAATAATGATTTTAATTAAGGAATGAACTAGGGGCTGGCGCTGTGGCACAGTGGGTTAACACCCTGGTCTGAAGTGCCGGCATCCCATATGGGTGCCGGTCTGAGACCCAGCTGCTCCTCTTCCGATCCAGCTCTCTGCTATGGCCCGGAAAAGCAGTGGAAGATGGCCCAAGTCCTTGGGCCCCTGCGCCCATGTGGGAGACCCGGAAGAAACTCTTGGTTCCTGGCTTCAGATCAGTGCAGCTCCAGCCACTGCGGCCAATTAGGGAGTGAACCATCGATGGAAGTCCTCTGTCTCGCTCGCTTGCTCGCTCATTCTCTCTCTGTGTCTCTGCCTCTCTTCTCTCTGTGTAACTCTGACTTTCAAATAAATAAATAAAATTTTTAAAAAAAGGAATGAAGTAATTATAGAAAAGCAAAGGGAGACCCAGAGTGCATGCGTGAGTTATAAGAGGTGCCAGGAAACCATTTTCCCTCCTCTTATTCACTGGATTCTTACACTGCTTTTGAGCAATCACCCCTCTTACACTAAGTTCATATGTTTTGAAATAATCAACCATGATCACAAGCTACGGTGTAGACATGAGACCCTGGACTAACCAATCAGAGAATCACATGCCCCGGCAAATGGCTGCAGGTGGGACAGCAACCAGGCCATACCAACCAAATCCACTCCAGAACTAAACTATCAACTATCAAGAAAGAACCTCCCCCTCCCTCTCAATGCAAATTTGAAGAAAGCACTTGATGCTGATTGGGTGATTTTCAAAACTAACCGCAGATCACTGGTCCGGTTTGGATGGTGAAACAGGACTCTTCTGAGATGGTTTATCTGGGCTGTGGAAACAGGAAGGGCAAGTGCTACAAAGCGATTTTTCCAGCAATGTGCGTAGCCTCTTATCAGCAAATGATTGTCCCATTCTATTTATAATTTGTGGCCAGGTTTGGCACTCAGGATCCGTCATAAAGGTTTATCTTTTCTCAGGACTTACAGAGTAGATAACCAATTCCAGAAACCCTAGAGGAGATGAGGAAAATTCACCAGCTGTGGGGTTCTGCAGAACCACCCTCAGTACCAAAGTCTGTATTAGTGAGGGTTCTCCACAGAAACAGACCAGAGAGAACAGTGGAAGCAGTAGCGCCACCCAACCGTGAAGACTCGTAAGCCTGATTCTGAAAGCAAGGCTCAGGGGCTGGACACTCAGAAGGAGGCTGCCATCTTGAGTGAATTCAGGGTGATCTACTCGATGTCTGCCGATTTTGGAACACACATTTAGCCCGGTGGCTACCTGCCGGCATCCCACATGGGAGTGCCTGGCTCCGGCTCCTGACTCCAGCTTCCTACCAAAGCAGCTGCTGGGAGGCAGCCATGATGACGCCAGTGACTGGGTGTCTGCCGTTGGAAGACCTGGACTGCACTCCTGAATTTGGCTCTCTTTCTGAGCCTTTGATAAGTGAACCAGCATATAGAAGCTCGCGCTCTCTCTCTCCCTCTCTCTCTGCCTGTCTCTCAAATAAATGAATTTTAAATTTTAAAAGCATATTTAAAAAATACCTTCATAACAATAGCTAGCTTCATGTTCAGACATAATATACCAGAACTAACCACCATCTCTACACCATGGACTGAACCCATATGTCCTCCTCAGCTTTATTCACAACAGTCCCAACTAGAAACAATGCAAACACCCGTCATGAGGTGATGATCAAATTACAACACAGCTATACAGGATACCAGTGATAACAAGAACACACTATTGGCTGGCGCTGCAGCTCAATAGGCTAATCCTCCACCTACGGCGCCAGCACCCAGGGTTCTAGTCCCGGTCGGGGCACCGGATTCTGTCCCAGTTGCCCCTCTTCCAGGCCAGCTCTCTGCTGTGGCCAGGGAGTGCAGTGGAGGATGGCCCAAGTGCTTGGGCCCTGCACCCCATGGGAGACCAAGAGAAGCATCTGGCTCCTGGCTTCGGATCGGTGCGCCGGCCGCAGCAACCATTGGGGGGTGAACCAATGGAAAAAGGAAGACCTTTCTCTCTGTCTCTCTCTCTCTCACTGTCCACTCTGTCAAAACACACACACACACACACACACACACACTACTGCTACAAGAAACATACACACTATATTATTCTATGTAAATGAAATTCTAAAAAATGCAAACTATAGTGACAGAAATAAGTGAGCAGTGCTTAAGAGGGACAGGGGATGGGAAGGAGGGATGGATTATGAAGGAGCATGAGAAAATGTGGAGGGATGAAGAGTAATGTCAGTTATCTTGACTGTAGGGATGGTTTCTTGGTGTACACATACGTCATCACTCAGCTTCTAAGATGGCCCCCAGTGATACCACTTCCTGATATCCTTGTCCCTGTGGAATCCTCTGGCCTTAAGTAGAGCCTCCATAGGCAGCCTTGTGGTGCAGTGAGTAAAACCTCTGTTTGGAATGTGCACATCCCATATCAGAGTGCCTGGGGTCAAGTCTTACCTCTGCTTCCCATCCAGCTTCCAGCTACTGTGCCGGGGAGGTAACAGGCGACAGCTCAAGTTCTTGAGTTCCCACCAATGATGCGGAGACCTAGCTGAGTTCCTTGCTCGAGGCTCCTGGCTTTGCCCTGATCCAGCCTGAGCTGTCAGAGGCACTTGGTAAATCAATAATTGGTATATGGAACATCAATCTCTCTCCTTCTCTGTCATATATGCCTTTCAAATGAATACTTTTAAAAAAAGCATAGATTGCAATTAGTGATGTGCTTATAGTGACTAGAATGTAGTAGAAATGTTGGAATGTCACTTCCAACCAAGATTAAGTTACAAAACTAATGTGGCCGGCCGGCGCCGCGGCTCACTAGGCTAATCCTCCACCTAGTGGCGCCGGCACACCGGGTTCTAGTCCTGGTCGGGGCACCGGATTCTGTCCCGGTTGCCCCTCTTCCAGGCCAGCTCTCTGCTGTGGCCCGGGAGTGCAGTGGAGGATGGCCCAAGTGCTTGGGCCCTGCACCCCATGGGAGACCAGGATAAGTATCTGGCTCCTGCCATCGGCTCAGCGCGGTGCGCCAGCCGCAGTGCGCCGGCCGTGGCAGCCATTGGAGGGTGAACCAACGGCAAAAGGAAGACCTTTCTCTCTGTCTCTCTCTCACTGTCCACTCTGCCTGTCAAAAAAAAAAAAAAAAAAACCACTAATGTGGCCTCAGCCTTGTAGTCATTCAGTTTCTCTCCAGCACCCCGCCCCCCTTCCTCTTTCCCACTACGCTCTGCCTTTATCTCTTGAAACCTTTGCCGAGGGGGCCCCCAGCTGCCAGGGAGAGGTTTATGTAGCAAAACATAGAACTCAGACCTGCAACAGTTCTGTGAATGAGTCTCAAGGTGAATCCACACTCACTGGCACACAGAGGTAACTGTTGGCTCTGGCCAACACTGACTTCAGCCTCTGGGGGACCAGGAACCAGAATATTCAGCTAAACCTCTCCCAAATTCCTGACTCACAGTGTGAGACAACAAATGTTGTTTTAAGCTTCCAAGTTTTTGAGTATTTTCTGTGAAAAAAATGCATAAACAGTACACTAATCATATGTGTATTTCAAACATATGTGCAGTTCACTGCACAATTAAGAATCAAAACTGAGATTAAAAATAATGGAGAGGAAAGGGAGGGACAAAGAGAGGGAAGGGTAGGGTGAAGAAGTGATGGAGGGATGAATAGAGGGAAGGAGAGAGATGGGCAGGGAGCCAAAAATGGAAGAAAAAAATTGAGAGGAAGAAAAAAGATCGTTTATGATAATTAAACCCCCAGGACTATGGCAAGAGTAAGAATGGGAAGGAAGACCTTGCACAAATGCTAAACTTCTTGATAAACATGATATTTTTTCGATTTTTTATTTATTTTTTTATTTCTAAAAAGGGGAATTTTTTTCATGTATTTCATCTACACAGTTTTATGAACATAATGATACTTCCGACCCTACCCTCCCTCCATCCCTTCCACTCTTTTTCTTTCCTTATTTTCTTTTAATTTTTATAATGGCATACTTTAAATTTTCTTTATAATCACAAGCTTAACCCTCCACTAAATAAAAGATTCAGGGAGTTTGGGTAGGAGGAAGATGGGGTGGGGTAGAAGCATCATATTTCCAAATCTGTATATATTAAATGCATGAAGTTGTACTCCTTAAACAAATTTTTCAAAAAAAATTCAACAAGTATTAAATACAAAAACAACTGTACCTCAGGAGTCTAGACCAGGGCTATAAACAATCATCAAATCTCAAAATGTCAATTTTTCTCATATACCTTTTTTTGTACTCTGTATATTAGTTACCACAAATCAGGGAAAACATACACCACTGTACAGTGTTTGGGGAAGAGACCACAGAGGATGGTTTACTTAAGTTCTTGAGCCTTAAGAGGAGGGATGCAGAACAAGATTCAAGTTTAACAGGCTAGAAACAGCACTAAGTGACATTCAGACCCCACCTCACGACCCGTGACATGGAAATGGGGCAGCAGCATCCTTTTTAAAGGGCCTCCCTGGGAAGCCAGGTGTAGCATGAGTAAAGGAAGCACCTACACAGCACTGTGATGCATCTGAAGGTATCAAGGAGCGTGGACTCCCAAGGGCACAGAGGAAACCATTCGGCAGAAAAACACTAGAAGAAGATGCAAACCAGGGGAGAGCTGCACAGCCATGTTTAAATGTGATTGTAGGAAGGACTGTTAACTAGTCAGAGTTTAATTTGGAATAGAGACAAGAAATGATAGGACACAATATCCAAATCAAACACAGGTGGCCAGCGCCACGCCTCACTAGGCTAATCCTCGGCTTTTGGAGCCAGAACCCCGGGTTCTAGTCCCGGTTGGGGCACCAAATTCTGTCCCAGTTGCTCCTTTCCAGTCCAGCTCTCTGCTGTGGCCCGGGAGTGCAGTGGAGGATGGCCCAAGTGTTTGTGCCTTGCACCTGCATGGGAGACCAGGAGAAGCACCTGGCTCCTGGCTTCAGATCGGCGCAGTGCGCTGGCCGTAGCAGCCATTTGAGGGGTGAACCAACGGAAGGAAGACCTTTCTCTCTGTCTCTCTCTCTCACTGTCTAACTCTGCCTGTCAAAAAAAAAAAAAAAAAAGCAGGTAAAACTGTTATATTAAGGGTAGAGTGAAGGATTTAATCCTAGAAACAGAAAAGAGCCACCCTTCCCTCTGAGACAGGAGTGGATTACATATACAAAATGGTTTACATAAAACACAGTTTGGGTCACTGAGAGGAGACTGAAGACGAGTGGGAATTCAGAAGCTGGAAGCTGAGTAACTTGATCTTCTGTATGAGTTCACTCAGCCTATTCCCTTGTATGGCCTACTCACCACCTGTTCTCTCCTTTATTACAAACAGAATGCCTGTTTTATTCGGGTTTTCTGCCTCCTGAGAAGGTAATCCTATCCCAAAACAGCAGGTAAATCCGGAATACTCTCAACCCATTGTGCTTATCTCATTGTCTTGCCAATGGCTTGCCTAGGGAGAGACAGGTAACCCACTCTGGAGCAATGACAGACACGAGTGGAATCTCAGGAGGGAGAAAGACCTGAGAAGGATTTTTTTATCCTTAAACCAAGACATGAGAAAACAGCATTACATGTTATTCCATTCAACCTTGTTCTGTCAGGACGCAATGCCTGGAACAAGGCCATCTTATGACCTTGAGAGAGGATAGCCTAAGGACTCAACTAACTGGGGATAGCAGAATGGAAAACCAGAAAACACACCGATGCTGAATGACATTGTTAAACCAATGAATTAACCAAACCTGGAAACCCTTACCCCCAATAAATTTGTTTTTGCAGTTTGCAGCTAAAAGTACTCTAATTCATTTATAAGGAAAACTAACTGCAAAGGATGTTTACAAGTATGATGCAAAAAACAAGTTCATTGTCAAATAATTTGGAGTATCATGCATAATATATCCTTATATCACCTGAAAATCCTGTTTAGCTATTAACAGAAAATTTTTAAATTGAATTTATTGCCTTAAGTGTTCAATTAAGGAGATCTTTCTGGTCTCAGGCATGGCTTAACCCAAGAGCTCAACTGGTATAGGGTCTTTATCTCTCAGCCATACCTCCCTCCTCGCATGGTGTCAAGATGGCTGCCAGCAGCTCCAGGGCCACATTGTTACTGGTGATCTTCTCAGTAGCCCTAATATAAATCCTTGCATTCCACTTTAAGTGGATAGGTCTGTATGTGCCCACCCCTACTGTGTGGCTATGGCTCTGGATTACAAGGGTTGCCTGGTACCCAGGTACTTCAAGAAGAAACTGAGGAGTGAGTCAAAGAATGGCACAGAGTGGGCAGCAAGTGTTTTATTGAGAAAGCAAAGATACATACTCCACAGAGTGGGACCCACTTAAAGGGGAGTAGCCCTATCTCTGAACTGTGTTTCAGATTACGGGGGTCATTTACAGAAAGGAGGGGTGCATTCTGATAAAAGGAGGACACATTCTAATAAGGAGAAGGCATATTCCTGGTTTTTCTGTGAAGTAGGTGGAGATTCCTGAAATTTGGCTACAACTCCTTTTCACCCCTTATTTGGCCCCATGTTTCCTGACATGGAGGCTGACAAGCGTGTCATTCAGCATGCTACGGTGTCGCAATGTGTGTGTAAGGAGCTCTAGGTCAATAAAGGTCAGCCAGGGCCCTAACTGGTTTGAGCCTTGTCTGGGCAGGGAATCTGTTGATCTTCAGAGAAGAGTGAACCAAATCTTTGTCCTGTGCACCTTGAGATCACAGGAACTACCTTCAGGTGGCTCAACTGCTTCCTCCACTCCCAGGTCTCAGCCAGAGTGACAGAATTACCCGGATTTGTCAAGCTTAGTTTTAAAGACCACTGCAGAGTTAGAAGTTGACTCACATCTGACCTTGGAGACTGAGATGGGACAGATGGGGGAAGGGGTGCAGGAGCAGTAAGCATCTATGGAATTGTTTCACAGGGAACTCTTTGTTGAGGAAGGAGGAACACGGGGCAGGTACAAACACTAAATATTCATTCTGGCTACCCAACACCCCTCACAGTGCTCTTCCCCAGAGACAACAACTGAAAGGTTGAGTCACTGCATCTATGCTGACTCCAGGATCTCTAGGGGATAAACATCATTCCAGACTCATTCTGGACAAGAATCCTTGTGGTCTAGCAGCCTACATGACAAGTGTAACCCACCCTCTGTTGGACAGGAAGTGCTTGTATCCCTGTGTTCCTATGAATCTTGCATCAAAAAGAGAATCCAACTTCTCCATCATTATAAGACTTCAAATCACTGAACTTTCACTCTATTCGATCTCATAAAGCAGAAAGAGGGTCCTCTTATAGTGAAACTGTATTATTCTGAATTTCTGATTTAGGTATTAATTCATACAACTTTGTCTCCTGCAGGACCTTACTGAGGCATAATATAATATATGTAACATAATACTCAGATGAGCTGTGTTATATTTTACATGAGGAGTCAAAGAGTACTTCCAAAATTTCCAAAATTTCCAAAAATGGAATTGAAAGAAAAATTTGTTTTGCTGTACAAAAATTTGAAATCTATGTATATAAAGGGGCTTCAGAAAGTTCAAGGAAAATGTGTCTTATGAAAAAACTATAATAGTATATGTTCCATAGTCACATTCTGAGTATTCAAGTTTACAACTTCAATATATGAATTTTGGGAGGATACAACCCAACCCGTAAGACAGAACCTGACTCTGTCCTAGACACTGTGGGGGGAACAGTAATACAGTCATATCCCTGTTTCCTGGCACTTACATTCAAACAGCCATTAACAATGGTTATTTAACTACAAATACAACAAGAAAAGTAAAAATCATGAAAGCACATAATAAGGGCACTTAACCTGGTCCAGTGGTTCTCAAAACTGGAAGTAATTTTGTTCCCAGGGAAATGAAGACATTTTTGTCGTCACAACTTAGAAGTACCAGCAGCTAAACATCCTGCAATACACAGAGCTCCCCCTAAAAATAACGACCTGGTACGAAGAGTCACACTGCCCCTGTTGAGAATGCCTGGCCTAGTCAGCAGAGGCAGGCAAAGCTCCCTTGACCTGACCTTACTAAGGAAGGCATAGAAACAGCAAGTGTGCAAACTGTGTTAGCAAGAACCATTGTTCATGTGAGGAACTGAAGGACGGCAGAGTACTGAGTGCAGAACACCGACAGTGAGGGGCAGCCTGACATGAGGCCAAGTGCACGAGACCCGCAGCAGCTCAACCATGTGAGCCCTGGACTGTGGGTTTTATTTCAAAGAGTGATGGTCAAACACGGGGTAGAAATGTTCAAAAGAAGGTGGCAGGGGCCGGCGCTGTGGCGCAGTAGGCTAAGCCTCCTCCTGCGGCACCGCCATCTCATATGGGAGCCGGTTCAAGACCTGGCTGCTCATTTTCTGATCCAGCCCTCTGCTACAGCCTGAAAAAGCAGTAGATGGCCAAAGTGTTTGGGCCCCTGCACCCACATGGGAGACCCAGAAGAAGCTCCTTGCTTTGGATCAGCTTAGCCCAGCTCCAGCCACTGCAGCCATCTGGGGAGTGAACCAAGAGATGGAAGACCTTTATCTCTGTCTCTCCTTCTATTTGTCTGTAACTATCTCTCAAATAAATAAATAAAATCTTAGAAAAAAATAAAGGAGACAGCTCCTCCTTTAGAGATTGTGGGTGGGGGGTAACTCTCCAGGAGCTGCTAAGAAAACAGATGGCATTTGTGATAAGTGAGTTACAGAAGGAGAAAAGGGGTTTCATGGAAAATTTGGGGGTATGGAAGATCAAGAAGCAGTAAGCACTATTTTGCCTTGAGGATCTAGTAATCCTACAAGTCTACAGCAAAAATTGCAAAGGATGGTGAAAGAGGAAGAAGACCCAGGAAAGGATAAGAAGTTATACTGTAAGTCAGTGTCTCAAACTTTAAGAAAAATCAAATGAAGAGATTTTTACTTTGTCTAATTATTTTGTTTCAGAGGTGGAGAGACAGAAACAAAGATGCCCCAAATATCTGCACCGGTCAGGGCTGGGCCAGGGCCAGGACACAGAAATGCAATCCAGGTCTTCTATTTGAGTGGCAAGGACCCAACAACATGAGCCTTCACCATCTCCTTCCAGGGTCTGCACTGGCAGGAAGCTGGAGTCCAGGGAAAGAGCCAAGAAATATACCCATGCACTCCGATGCATGGCTGCCAGGCCAAATGTCTGCTCCAAATGAAGAGCTTTTTCATTTTTTTATTTTTTTTTTTTTACAGGCAGAGTGGACAGTGAGAGAGAGAAACAGAGAGAAAGATCTTCCTTCCATTGGTTCACTCCACAAATGGCTGCTACGGCCGGCGCACCACACCAATCTGAAGCCAGGAGCCAGGTGCTTCCTCCTGGTCTCCCATGCGGGTGCAGGGCCCAAGCACTTGGGCCATCGTCCACTGCACTCCCGGGCCACAGCAGAGAGCTGGCCTGGAACAGGAGCAACCAGGACAGAATCCAGCGCCCCGACCGGGACTAGAACCCGGGGTGCCAGGGCTGCAGGTGGAGGATTAGCCTAGAGAGCCGTGGCGCTGGCCCTAAATGAAGAGCTTTTAAAAGTACAATTTCTGGCCGGCGCCGCGGCTCAATAGGCTAATCCTCCGCCTAGCGGCGCCGGCACACCGGGTTCTAGTCCCGGTCGGGGCGCCGGATTCTGTCCCGGTTGCCCCTCTTCCAGGCCAGCCCTCTGCTGTGGCCAGGGAGTGCAGTGGAGGATGGCCCAGGTGCTTGGGCCCTGCACCCCATGGGAGACCAGGAGAAGCACCTGGCTCCTGGCTCCTGCCATCGGATCAGCACGGTGCGCCGGCCGCAGCGCGCCGGCCGCGGCGGCCATTGGAGGGTGAACCAACGGCAAAGGAAGACCTTTCTCTCTGTCTCTCTCTCTCACTGTCCACTCTGCCTATAAAAAAAAAAAAAAAAAAGTACAATTTCTAGACATTATGTCCAAATATTGTAATTCTTTTTTTTTTTTTTTTTTTGACAGGCAGAGTGGACAGTGAGAGAGAGAGACAGAGAGAAAGGTCTTCCTTTGCCGCTGGTTCACCCTCCAATGGCCGCCGCTGCAGCCGGCGCACCGCGCTGATCCTGGCAGGAGCCAGGAGCCAGGTGCTTTTCCTGGTCTCCCATGGGGTGCAGGGCCCAAGCACCTGGGCCATCCTCCACTGCACTCCCTGGCCATAGCAGAGAGCTGGCCTGGAAGAGGGGCAACCGGGACAGAATCCGGCGCCCCAACCGGGACTAGAACCCGGTGTGCCGGCGCCGCAAGGTGGAGGATTAGCCTATTGAGCCACGGCGCCGGCTCAAATATTGTAATTCTTAAGTTTGGATTTAGGTCCAGAAATTTTTACTTCTTCCAAAAAAAATTCCAGGTGATTTTAATGAAATGATCAAGGTTACACTTGGAAAAATTCTGCCAAAATGTAACATGAGCAAATTTTCATTCTAAGTGCCTGGTGGCAATGGAAAGGTTGAGGGAGAGGATGAGACTAGGAGCAGAAAGTGCAGAAAGGAGACAGAAAGGGAGAGATTTTCCATCCACTGGTTCATTCTCCAAATCCTCACAACAGACCAGGCTGGACTAGGTAGGCCATAGCCAGAACCCAGATCTCAACCCAGGTCTCCCATGAGGTGGCAGCAACCCTTATTCTTGAACCATCATCAGCTGCCTCCCAAGCTTCATTAGCAGGGAGCTGGAATTGGAAGCGAAGTTGGGACTCAAACCCAGGCACTCCAATATGGGGCGTGGATATCCCAAGTGGCATCTTAACCACTGTGCCAAATGCCTGCCCTGAGCAGGCACCAGACACTAGTGCCACACAGCCTGGCTCCAGAAATCCACACTCTAGGCCCATACACTGTGACCTTCTTCTTCCTCAGCTGTAGAACTCACCACACAAAGAAGGACTTTCATTCTTCCACATTGTCTTCCACAATAGCACAGACACAATACATGCTAAGCACACAGCAGAGAAGTGCTGAATTCTCTCTATAAGGAGACTCCAAAAATTTCCTGAAAAATAAATGGAATTGAAAAATGTTTGTTTTGGTGCCCCAAAAAATTGCTGAAATCCACACCCAGATTTTTCATAATACGCATTTTCTGAAGGTTTTGAGAGCCCCTCATCTCTATGGATTTCAAGCTCCTTGTTCATCAAAGCAAATTGTGTCTTTGAATCCCATTTCTCCATGAACTTTCTGAAGTGCCCTTGTATAATTAAACCATGAAACAAAGGCAGCCTCTTGTAAAAGAGCAGAGGAGGTAACCTCTGTTGAATCCACCAGTATATAAGTCTCAGCAGGAAGGGTTTGGGCAAAGCTAAAAAAAAAAAAGAAAAGGAAGAAGGGGGTAGGGGATGGGGAGGGAGGGAGAGAGAGAGGAAATGATATCTCAAAGCAAATTGGAGCAGAAAATATACATTTTTCTATTCCTAGTTTGCTGGAAACTATTACATTTCACTGTCTTTAGCCATAATTTGGTGTCCTGTGCTGTTGAGGCTCTGTGATTCAGAAGCCCTGGGTTTCTGTTGTTTTTTTTTTTTTCTTGGCCCTGCATTTAATTCATTTTGGAATGTTACAAAATCCATCTGTTCTCTCAGTCTCCTTCTCTGTTTTCCACCAAATAGGAATCAAATGCTGATCCACCACTAAAATGCTTAGAGATCCTTGGGGTGAAAACATTATCTAACCACAAAGGACGACTTGACTGCTGTGCTTGCAGGCAACTGCTAAAGAGACTTCCAAAAAACTTAAAGCTGCAAACTCGCTGTGTGGAAAAGCAGCAATCGTGTATATGAAAATTTCTACAGTCACTAAAAATTCTAGACAAATTAAGAATTTCTCAGTCTTCAGTCACTAAAAATTTTTAACAAGAATTTCTGAGTGTTCATGCGATATAGTTGTCACTGATGAATGATATTCTTCAATTATAACTAAGAATTCAAACATGCTTTACTATCCTATTGGTACTGTGTTCACATCATTTTCCCATTTTGACAATCTAAGACTTTGACCTTTGTCTTCATGATTCCACACAGTTGGCCACAACATTAAAAAGCACAGCTGTCGCTCCCCCTCTTCGTGGAGGAACGACACTAAACCCTGCCTAGGCTTCATATCCGAGTCACGGCACCATTATGTCGCTCCCCCTCTTCGTGGAGGAACGACACAGGACCCTGCGCTGTTCTTTCTGTCTGCTCGGCCTTCCCCGGGTTTGCTGCTGGTTCTTCCCGGGTTGGCTACTATCCCTTCCACCTCCGTGGAAGGGCAGTTCCCCCGGCCGCATTCC
This sequence comes from Oryctolagus cuniculus, assembly GCF_964237555.1. Taxonomy (NCBI): domain Eukaryota; kingdom Metazoa; phylum Chordata; class Mammalia; order Lagomorpha; family Leporidae; genus Oryctolagus; species Oryctolagus cuniculus. The sequence continues at coordinate 126,909,979 of NC_091439.1, read as the reverse complement.
CCACTTCCGCAGGGGAGCGGCACACCGCCGGCCGGCTCGTCTTGGGGGCTGCACGGGTGTTCCTTCAGCTAGATGTTCCCCATAGATGTTCCTGGTGCATGCCGTCTCTCTCCTCCTTTATAGTCCTCCTCTGCCAATCCCAACTCGGCTGCCCACACGCCGAGTACGCTGCTCTCCAATCAGGAGCAAGTCCTACAGTTAATTGGTTGAACTGGAGGCAGCTGTGCGAAAGCTGTTTACTTCTCTCCCAGCGCCATATTGTGGGAGAGCAGATGCACAGAATAAGTCTTAATTTCAGTAACTTAGTCCAGTCCGGATTGCTCCCCACAGATCCCCCTTTCTTTTTATTTTTTGGCGTTGATACGCGCCTGTCTTCGGTGTCCCGCGGCACACACTCTGCTCTACTTGCTAGAGTTGCCACAGGCTCTTACAAGTCCTATCAATCAGGCAAACCGAATCCGGGTCCTCTCTTCGCCATGTTGTGAGGAGGTTTTTAGGCGCTGATGCGTGCCTGTGTTCGGTGCCCTGCAGCGCATGCTCTGCTCTGCCTGCAGGGGACTTACAAGACCTATCAGGCAAACCGAATCCAAGCCTTCTCATTGCCTTATTGTGGGGGAGACTTATCAGTGTTGGTTCGTGCCTATCTTCGGTGACCTGCAGCTCATACTCTGGTCGAGCTGCTTGCTTGGCGCTTACCGCCTTAAATCAGGCAGACCGAATCCAAGCTTAATATTGTTGTATTGTGGGGAAGCCTTACTGATGTTAATTCGTGCCTGTCTTCGGTGACCTGCGGCGCATAAGCTGCTAGCTGCCCGCAGGTGCTCATCGCCTCACTTGATTAGGCAGACCGAATCCAAGCTTTCTCATTGCCATGTTGAGGGGAGGCCTTATTTTTCTCTATTTCTCTATCTCCGGGCATTCCTATTTCTCCCATTTTACTTCTGTCTGCCAACGTTCCTATTTCTCTCACTTTACTTCTAAAACTTCTGTTTCTCTTATCCCCGCAGCTTCCCGGCACCTCGCCGCTTCAGCCCGTGCGCCTCTCTCATCTGCGCAGCTTCCCGGCTTTGCGCGGCTCGGCTTCGCGCGCTCCGCGGTCTCCACGCTTAACCCTTTCGCGTCTGAACCACGGCCTACGCCAGCGTTCCCTATCTATTCACGCCCCGTGCTCTCTCTGCACGCGGCGGCTTCCGCAAGTAACACAGCGTAGCTTGCGTCTCCACCACTAGCATTCAATCCAAGTTCCCCGGGCTAGCCTGGCGAATTCAACCCAGCGTACGTCTCCGCCCCACGGTTTGGCTTCCCGTCCTTTGCTCCCCGGGCTAATCAGACGGATCCCAACCTGGCTTGCGTCTCAGCTTCTAGTTTCAACTTTTCGCCCCCTATTCCCGGGCTAACTTGAGAATCCCAAAGTGGCTTTCGTATCCGCCTCGGCCTGCCCCCCGTGGCTTCAATTTCCCTAACATTTTTCTCTACCCGGTATGTTTCCCCAAGCTCTCCTCCAACGACATTCCTCCCTCATTTCTCCTGGCCTCTCCCCACAGTCCACGTCCGAGTCTGTTTGTTCTAGCTTTCACTTTCGCTTTCGACCTTAGAGATTTCTCCCAGCTTCCCCCCGTAGTCCGTATCTGAGTCTATGCCTAGGCTTTCAACAGCTTCCTCCGGCACCTCTTTCGTCCGGCTTTTCCCTAGGCTGTTTGCTAGTCTATGCCTAGGCTTTCAATAGCTTCTTCCGGCTCCTTTTTCGTCCGGCTTTTCCCTAGGCTGTTTGCTAGTCTCTCTCTCCGATATTTTCCCAATTCTTCCCGTTTCTTCCCGTTTCTTCCCTCCTAAGTTTGCTATCCGTCCTAGGTTTCCTATCCGAGTCACGTTTCTTCCCTCCTAAGTTTTCTATCCGTCCTAGGTTTCCTATCCGAGTCACGGCACCATTATGTCGCTCCCCCTCTTCGTGGAGGAACGACACTAAACCCTGCCTAGGCTTCATATCCGAGTCACGGCACCATTATGTCGCTCCCCCTCTTCGTGGAGGAACGACACAGGACCCTGCGCTGTTCTTTCTGTCTGCTCGGCCTTCCCCGGGTTTGCTGCTGGTTCTTCCCGGGTTGGCTACTATCCCTTCCACCTCCGTGGAAGGGCAGTTCCCCCTGGCCGCATTCCCCACTTCCGCAGGGGAGCGGCACACCGCCGGCCGGCTCTGTCGGGGGCTGCACGGGTTCCCTTAGATGTTCCCCATAGATGTTCCCGGTGCATGCCGTCTCTCTCCTCCTTTATAGTCCTCCTCCGCCAATCCCAACTCGGCTGCCCACACGCCGAGCACGCTGCTCTCCTCCAATCAGGAGCAAGTCCTACAGTTAATTGGTTGAACTGGAGGCAGCTGTGCGGAAGCTGTTTACTTCTCTCCCAGCGCCATATTGTGGGAGAGCAGATGCATAGAATAAGTCTTAATTCCAGTAACAGTCTAGTCCGAGCTGCTCCCCACACACAGCATTATGAGAAGAAATGTCATCTGACTTGTCAGATATTAGAATAGGCTGGGAAAATGCAGTACCTGTTCTCTTATCAAAACCATGGGGGCAAACAGTTTCCTCCGTGCCTCTGATAATGGTTATACCTGGTCAAAGCAGGTGTTGCACAGAGAGATCAAGAACTTGGTGGAAGCAGAAAAGCAGTTTTTTGTTTGTTTTGTTTTGTTTTGTTTTTGAGCCACCCACATCCCAGAAAGCATATTGTTCTCTCTTCCCAGGGGAATTAAAGAAGACATCATCTTCCTTCCTTGAATGACCATTTCACGCTCATTAACTTTGCTTTCAATTTGCTCACAGATTCATTCATGCACAGCCCTCTGCTCGCTAATGACCTCGCAGCACTCTCTTCTTTCTAATCTCACTCCATGAGTGACGTATGCAGACCCACTCATTTAAACAGCGTGCTCTGGCTCACTCTAACACTGCGGTTCTGACCTCTCTCTGGAGCCCCCCCCCCCCCGTAAACGCACTATCTGACCTTTCTTCTTGGATATCTAGTGAGCAGCTCAAATAATACAGCCATGTGCTGGACAATGACATTTTAGTCAGCACTGGGTCACACATACAATGGTGGTCCCATAAAATTATAATGAAGCTGGAAAACCCCTACCACCCAGTGACATTATGATCGCATTACTCACACGGCTGTGATGGTGCTGGTGCAAACCCACCTGCCTGCTCTGTGAACAGTATAACACGTGTCATTGTGCACAGAATATAAGACTTGATAATGGTAACGAATAGCTGTTACTGGCTATGTATTCACTGCACTATGCTTGCTGTTAAAGTACACTCCTACTTAGACTGAAATTTGCTGGAAAATAGCATGCTGCTTATGCTAACAGAGCTTTATCCATCTTCTGCATACCGAATCTCTTGATCACATCGTTTTTACTGGTGCTTGATTTAATCTCGAGTTGTTTTGTTTAGCGCAGCCATAGGAACAGGAGGCTACACTATATAAACCCTGGAGCCTGAGTTTGTAGTGGGCTATACCATCCAGGTTCGTGTAAGGGCACTCAGTGATGTTCCTACAATGAAGAACCTGCCTAACGCTACAGTCCTCAGAACGTGTCCTTGCCACTGATCGATACAGAGTTGAATCCTCACAAGAATGTTCTACTTTCCTCCCAGAAGAAATCACCACACAGTTGTCACCCAGGAGCTCAGACAAACTATTTAGGCATGAGATTCAATTCTCTATTTTTCTCACTGCCCCCCAACACACAATTCATTAACAAGCTCTATCAACATCGTTTTAAAAGTCATCACAGACCGGCGCCGTAGCTCAGTAGGCTAACCCTCCACCTAGCGGCGCCGGCACACTGGGTTCTAGTCCCAGTCGGGGCGCCGGATTCTGTCCCGGTTGCCCCTCTTCCAGGCCAGCTCTCTGCTGTGGCCAGGGAGTGCAGTGGAGGATGGCCCAAGTGCTTGGGCCCTGCACCCGCATGGGAGACCAGGAGAAGCACCTGGCTCCTGCCTTCGGATCGGCGTGGTGCGCCGGCCGCAGCAGCCATTGGAAGGTGAACCAACAGCAAAGGAAGACCTTTCTCTCTGTCTCTCTCTCTCTCACTGTCCACTCTGCCTGTCAAAAAAAAAGTCATCACAAATGACTTCAGTTTTGATCACCTCTTACCATTTCTCTTGGTCCCCAACCAACACTGTGACCTATTCTCCACAGAGCAGCTAGAATAAGCTTTTTACACAGATAAGAACTTACCTTTCCCCCTTTTTAAACCTTCTAAAAGCATCTTTAGGAATAAAATCTTAGGCCGGCATTATGGCACAGGGGTTAGGCCACCACCTACAACACCAATATCCTATACAGTCCCAACTGTTCTGCTTCCAATCCAGCTCCCTCCCAATGCTCCTGAGAAAGCAGCAGAAGATGGCCCAAGGATTTGGAACTCTGCAACCCATATAGGAGACCCAGAGGGAATTCCAGGCTCTTGACATCAGCCTGACTTAGCACCGCCACTGCAGTCTTATGGGGGGTGAACCAGTAAATGGGACATCTCCCTCTCTCTGTCTCTGCCTCTCTCTTGTCCCTCTTTCAAATAAATAAACTACATCTTTTCTTTGAAAAAAAAAAAAAAGAATGAAATCTGAATCCTTTGTCCTGGTCTCCTCAGCAAGTATTTAAGTCGGTAACCACCACTCTGTTTCTTGCTTACTCCCTCTAGTTCCCAGCTCTGCAAGTTTTGGGGCCTGCCATGGTCTGCGATCTCTAGATCCCACCCTCTCTCACTGTCCATCACCACCATCAAACCTCATGCTTAAACATGCAAACTTAAATATCCTTGCTTCAATATCCAAGCTCCTTGCTCCTCTTTTAGTACTTCATGTATATGTAGGAAACCGTCTAACTTTGGTCAAACTCAGTCAGTCACACACCACGCCTGCTTTGATGCAAATGCATGTGATTAGGAAGAGCACATGCCCATGCCATGGTAACTAAGTATGCTTGATCTCACATACTTCTTTCAATACTGTTCCAATTCTCCAGCTCTTTTTTTTTTAAAAAAAGCCTAAAACACATTTTATCACCCTCAATATTCCTTTTTAGTTTAGTTTTAGTCTCTGGACCCACTGTAACCACCCTCCTGAACTACCATTCATACAACTACGTTCACAAATTCTCTCCAAGTTTTACAACCAATGCTCAATTCTCAGCTGTCTTCTCCCTTCAATTTCAGCAGTGTTTGAGACAGTCTTACTTACTCCTTGTTAAGGCTGCATTCACTTAATGTCTGGCAAACGCCAGCATCGGCTTTTCCTCTTATCTCACTGGCTGCTCGTTCTCAGTCTCCATCACTGGTTCCTCCTCTTCTCCTCCTATTGAAGAGGATGTGTGCTGGGCTTGAGTCCTCAGACCGTTTCTCTTCTCTTTCTGCTCCTGCGCCTTTGCAATGATCTCATCCAAGGTTCATGGCTCAATACATCATCTACATGCTGATAATTCTCCAATTCATAACTCTAACTGGACATCGCCCTTGGCTGCAGATGCACACACCTGAACACCTACTCTATAACTTCACTTGTATATCAAGTAGGCACTTTAAGTCCTCTGCCTCTGAGCTCTTGATCTTCCCTCTCATCCATTCTCTTCCTAAAGTCTTCCTTACTTCAGTGCATATCAACTCAATCCTGCAGCAACCTCACCTGAAATCTCTCTGTTGTGCAAAATTTCAAGCTGTCAGCCTAGCACACTGCACCTCCCTGGCACAAACTAGGCTTCCTATTTCTCTACAGTGATCAGCTCTTATACAGATTATTGCATTAGCCTCCTAATACGCCTCTTTGCTCTTGTATCTGGCCCTTTTCAGTCTTTTCTCAATGCAGTAGCCAAAAGGCCATGTTCAAACATAAGTGATCCCATCAAACCCTTGGAACTGCATCCCTTCTCCGTGATAGAAAAAGCCAAGGCCCACAGGATGGCCTGCAAGGCCTTAGCTGATCTGGCCCCTTCTGACCTCACACTCTATTATAAGCCACATCCACTGTATTCTTGTCATTCAAATACTTAGGTCTTCTCTTTGCTCCTGGAATCTGCCAGGCACACTCCCACCACAGGACATTCGTACTTCAATTCCTCTTCTTACCTCACACTTTCATCAACTGTTCACATGACTCAGTCCTTTATTTCCTGCAAGAAATTTCCTTAAAGTCACTGTTTAAAATTATAGCACTAATGCTTCCTTTCCCTCTTTTCTGCACTGTCTTTCTCGGTAGCATTTACTGACCTTGAATATTTGTGAACTTACTTCTCTGGAATTGCCTCGGCTTCTTGTGTGTGTGTGCGTGTGTGTGTGTGTGTAAGAGAGAGAAAGAGACAGTAGACCATACTGAACCCAGTGTGTGTGTGTGTGTGTGCGGGTGTAAGAGAGAGAAAGAAAGGAGACAGTAGACCATACTGAACCCAGTGTGTGTGTGTGTGTGTGTGCATGTGTAAGAGAGAGAGAGAAAGGAGACAGTAGACCATACTGAACCCAGTGTGTGTGTGTGTGTGTGCATGTGTAAGAGAGAGAGAAAGGAGACAGTAGACCATACTGAACCCAGTGTGTGTGTGTGTGTGTGTGTGCATGTGTAAGAGAGAGAGAGAAAGGAGACAGTAGACCATACTGAACCCAGTGTGTGTGGGTGGGTGTGTGTAAGAGAGAGAGAGAAAGGAGACAGTAGACCATACTGAACCCAGTGTGTGTGTGTGTGTGTGTGTGTGTGTGTAAGAGAGAGAGAGAAAGGAGACAGTAGACCATACTGAACCCAGTGTGTGTGTGTGTGTGTGTGTGTAAGAGAGAGAGAGAAAGGAGACAGTAGACCATACTGAACCCAGTGTGTGTGTGTGTGTGTGTGTGTAAGAGAGAAAGGAGACAGCAGACCATACTGAACCCAGTGTGTGTGTGTGTGTGTGTGTGTGTAAGAGAGAGAAAGAAAGGAGACAGTAGACCATACTGAACCCACTGTGTGTGTGTGTGCGTATAAGAGAGAAAGGAGACAGTAGACCATACTGAACCCAGTGTGTGTGTGTGTGTGTGTGTGTGTGTATATATAAGAGAGAGAGAAAGGAGACGGTAGACCATACTGAACTCAGCCTTAGACCTAAATGCAGGCAGAATAGGTCTCTCATGATTTCCTGGTCAGTTGCAATTGGAAGAGGATGTTCACTACATCCATGAAGCTACCTGCATCTGGATCCACATGTTCCCCTTTTCTTGGAACTTTGGATGAACTGTCCATTATCCAGCAAAGCTCACACACTCCATTTATTCAGTAGATCCTACTTCCCTCATCTGCTTGGAAGCAGTGTTGCATGATTCTCCCAGCTCTTGCCTGTATTACCAAATTTTCCTTCTGTACTAGATTTTCCTAGTGGCCCGTAAGTATGTCATTATGACTCCCACATTAAACAAAAAATTTGGCATGATCTTAAACACTTCTCAAACTGCTATTATAGTTAGATTCTAAGCAATGCTCTGTTAATGGCAATTGCTACTCTGTTTTTGCAAATGAGAATGCCTACAGAGACTTTAAGTGATGTGCATAAGGTAATTCAGCGAGTAAAGTATGAGCCAGAATTTAAATACAGGACTTAACGACCCCCAATCCCATGTTAATAAACTTTTCTATACTGCAATGTCCTAAAGCCCTATTTCTTATGTGATATAGAATTTCATGGAAAGGGGCTTTCGTTTGCAATATATCAATCACTTGAAAGTTATTCCACTTAAGACCACTTTAATACATGCCATGATCGTTCTCCTTTTTCCATAATACACAATTCTTTGTATCTACAACTTCAAAATTGCATCTGCAATACAGAACACTTGTTTATACCTTCACTACAACAAATATTTACTTGCCTTAACACCCCACCTTACTCTTTTTACCATTATTATGTAAGTGCAATATAGTCATGAAAGCTGAGATTTGTCTTTCAGTCAACAAAGGTCACAGGTTTGCACTCTGTGAAAATGAACCATAATTCACACTTTCATCAATTTCTCCACACTTTATTTGGGAAATAGCCAAGTATATATTAAGATGTGTACTAAAAATATTCCAAGCCCCTCACCTCCCTTCATCCACTGATGACATTGACTTCTGCTTCTCAGCTGGGAGGCAGGAACAGACATTCTTGCTGACACCTCACCTGGGATGCATAGCCAGCCCTGGTGGAAAGAGCAAGGCTAGAGCTGTCCTTTCTGATCAGGTCCTTCCCTTTGCTGCTTCATACTTGGCAACAGTTCCCCAGCACTGGGGTAACACTGATACACTCCTGATGACAAAGACGAATACCTTCCATTTTGGAAAAAGAAAGCTTTTGAAATAATGGGAATTCCTGTGGTCTGGAATTGGCACCCGTCATTTGGTAGCCTTTGCATTCCCCATCTCAGCATCTGTATTCGTGCTGAGCCGTGAGACGTGAGCCACTGCCTAAATTCCTTGTTCCACGGACTGGAGAAGGCTGAAAGATGGCTGTCGCCTGCCTTTCTCTCACTGTAGCACTGAACCTTTCCCGGATTTCCAGGAATTATGATTTTTCAACAGAATGTAAATATTTCTTAAAGAACTAAAATGCTGTAACACTTTGTTGCCAGTTTATCAGATGTCTTCATGGACAGGTGGTGTAAAAGCTGCATTAGAACCCTTCAGCAGGGAATGGATTATGGCCAGAAAGGGTACCAGTACCAGTCCAGGCAGGTGAAATGAGAAACACAAAAAGCCAGTCTGGTCTTCTCCACAGCCCTCATAACTGGTTAACTGGAGGAAGGTAGGAGGAAAAGAGGAAGGGAGGAAAAGAAAGAAGGAATCTGTTTCCATATGGCTCAAGCTAAGTCCAACCTAATACTCTTAACTGCTTAGGTGGTTCTTGTTCCCTCCTGGAAACACACACGGAGCAGATATCTGACTGCATGTTTGGACATGGGCATCTCCCGGCCTCCCTGTCTCACAGGGATGCTGCCGGACAACAGGGTGGCCTCAGATCACAGCAACTGTGAGATCTGCTCAGTTTACTTATGAAACACAGCTGAAAACATCGCACACGGAACGACATCTCAGCCACCACAGACTCACTAGGCTCCTCTACAGACAGAGATGCACACTCAGACCCAACCTGGGGAACCTGCTTTAGAGCCCTGACTTGAAGCTGGTAGAGCACCTCGCCTGGAGAGCCTCCACCTACACCCTGGAGGTCTCCCAGCACCAGCTGTGGGTGCAGAATCCCGAGAGGCACTCTCTTCCCAGAGTCCCACTGGAAGATGCGTGCAGCAGCTGCCTTTCCCGAGACTCACAACAAAGAAACAAGGCAAGCGCATTCCTGCTTGTAAAAGTATTTCAAATGTAAACGGGGTCTCAGGAATAACACACAAATTACCTAATAAGTACACTACATAAATATTTCTCTTAACTAATAAAAAGATTTTAGCAAACAAAAGAAACTATATAAAATTTTCATGGAAATTCAATGAACTCAAAGATTTCTTTTCTTGAATCTTCCTGAAAATAGTTTTCATTTTTTAAAAGTTCCTTGTGATTTTCAATAGTTTTTAATGTTTATTTACTCAGTTTTATTTATTTGAAAGGTATAAAACAGAGACACAGAGAGCTAGCTTCCATCTGCTGATTCACTCCCCAAATGCCTGAAACAGCTGGGTCTGGGCCAAGCCAAAGCCAAGGACCAGGAACTCCACCTGGGTTTCCCACATGGGTAGAAGGGGCCCAAGTCCTTGGGCCATCATATATTGCCTTCCTAGCCACATTGGCAGGAAGCTGGATGGAAAGTAGGAGAGCCAGGACTCAAACTGGCACTTAGATGTGGGCTGCTGGCATCGCAGGCAGCACCCACAGTGCAGGCAGGCCCATTCTGGCCCTTTTTTCCCCGTCAAGTCCACGTAGAAATGACCATTCCATCTCCAAGAACTACCCCACCCAAGCCATTGCAGACACCTAAAACCTCAAATGCAGTCATGAGTTGTCAGTTTCTTCCCCAGCTAAACCATTCCTAGACCTAAGCTTCTATAGAATTACTGGCTACTTGCCCAAAGACCAAGTGGGTATCTGCATACCTTGGACTTCAGTGTGCAAAGGACAAAGCAGTGCCTTAAATTCTAGAAACTTAATCTGGTTTCTTGACATCAAGGGAATTAATTCCAATGGCTGTGTGGAGGTCACACAAGCCTGATCACTCCCCAGGCGACACTGGAAAAGGCTTCGACTATGTTAACCTCTGTTTGCCCAGCTCACCTCACCTCTTTACTCTCACCGAATCATCTAAGGATTCACAAGCAACTGGCTGTAAGGAGAAAAGATCCTATATAAACACTCACGTTGTTTTTGCTATTTCCTTCTTTCAAGTACATTGAAGAGGACAGGATTTCACACAGGAAACACTGAATGATAATATTTGGAGGAAACCTGCTGACTTCGTAAGACACAGTTGGCCAAAATTCGGCTCAGAAATACCCAGGGAAGTAAAAGCCTCCTAGAGTTACAAGCATGAGGTTTCTGCAAGCAACAGAGCCCTCTGTAAAAGGCCAGGGATAAAACTGCTTACAAGGGGAAAAACGGAAACATTCGTGAGGCTGCAAGCAGCTCATGGAAGTGGTGCAGGTGTGCCAAAAAATGTGCCACTCTGCAAGGAGGAGAGGAAGAAGGGGCTCTCAGGTTCTTGAAATGATAGTAAGAGAAAGGAGAAGGCGAAAGAGAGGGATGTGGACAGAGAGAAGACAGAGAGGAACATGAAGGCAAAAAGACGTGGTAACTGTCCAGGAAGGGATTCAACCAATTCGGCCCTAGACCCTACAGCTGGGAGGTTAATTCTTTGACACGCCTATGGAAAGGATTGTAGATGAAAATCCTTTATTAAAGTACTTTTGAGAGTGTTCCTGAAGTTGTCATTAACATTATTGAGGTCGTGGAGAATTGTCACTTGTTTGCTTTCCTAAAGACATAAGCACGGGGCCGGCACTGTGGTGCAGCAGGTTAATGCCCTGGCCTGAAGCACCAGCATCTCAAATGGGCACCGGTTTGAGACCCAGTTGCTACACTTCCCATCCAGCTCTCTGCTGTGGCCTGGGAAAGCAGTAGAAGATGGCCCAAGTCCTTGGGCCCCAGCACCTGCGTGGGAGACCGGGAAGAAGCTCCTGGCTCCTGGCTTTGGATCAGCGCAGCTCCAGCCATTGTGGCCAATTGGAGAGTGGACCATCGGATGGAAGATTCTCTCTCTCTCTCTCTCTCTCTCTCTGTCTGACTTTCAAATAAATAAATAAATCTTTAAAAAAAAAAAAAAGAAACAAAGACTAAATGGCAACCTAAGGTCATATTTAATTAGGTGGAGAGATGAGATTTAAAAATCCAAGTATTATGAGTTGTGATAAGGGGCCACTGCCTACGACATACTCAGGTTTTTTGTTTTTTGCAAAAGATGCTAAGTTGTAAGGGGGAATGGGATATTGAAGCTTATGAGCCAAGGCTGAGGGTAAACATACAAGCACTAATAAATCACAAATTCTGTAAAGGCATACCCACGATGGTGCAAGAGCACATAGCTGGGGTATTTACTCTGCAGGCGATTATGAAGGAATGGGTGGCCCAGAGGTGAATGGGGAACACAGAGACTAAAATGCAAGACCAGGACTTGCCCTCAACTAAACAGAAACAGCTTCGGCCTCCCCAGATCTTCAGAGAAGGCTGAATAGGAGACGTGGGGAGTGGCCTTTAGACTTGAAATATTCCTGTCTGGACCCAGCAGATCTGTAATCCAGCATTTGAAACTGGCACAGAGCCCAGGCATCCAGCTGACAGGTGTGCGGCCAGAAGGGCAAAGGAAGGCCTGTTGTATGTGAGATTTTACACGCTTACTCCTAAGACTCTGTCCCTAATGCGATTTTCAGATGTCCAGTCACTGCCTCCACTCACTCCTTGCCAGCAGAATTAATTACACTAGTAACTGCTGGTCACATAGCCAGGATGTGATCTCAGAAGCTCTGAACATCAAAGAAATTTTTCTAGAGCCCTCCCTGAACCATTAGAGAGTTTCATTTTCAGTAATTTTATTAGTGGGCATTTGGGTTTGGCTAAGTGGTCAGAGCTTGGCCTACCCTATTTAGTCCCAACAGGAATAGAGGAGATGAACTGAAATAAGGGTAGGTTTTATCTTCATAAAGCTGTGTTAAGACCTTAAACACGCAATGTAGCTAGGAGAGAGCAAAGACAAAAATCACTGCTGGACATGAGGCAGTTCAACTTCCTTCAGTTTTGTATGTAGGACCTTAATTCTAAGATATCTCACATATATATATATACATATATATATATCATAAGACATGTTCTGACACACACAAATATGCACATATATACATATATATGTAGAGTCTGTCATGACATATATGACAGTACTTCAAAAAGTTCATGAGAAATATAATTAAAAAACAAGTTGATTTTTTACAAAAAAATTCACAGCCATGCACAGCTTTTTCATAATATGCATTTTCCATTAACTTTTTGAAGACCCCTTGGTATGTTACATATATACATACAAATATATGCATATGTTTGTGTGTATTGTGTGTATGTGTGCATATATGTACATATACATATGCATATGTATATATATAAAAACACTATGCACTACATGATAGGGAATACAATGAGGGTTAGAAATGAGAGAAAGCAATGATGTGACGTAAGAAGTAACAGAGTCAATTCTTTCTGTATGGGGGATGAGAGGGATGCAATGCTGTTTTCACACAATCCTGTAACACTGTGAAATAGCATCAGATGATTCTATGCCTGTTAATTCTTGTTCATACACAGTGCCTCAGTAGGACTGGAGCATCTGTCATTTAACAGGAGGAAAGAACCAGGGACAAAGGAATTTTTCAGCTTGAGAGTTACAAAAGAAGCCCTAAAAATCCTAACTCAGAAACCAGGCCTTCATTTGGGAGAGCCAGTCTTTGTTGCAAGAAGAAACAATTTGTGTGATTTCAAGGAACCAAGGTATAGGACAAAAGATTACATGATTGAAAGGTAACCACAGCACATGAAAAGATGCTGGATAAGTCAAAATAGCTTTTCATCACCTCAGGGGGAGAAGAAACACCTTACTTGGACAAGGAAAGATGCCAGGGAGGAATTAGGAAAGGGTGGAGACTGGTACTATCCCTACTTCTTTTCTTCAATTAGGTATTAAAATTTCAAAGAAGGGACAGAGATGTGCAAATAAGTTTGCAAATCTCATGTGAGAAAACCTGAGAGTAAACTACTTTGCACAAACTACCAAGGCAAGAGATAAGCTCAGAGAGGGGAAAATGGAGGCACTAGGAAAAAAAACCTGATTGTTCCTCAATTTGGACAGAGCTACCTACACAGAACATCATCATCACCATCACCATCAACATCAACGTCATCATCATAACGCTCTGTCTTCTTTTCCTCTATCCTGCTCTGCAACGTTGGAATTGGAGGGAATATTTATTCTAGTCTCGTATTTCAGTGAAAAGTTAGTTCTAGAGAAACATCTCCATTTTCTCTCCAGATCCTTCTTATTTGTCTCCATGGGAGGAAGTATGAAGCTGTAGTTGGAATATGCTTTGGTCCCCAAACTCCTGCAGATGTTTAAACCCAAAGTCATAGGTTAACAGAAGGAAAGTTAATCCAATTATGGTCATTGGAGCTCATTATGTCAGCTGGGACAACCCCTCAGAAGGTAAATTCTTGAGAGAAGGTTGGTTATAAAAGCCTGAGTTTGGTCAAGCCACTGTCTTTCACCTGGCTCACCATGTGAACCTGCTCCACCCACATCCCACCACTGCCACCACCCTCACAGAGGAAACCACTGCGGTTGCTCAGGCTTAAACCTGAACTTTGAAAACTGTGAATCAAAATAAAACTCTTTCCTCTGTAAGCTGATTGTCTCAGGCTTTTCAATTTAGTAACTACTAACCAATACATATGGCTTGTTTTCCTGCTAATTTGGGAGAGGGACAAAGCACTCTCTCAGGAAACTGTCTCTGGGACAAGGGAGGCAGATTCTGTGGGTGTGGGGCTTGAGAGAGATGTCCACGCACAGGAATATTCTCCCAGGCTTCAAAGCCAGAATCCAGCCCATTATTATCATGATGATAACTAGCATTTTTCTGACACTGGATCCTTAAAATCTTGACATCACAATGTCTTCAAAGGTCTTAATATTAAGGAACAATCTGGTTTGATAAATGTGCATAGCACGGAGTGCAATTGCTTGTTCATGAGGGCTACTGTATTTTGACTGTATTGACTAATGAGTGGTTAATAATATTATATATTGAATGACAAAGCTGAGTATCCAGCTGAGTTTTCTTGGGAGCACAGAGTAGCAGAGACCACAGAAAATGAGTGAGCAAGCAGTTTTTAACTCTGATTTTATCACCACAGCCATCAGCACTTTTTCAAGTACATTTTTTAAAACTTAGATTGCATGCTGTTAAGCTTCTCTACTTGGCAGAAGGGAGCACTACTGTCCATGAATTAAAATCTCACAGGTACGAGAAATTTCAAAATTTACATATACCTATGTCAAAGGTCTTCAGAGACACAGGATGCTGTGGATTACAAATGATTACAAAGCTATTTTTACTTGTTCAAGGGGGACAAGAGCATGCTGGAGTCTTCCTAACTTGTCCATCAAGAAATAATGAAGGAGTTGCAGGACATCTTGAAATATCCACCTGGGAATGGCAGAAGAAACTGCAGACAGACAGCCCACGAGCAGCACCCTGGGGAGAAATACATGCTGCATCGCAATTAAGGAACACGTTGCCTCTCTGAGCACTATCTGGACCTGCATCTTCAGAAAGTCAAAAGGTTGAAGCACGCTTGCCCCAGCACACAGCTCAGTGTGAAAATGTCCAGTTCTTGCACTGAAGTCCTGTAAGCTCAACTGCAGTGTTCTTCAAAAACCAGACATTTCCAAAAGTTAACCGGAATGCCTGACTTTTTGTCCAATGCTTCACACCAGACAGATCCAGGAAACCTAGTTTCTGAGGTCAATTTTTTTTTTCTAGAATCCCCAACTGATAGACAGTAAGATGAGATTCAGAAATCCTCTAATTCAAGTTCAAAGGTTGATAGCATCCTCCAAACATCACTGTGGGGAACCATGTGGAATGCATATAGGATGAGCTCCATTGTGGAAGGAGTAGGGTTAGAAAGGTTAATTTAATTCTTTACAGCATAGACAAGATCCAAATCCAACTCTCTTGATATTTAAGGCTCAATTCACATTGATTATGCAAAGTGCAATGGGAATATCAGGGTTATATAATTAATTTGATTTTTGAGGCAATCAAATTAATTTTCCCCTTATTCAGTCTATTTAACACCCCACAGGTCAAATTAATTGAGTGCTAAAGGCTATAGCTACACAGAAGAAACTACTATTCTTGGGCCTTAATGATAACAAACCAACCTAAAGTATAGGAAATCAATTAATTCACAATTTCAACTATTTACCTTAACATTCCCATTCATTTAATCTCCATGTTGGGGTGACTAACATTATTTTTTTCTTTTTCTTTTTTTTAAGCTTATAGTGGAAACAATGTGTAAGTCACAGCAGGGAGCTGGGATCTATAGTTAGAACCTGAATTGTATCTCACATCTACCACATGAATCCGTCCTGTCTTGGCATCAGTCCCCACACACTTCTCTTTGTTATTCTCCTCCTCTTCCTTCCAAGAGAGAAGTTTCTGAGCCTTGTTGCCTGGATTCAAATCCTAACTCGTTCACTTGATTTCATTTCCAGTTCCCTACCGATTCCTCGTGTTTGTCCTACGGATTAAAGAAGTCAGTCATGTATACACCTTGGCATGCTGGCGAGCCCGTGTGAGTGTTTAACAGATGCTAGCGATTTTCATCACAGTCTGCGGCATCACTACTGTCACCATCAGCAGCATCGTACTGTTCTGGATTCTCTGCTGCACTCTCTTCTCAAACACAGGCTAAGAGCAGACTCTTCTGGCCTCATGTTTTTATGTAGAGGAACTTCACCCAGAGAACACTTCCAATTTCACTTAGGCCCTCATCATTCCTACCCCCATGGCGGGGAAGAAAAGAGTGGCTTATTCTGTTGATGAGAATGGGGAAGAAGACATCATTTTTCTAAACTGCCTGAATATTTATGAAGCAAAGGGCGAATAAAAATGTCAGATTACTGAGTAAAATGCTAAAAGAATTTTTTGTCCTTAGAAATAAAGCCATGTTCTGGCTGAGAAAGAACTTTTAAGAACAATCCTATTCATAATAGCTACAAAAAGAATTAATATCCTGGAATAAATTTAACCAAGGACATCAAAGATCTCTATGATGAAAATTACAAAATATTAAAAAAGTAGAAGACAGAAAAAAATGGAAAAATCTTCCGTGTTTATGGATTAGTAGAATCAATATCATCCAAATGTCCATATGACCAAAAGCAATTTACAGATTCAATGTGATCCCAATCGAAACACCAATGACATTCTTCTCAGATCTAGAAAAAATGATGCTAAGCTTCATATGGAAGCAGAAGAGACCCCAAATAGCTGAATCAATCTTATACAACAACAACAACAACAACAAAAGCCAGAGGCATCATAATACCTTATTTCAAGACATCCTACAGGG
The DNA here is from genome assembly GCF_964237555.1 of Oryctolagus cuniculus. Taxonomy (NCBI): domain Eukaryota; kingdom Metazoa; phylum Chordata; class Mammalia; order Lagomorpha; family Leporidae; genus Oryctolagus; species Oryctolagus cuniculus. The sequence continues at coordinate 126,893,309 of NC_091439.1, read as the reverse complement.
CAGTTATAATCAAATCAGCCTGGTACTGGCACAAAAACAGATATGTGGACCAATGAAACAGAATAAAAAACTCCAGAAATCAATCCATGTTTCCATAACCAACTTATCTTTTTTTTAAAGATTTATTTATTTATTTGAAAGTCAGAGTTTCACAGAGAGAGGAGAGGCAGATAGAGAGAGAGAGAGATCCTCCATCTGATGGTTCACTCCCCAGATGGCTGCTACAGCCAGAGATGAGCCAATCCAAAGCCAGGAGCCAGGAGCTTCTTCCCAGTCTCACATGTGGGTGCAGGGGCCCAAGGACTTGGACCATCTTCTACTGCTTTCCCAGGCCATTGCAGAGAGCTGAACAGGAAGTGGAGCAGCCGGGTTTTGAACTGGCGCCCATAGGGGATGCCAGCGCTTCAGGCCAGGGAGTTAACCCACTGTGCCACAGCGCTGGCCCCCCAACTTATCTTTGACAAGGGAGCTAAAATCAATCCCTGGATCAAGAACAGTCTCTTCAATAAACAGTGCTGGGAAAATTGTATCTCTGCATGCACAAGCATGAAACTAGACCCTACCTTACACTTTACACAAAAATCCACTCAAAATGGATCAGAGACCAAAATCTATGACCTGATAACATCAAATTACTAGAGAACATTGGGGAAACTTTGCAAGATATTGGCATAAGCAAAGATTTCTTGGAAAACACTCCAGAAACACAGCAATTAAATCCAAAACTGACCGATGGGATTACATCAAGCTGAGATGCTTCTGTACTGCAAAAGAAATACTCAGCATAGTGAAGATGCAACTGACAGAATGGGAGAAAATATTTGCAAACTAGAAAAATGATAAAGAGTAATATCCAGAATCTATAAAGAGCTCAAGAAATTCAATAACAAAACAAATAATCCAGTTAAGAAATGGGCAAAGATCTTACTAGTCAAAGGGATCAGTTTAAGTTCATAATTGATCATAAAGATAAGATTAAATGTCAAAGGGATCACATAAACAAGACCAGTGTCTGCTAATAATAACCAATAGAATTAAAAAGGAGAGAACGATCCAACATGGGAAGTGGGATACACAGCAGAATGCAAATGCCCTAAACAGCACTCTGGCCTCAGAATCAGCCCTTAAGTCATTAGATCCGGCTAGAAAGCCCATGAAAGTTTCTCAGGCATGGAAAGCCAAGACACTACAGCAAAAAATGACCTAAATGAAATATCTCTGTGAGTGAGATCCCAATAGAAAGAACGGGCCATCAAAGAAGGAGGTTCCTTTCTCTGAAGGGAGGAGAGAACTTCCCCTTTGATTACGGCCTTGTCTAAATAAGGCCAGAGTTTGAACTCAAGATGCTTCCATAGCCTTGGCAACTCATGACAAGAACCTCATGTGATTACTGCTATCATAAATAAGAGGGTCAATTGTTAAATCAACAACGGGAGTCACTGTGCACTTACTCCCATGTAGGATCTCTGTCCTTAATGTGTTATACTATGCAAATTAATGGTAAAACTAGTCTTCAAACAGTACTTTACACTTTGTGTTTCGGTGTGGGTGTAAACTGTTTAAATCTTTATTTAGTATATGTCGCTCCCCCATTCGCGGAGGAATGACACTAGACCCTGCGCTGTTCTTTTGTCTGCTCGGTCCTTCCCGGGTTTGCTGCTGGTCCTTCCCGGGTTGGCTGCCGACCCCTCCACCTCCGTGGAGGGGCGACTCCCCCTGCCACTTTCCCCACTTCCGCAGAGGAGCAGCACACCGCCAGCCGGCTCTCTCAGGGGCTGCTCAGGTGTTCCTTCAGGTGTTCCCTGGTGCATGTTGTCTCTCTCCTCCTTTATAGTCCTCTTCCACCAATCCCAACTCTGCTACCCACACACCGAGCACGCTGCTCTTCTCCAATCAGGAGCAGCTCCTGCAGTTTATTGGTCGAACTGGAGGCAGCTGCGCAGAAGTTGTTTACTCCTCTCCCAGCGCCATATTGTGGGAGAGCAGATGCATAGAATAAGTCTTAATTCCAGTAACTTAGTCTAGTCCGAGTTGCTCCCCACAAGTATATACTAATTTGATCTTCTGTATATAAAGATAGTTAAAAATGAATCTTAATGAGGGGTGGGATGGGAGAGGGAGTGGGAGATGGGATGGTTGCGGGTGGGAGGGAGGTTATGGGGGGGAAACTGCTATAATCCAAAAGTTATACTTTCTAAATTTATATTTATTAAATAAAAGTTAAAAAAAGAAATGGGCAAAAGAGGCATTTTTCAATTTTCAACAGGCATTTTTCAAGAGAGAAAATCCAAATGGTCAACACATGAAAAAATGCTCAGCATCACTAGCCATCAGGGAAACGCAAATCAAAACCACAATGAGGTTTCACCTCAACCCAGTTAGAATAGCTCTCATACAGAAATCAACAAACAACAAATGCTGACGAGGATGTGGGGGAAAAGGTACCCTAATCCACTGTTGGTGGGACTATAAAAAGGTCCAGCCATTGTGGGAGACAGTGTGGAGATACCTCAGATAGCTGAGTATAGACCTACCACATGACCCAGCCATCTCACTCCTGGGAATTTACCCAAACTGAAAGAAATCAGTATATGAAAGAATGATCTCTACTCTCGTGTTCACTGCAGCTCAATTCACAATAACTAAGATATGGAATCAACCCAGATGTCCATCAACTGTTGACTGGACAAAGAAATCATGGTACATATACACTATTTACTCAGCTGTAAAAATAATGAAATCCTGTCCCTTGCAACAAAATGGATGCAACTGGAAACCATTATATCTAATGAAATAAGCCAGTCCCAAAAAGACCTGCCATATGCTTTCCCTGATCCAAGATAACCAACAGAGTAACTAAAATGTAATGTATTGAAGTGAAATGGGCACTTTGAGATTCAGTGATTGTTTACAGCCCCTTGTCTCTTCTGTTGAGGAACAGTATTTTTTTCTCTTAATACTATTTGCTGACCTCATTACTTAGTGTAGGGTTAAGTTTATGATCACTAAGTAAACTCAAAGTAGATCTTCATAAAATTAAGACTGGGAATGGGAGAGGGATGAGGAAGAAGGGTTGGAACATGGGTGGGAGGGAGGGAAGGGTGGGAAGGATCACTATGTTCCTAAATCTGTATATACATGAAACTTTATTTTTAAGTTCTACAAAAGAAATAAAACCAAGTTCTTTGATCAGCTTTGCTATTTTTTAAAGATTTATATTTATTTATTTGAAAGAGTCACATACAGCAAGAGAACCAGAGAGAGAAAGAGAGAGAGGTCTTCCATCTGCTGGTTTACTCCCCATTTGGCAACTGCCAAAGATGCACCAGTCCGAAGCCAGGAGTCAGGAGTTTCCTCTAGATCTCCCACATAGGTGTAGAGGCCCAAGGACTTGTGCCATCTTCCACTGCTTTCCCAGGCTACAGCAGAGAGCTGAGTCAGAAGTGGAGCAGCTGAGACTCGAACTGGCGCCCGTATGGGATGCCAGCACTGCAGGCGGTGGCTGTACCCACTATGCCACAGCGCTCTCCCCAAGTTTTAGTATTAACAAATGTAATGCTCCCAGCTGTATGTGACTTCTGTGTCCAGCTCCACACCAGCTCCAAACTCTTCAGAACAGGAGTGTTAGGCACTGCACATATAAGGCTTCAACACGAGCATCCACTCAGATTCTACCCTTTCTTCTGCATGTTCACCCCATCTCTTCAAATCTCATCTCTCCTCTACACGTGCCTGTCCACTTCCAGAACAAACTTGCCCAAGCATTTTTAAACACTGGAAAAATCATGTGCACTGTTTTCCCAGTACATCGAACTCTAGCAGTCTTTGAACTCTAACAAAGTATTTCTGTGAAATCTTCAATTTTGTTGTCCTTTGAACCTGCTAGTCTTAAATTAGATATCACTTCCTTCAAAGAGCCTTTCTAATCTCTCCCATCCTCAACATAACTCCCCTAATACTCTTTATTTTTCTATTAAAACACTGTATGTACCTTCTTTTTATTGTCTCTTTACCTCACTTGTATGTTCCCACATTTAGTAAAATACTGTATTTTGTTAACCACGGAATCGTCAACACATATCATCATGCTGACACATAGTAGATGTTCAATAACTGCTCTATTAAATAATGAATAGGGGGCGTACTTAGCCTAGCAGCTAAGCCTTCAGTTAAGACACTCATCTTCCATCTGAATGGGAGCTCTCTCTCTCTCTCTCTCTCTCACACACACACACCCTCTGCTTCTCTACTAAACTAAATTTTAAATGGATAAGGTGCTTATGTGTTACCTTACATTATGGTAAATACTAAGGGTAAAAGAATGTAAGGGGAAAGAGGGACACAAAACAAAGTAACCTGACTTTAAGAAGCTTGCAGTTTGCATTAAGGAGCAAAATTAAGCAGGAAAAAAATAGTGCTCTGAATGGCTATGCCTTATCTTTAGAAGAATAAGTATCAACAACCACTTTTCAAAATACATGTTAAAGTGGAAGAAGAATCCTACTTATTGGTAACACAGAATTCAAAGGAAAGGCAATCACGGTGCTTTTGACCATTTATTTCACAATCGTCTGTTGCCTTTAGGAATCCCAAGTGAGCAGATCTGACCATCCCTGTCAGCGGCCATTTCCATCCTTGCCTTTATTCAATGCAAGCAGCACTAGCTTGTTAAGGTTGGCTTGGGGTTCAATTGATTTACATTTCATTAACGTGGACAATAATTCCTGATAAGTATTCATGTGCTCATAAAATGTCACCACTACAAATATCCATAAATAATGTCACCCTGTACTGGAATGTGCATTGATGAAAAATGTCATCTTGAAGCTAATCACAGATCATGCTGCTGTCACTGATTCCAGGATTCCATTCTTAACAGCTTGATACAGCAGTGGCTGGGAGTCTTCCACGGGCTTGGTACATTATTAGGACAATGTCACTTATTTTATCAACACCAAAAAGTCAGCATTGAGTCATGTCACTTTTTGAACAGAACACCATGAGCATTTTCTACCAAAAAGTAATTAATCATATTTTTAATCATTGCCTTGTTACAACACGCACGGCAGGCTGTTCTAGGAAGAACAGTAGGTTAGTCAGCTGGCTAATGAAACTCCACTGGTGAGCTATGCATTCACTCCTTGCTGCACAGACATCAGACATGACTCAGTGGCTGTAAATGTCCAGGCACATCCACACAGAACTCATCAAGGACCCTGGAGGTTCGTTTTTGTTTTCTTGAACATGTGAACTCTAAGCAAGTGGTAGGAATTAGGGAAATCAATTGCAAGGCCATTTTCCCCACTAACAGCATGCCTGCATTGTGCCGGTTGCATGCCAGGGAAGAGATCTGCCACAGTCACCCAGACACGTAGCCCCTCAAGGCTTGTGCCTGGACTTGCAATCAATCCATTAAGTTAATTCAACACGTTCAGCGTACCTGTCTAGTAGGCTTTAAGAGTTCTGAATATAGCCAAATCAGAAAATCAAAGCTCAAGCAAAATCAAAATGTTGCCGACCATAACTTTTTCTTACTAAGCATATCTACAATTTGTGAGGTTGTCAATTGAAGCTCTATCTTTTTAGAGCTTTGAGTCGATGCAATATATTTTCTAAAGACAAAACTAAAACACCATAAGCAGGTCTCCATCATGCAATCTGTGATGATAGTTAAAAAAGAGATAGAGAGAAAATAGAATTCTGAATATTTATCAACTTAACACAATCTGTAAGTTGAACATGCATTTATATTTGTTTATAATTGTTTTATGACAGATACTCTATTATTTACAAGTAACAGTTTCTCCAAAATCTCAACATGGCTCAGATATTTTTAAAAATGCTTTGTATCTGAAAAGCAGAGAGAGAAAGACAGAGGGTGGGTTGGGAGAGAGAGATCTCCCATCTGCTGATTTACTCCCAAAATGCTCACAATGGTCAGGGCTAGGCCAGGCCAAAGCCAGCAGCCAGCAACGCAATCTCACATGTGGGTCACAGAAATCCAGTGACTTGAACCATCACTGCTGCCTCTCAGGGTGTGCACAGTGAGAAGCTGGAGTCAGGAGCCAGAGGCAGGAGTCAAACTCCAGTGTGGAACATGAGCATCGGAAATGCTAGGCTAAAGTGCCACTCCTTCTAAAGTGCCATTTATGTGGTTCCTGCTATCTACCTCAGCACAAGGTACGCAGGAATGTAAGGATGAAAATTTCAGGAAAGGGCTCAGGCCATGCCTAGAGGACTCAAAGATTGTGTTTTGAGCCTGATGTGCTCCAAGTTTCTAAAAGGATTTTTAAAAAATCCTTTAACTGTACTGACCAAGTCTATGGGGGAGAAGGTGTATAATGCTTATAATTTGGATTTAGCCTAAATACTGATGGCTTAATTGACCACCAAGTATGTACTCTGGAACATTGTTTTAGAATTTCCCTAATGCCCCACCAGTATGCCTTTGTTAGCAAATGTGCCATTTTAATTCTTCTGGTGTTTTGCAACCCACTGCGTAACAGAAAAGGCCTAAGTTACACTGAAATTCAGTTCCTAAAGCCAGGCACTGTCAGCAAGCTTCAGGATGTCGCCTTTTTCTGTCCATCTGCAGCTTTTCCCCCCACTCCCAGCCCCACAGACACACAGATTTCCAGATTTTTATAAAACTGCCAAGCTAGAACCTATATAGCCATCCCAAAGTTAAACAAAACAGTCAAAGCGAGCATCGGACCTCGCAGTTAAGACGCTGCTTGAGATACCAGATCCCATAGCAGAGTAGCTGGCTCCGCCTCCTCATTACAACTTCCTGCTAATGCAGTCCCAGAGGGTGCAGTGGTGGCTCAAGTGATTGGGTTCTGTCACCGTGTGAAGACCTGGATTGAGTTCCCAGCTGCCAACTGTAGTCTCAGTGCTATCCATTCCTTGTTAGCATTTGGGGAATGAACTGGTGGATGTAGTGTGTGTGTGTGTGTGTGTGTGTCCGACTGTGTGTGTCCCTCCCCACCTTGCAAACAAAACATACCAAACTTTTTTTTAAATCCTCCCATATTAAGAGATGGTCTTTTACATAGAGTACTTTTTACTTCAACATAATTTGTGACCTGATATTACAGAACAAACTCTCTCATTACTCTCTGACTTCTCAGCTGACAATCAAGTATAGTCCTTCCACTGCAGATCTATGACTGCTTACAATTTGACATAAGTAGGAGCTTCAAAAAGGTCATGGAAAATTCCCATTATCTTTTAATTTTATTTCTCCATGGATATTTTGAAATCCCTTTGTATTTGTCTCTCCTCTATTAGAATATAAGCTCAATAAGGGTTAAAACATGTCTTAAACTTCTTTGTATTCCTCAGGTGCGTCAAAATTTTCTATAAAACAATAAGCAGTAAATGAATATCACTGATTGAGAAAACATATGAGATAAACATAATAGCTTTTGCTCAGTGCACAGAATTGGAAGCAAGCCTTCTAAGGCAGGAAGGACAGTAAAGATTTGAGAATAATAGATATCTTTATACTCTCACTTTGAATCTCAGCAGAAAAAGAAAATAGCTTTTAAACCACAATGGTACTAAAACAATTTCAAATACTTCAAAACTAAACTCCAAAGTAAAACTAAAATTTCTAATAGAATATAAAGAATCTTGCCTGTGGTGTAAACACTATTAAACCCAGATTGTGAAAGTGGGAAGTTAAGACATCTACATTACCTAAGCAAAGATTGGTTTATGCCAAAAATTATATTATGTTCCTAATAATTACATTCCTGAATTGTGTGTAGATATGCTGTGTGTGTGATTATTAATCTTTCTTTAAATGCATGCTGGTTTTGTGGGGGAAGACCCAAAAATCACTGTGACGCTTGAATTTAAAAGTAACCTACACACTATAATCAAAACTAACGTTTACTGGAGAGTTCACAAAACAACAGGTAAAACTTGACATTTATTCTAAAACTTTAAAACTATATAAATAAGGTCATCTCTCAGTAACTATAGGGGACTAGCCTCAGGACCCCTGTGGGCATGAAAATCTTCAGATACCACAACCCCTTATGTCAAAAGATGTAGTATCTGCACAGGATAGATAGCACACATCCTCCCACATACTTAAATTTAGATGTCTTACAATAATAATACAAAAATTTTAAATGTAGATGCCATATTATTCAGTATAAAGATACTTATAAAGATTGTCTTCACTGAATTATAGCTCTTCCATAAACATATACCCTTCTCTCCTCATTTTAGGAGCCTCATCTTGAATTCCAAGTTATGTAATATTAATATACCCACTCCTGCTCTCCTGGTGTTGGTATTTCCTTGGTGGACATTAAATTCTCAAACTTTCCACATCTTTTTGCTTGACTATATCTCTTGCATGTAGCATACAGATGTCCAATTAGCTGCATGCCCATTCTGAAAGCCATTTTATCTTAATAAAGATTTAGTTCTATTTTTAAATAAAGGAAACCAGCATAGAGGTCTGTTGGAAACCATAATTCCTGGTTGTGCCACGAGTGGAGGAAAAAATATCTGTGGGTTAAGTCTTCCTTGTAAAGATCAATTAATCTCATTTTCATTCCTACTTATCAAACTTTTGCTTTTGGAAGAATTGGATGCATCTCCAGAGCTTTTTCTGGGGTCCTGAAATAGAAATCATCCTATTTCTTGTTGGCTTTCCCATGTCACTTACCACATGTGTTTCTATATGTGGGCATGTGTGTGCATGTCTGTGTGCATGTGAGAGAGGGAGAGAGAGAAACAGAAAAGTGTGCATACAGTAACAATTAGTTTTAGGAACAAAACCTACCTGCCATTCACCTTCATAAAGAGAGATTTTGAGATTTGTTGGAACGTCCTCTCCAGTTAAATCCTCCTCTTCTCTAAACATAACCATCATTTTTATTTGTTTCAGTTGTCCATTGCCTTCCTCTCCCATTTACCTTCTCCACATACACTCTTTGAGAGTGCTTCGAAAGCTGGTGGAAAATGGAATGAAAAGCTAAGTTATGAAGAAAAGTTTGAAATCCGTGTATATATGAAAAGATCTTCAAAAAGTTCATAGAAAGTGCATAGTATGCAGAAAACTATGCATGCATTTCAAAGTATTTTTGCACCACAGTAAACTTACCTTTAAATTCATTTCTCCATGAATTTTTTTGAAGTGTCCTCATGTATGCTTTTTCCTAGGTAATATATTTTGTTAGAAAAGTTTTATGCAATAAATATAAATTTTGAAAGTACAACTTTTGGATTATAGTGGTTTCCCCCCATAACCACCATCCCACCCACAAACCATCCCATCTCCTACTCCCTCTCCCATGCCATTCATTAATTGTACTTGATTTTTAACACTATGTAAGTAGAATTATACCATTTTAGCATATATTACATTGAGCTCTTAATATTTTCATATTGCTGCTGTTAGAACTGCAGAGTTCATTTTTTTCTACTATATCATTTTCTTTATTTAAATATCCCACAATTTTAATTCTTTCTACTACTGATGGACGGTTGAGTTGACCCAGTTTCTGCTGCTAGGAGCATTCTTGGCATGTCTCTGGTGCTCGCAAGCAGTAATTTTTCCAAGGACCTAGACACAGTAGTAGAATTTCTGGGCTGTGTGGAAATGCACCTTCAATTTTATCAGGCCATTCCAAATTGTTTCTCCAAGTGGATACATCAGTTTACATCCTTCCAATGTACAATCCCATCCCAGAGTTCCCCATCCTTCCCAATCTTAATATTGCTCCATCTGCTTTGCAACCTTCTAGATCTGGTCAATGTCTCTCATTTGCCATCAGTGTTTCCCCTTGAACAATTTCTACTCCTTGTGCTGTGCTACCATTTTAGATAGCGCAGGTAATTGAACAGACAGTCCACCATGTCCAAATGAAAGATTTACATGCAAATCTTTACTCTTCATTTTCTTCTCAGATCTAGAAAAAAATGATGCTGAAATTCATATGGAGGCACAAGAGACCTCGAATAGCTAAAGCAATCTTGTACAACAAAAACAAAGCTGGAGGCATCACAATACCAGATTTCAGGACATACTACAGGACAGTTGTAATCAAAACAGCATGGTACTGGTACAGAAACAGATGGATAGACCAATGGAACAGAATTGAAACACCAGAAATCAACCCAAACATCTACAGCCAACTTATATTTGATCAAGGATCTCAAACCAATTCCTGGAGCAAGGACAGTCTATTCAATAAATGGTGCTGGGAAAACTGGATTTCCACGTGCAGAAGCATGAAGCAAGACCCCTACCTTTCACCTTACACAAAAATCCACTCAACATGGATTAAAGACCTAAATCTACGACCTGACACCATCAAGTTATTAGAGAACATTGGAGAAACCCTTCAAGATATTGGCACAGGCAAAGAGTTTCTGGAAAAGACCCGGGAGGCACAGGCAGTCAAAGCCAAAATCAACTATTGGGATTGCATCAAATTGAGAAGTTTCTGTACTGCAAAAGAAACAGTCAGGAGAGTGAAGAGACAACCGACAGAATGGGAAAAAATATTTGCAAACTATGCCACCAATAAAGGGTTAATAACCAGAATCTACAAAGAGATCAAGAAACTCCACAAAAACAAAACCAACAACCCACTTAAGAGATGGGCCAAGGACTTCAATAGACATTTTTCAAAAGAGGAAATCCAAATGGCCAACAGGCACATGAAAAAATGTTCAAGGTCACTAGCAATCAGGGAAATGCAAATCAAAACCACAATGAGGTTTCACCTCACCCCGGTTAGAATGGCTCACATACAGAAATCTACCAACAACAGATGCTGGCGAGGATGTGGGGAAAAAGGGACACTAACCCACTGTTGGTGGGAATGCAAACTGGTCAAGCCACTATGGAAGCCAGTCTGGAGATTCCTCAGAAACCTGAATATAACCCCACCGTTCGACCCAGCCATCCCACTCCTTGGAATTTACCCAAAGGAAATTAAATTGGCAAACAAAAAAGCTGTCTGCACCCTAATGTTTATTGCAGCTCAATTCACAATAGCTAAGACCTGGAACCAACCTAAATGCCCATCAACGGTAGACTGGATAAAGAAATTATGGGATATGTACTCTTTAGAATACTATACCGCAGTAAGAAACAATGAAATCCAGTCATTTGCAACAAAATGGAGGAATCTGGAACACATCACGCTGAGTGAAATAAGCCAGTCCCAAAGGGACAAATATCATATGTTCTCCCTGATCGGTGACAAGTGACTGAACACTAAAAAGGAAACCTGCTGAAGTGAAATGGACACTATGGGAAATGGTGACTTGATCAGCATAGCCCTGACTGTTAACAACTTAATACATTATCCCTCTTAGTAGTTTTTTGTCTGTTCTACTTAATAATTCTGTAATTAATACACAGTTATTCTTAAGTGTTGAAATTTAACTGAAATGTGATCCCTGTTAAACATAAGAGTGGGAATAAGAGAGGGAAGAGATGTACAATTTGGGACATGCTCAAGCTGACTTGCCCCAAATGGTAGAGTTAGAAACATACCAGGGGATTCCAATTCAATCCCATCAAGGTGGCATGTAGCAATGGCATCTCACTAGTCCAAGTGATCAATTTCAGTTCACAATTGATCATAATGAAAGGACTAAGAGTCAAAGGGATCACGTAAACAAGTCTAGTACCTGCTAATACTAACTGATAGAATAAATAAAGGGGAGAGTGATCTAACATGGGAAGCGAGATACTCAGCAGACTCATAGAATGGCAGATGTCCTAAACAGCACTCTGGCCTCAGAATCAGCCCTAAAGGCATTTGGATCCAGCTGAAAGCCCATGAGAATATTTCAGGCATGGAGAGCCAAGACACTCTGGAAAAAAAAAAAAAAAAAAAAAAAAAAAAAAAAAAAAAAAAAAAAACACACCACCCAAATGAAAGATCTCTGTGAGTGAGATCCCAGTGGAAAGAACAGGTCTTCAAAGAAGGAGGTACCTTTCTCTGAAGGGAGGAGAGAACCTCCACTTTGACTATGACCTTGTCTAAACAAGATAAGAGTCGGAGAACTCAAAAGGCTTCCATAGCCTTGGAAACTCATGACTGGAGCCTAGGGAGATTACTGATGCCATAAACAGGAGTGTCAATTTGTAAAGTCAACAACAGGAGTCACTGTGCACTTACTCCTCATGTAGGATCTCTGTCCTTAATGTGCTCTACATTGAGATTTAATGCTATAACGAGTACTCAAACAGTATATTTCACTTTGTGTTTCTATGGGGGTGCAAACTGTTGAAATCTTCACTTAATGTATACTAAACTGATCTTCTATATATATAGAAAATTGAAAATGAATCTTGATATGAATGGAAGGGGAGAGAGAGCGCGAAAGGGGAGGGTTGCGGGTGGGAGGGAAGTCATCGGGGGGGAGGGGGATGCCAATGTAGTCCATAAGCTGTACTTTGGAAATCTATATTCATTAAATAAAAGTTAAAAAAAAATAAAGTGATGCCCAATAAAAAAAAAGCGACTAAATAGCAGTTTGCTTTCCTCAAACTTGTGCTTTATCACTTTCTTCTATTTGGAATAAAATATGACTACAGCTTTTTGAATACTCCATCCAAATATTTAATACCAGTTTCACACCTTCTGTTTCATCTCTAACATCTATATTACATCTCTCTTTTGTACTGTAGATATCTCTTATGTGATAAAGCAAAACAGACCCTAGATTTAGGGACACGATATTTGAATAAAGCAAATTTATTGACTCAAGTGACTAAATACTCCAGAGGTAGTTCTGCCTTTAGGCAAGTTATGATCTAGTGGTTCAAATAGTGGCAGTGAGAGAACACAATTTCTCATTCTCTCCACTCTCTGCTGTGTGACATCATCTGCAGGTTACATCCAATACTGACACTCACACCATGCCCAGTGCATGGCCTCCAGTCCCAGAGGTCACCTCCTCAGTCAGACTGCCCAGGAGAACACTGGTGTTTTCAATCAAATATCTCCTTGCAACTTTTTAGCTCTGAATGGGTTACAGAAGTGTCCCTGAAAAAATAAAATGTTATGGTGGAAGAACTACAGGAAACATTGATTGACTAAAATTGATATGAAATCATTTGAGCCGGGAGTAGGTGTCACTCAAACCACACGGCTAAGGAAGGAGAAAGTGGTTTTCTCAAAGGAAATCACAATCCTATTAGAAGAGGAGTACTGGACAGCCACACAGCAACAAAGGTTTACTGAAGTCCTAGGTTAAGAATATTGTTTTCACTTACATACTTGATATACAGAAACAGTAAGTCTTCCAGGATATGCCTTAAATATTGTCTTCCATGAACCTGCATGTCAACGGAATCATAGAAAGCAGGAGCAATGGAAAATCTGGAACCACAGACTGAATTTAAAATGCCACCTAGGGGAGGGGGTTTGCCTAGTGATTGGGACACCAATTAAGATGCTTGCATCTCACATCAAAGTTCCTGGGTTGGATGCCTAACAATGGCTCCTAACTCTTACTCCCTGCTAATGCAGCCCTGGGAGGAAGCCTTGTTGGCTCACACATGTCAGAGATCTAGACTGAGCTCCTATCATGGGTACGCGTCACTCCTCTGCTCAAAATCTGTCCTGGCCTCCCATCTCCATCACAAAGTCAAACTCTAATCATGACCGGCCAATGCCGGTCAAGTTCAGCCCTCAGTACTTCTCTGAGGTCCTCTTCTGCCATTCTCCCACTTGTTCACCCCATCCAACCACACCGGCCTCCTCACCGTTCCCTGATGACAACACACAAGCTCACTCTGTGTGCCATATAAATTATGGGTCCCAGGTTTACGGCTGATTCCAAGACTGCAATACAACCAGGTGGGAACAGTAATGCATGAGAATGTAATGTTATATTTTTAAATTATATGAATAATGATTTTTGAAAAAATTTTACCTTTTTCATAGACTAAACAAATGACACAGAATCAAATTTAAAGATATAAAGATCTGGGGCAGGCTTTTGGCACAGCATTTTAACTACTGCTTGGGACGCCCATATCCCATATCAGAGTAGCTGGTTTCAAGTCCATTTTCCTGCTTCCTGCTATTGTACCCCAGGTGAGGCAGAGGTGATGGTTCAAGCAATTCGGTCACCCACATGGGAGACCCAGATTGAATTCCTGGCCCCTGGTTTCAGCCTGACCCAGCTCCAGCTGTTGAGGGAAGCTGGGGAGTGAACCAGCAGTTGGAAGATCTTTATCTGTCTCTGTCTCTCCTTACCTCTTTGCCTTTTGAATTAAGCAAGAAAAAAAAAGAAAGGATTTTCTTTAACAATTTAAAGCTTTAAACTATACTTGTACCTTGAAAAGTACTAAATAGAAGGTGAAAGTAAGGAAAAGACTTGCATTAGTCTGGTTTTCATTACTTTAATAAAATATCTGAAGTTAGGTAACTTTATAAAGAAAATGTGTTTATCTAGTCCACAGTTTTGGAGGCTGAAATGTCAAGACTGGCAGCCTCATAGTGAAACCAAATGGAGTGTGGCATTGTGATGGGCCCACGTGCCAGAGGAAGAAACCACGTGGCAGACTGGAAGCCAGAGGGCCACTCGGGACTTAGCCTTGATTTTTACAAAAACCCACTCTCTGTTGAACTAACTATGGTCTCACAAGAGCTACCTCCATCCCTTGTGGCTCAATGACTTTCCTATTGCCCCCCCCCTTTTAAAGATACACCATTTCTCTGGGGCCAACACCATGGCCTGTGGTGCCAGTTCTAATCCCGGTTGCTCCTTTTCCAGTCCAGCTCTCTGCTATGGCCTGGGAAAGCAGTAGAGGATGTCCCAGGTGCTTGGGCCCCTGCACCCGCGTGGGAGATCCAGAAGAAGCTCCTGGCTCCTGGCTTCAGATCGGCACAGTTTTGGCCATTGCGGCCATTTGGGGAGTGAACAAACGGGAGGAAGACCTTTCTCTCTATCTCTCTCACTGTCTCTAACTCTTTCAAATAAATAAATAAAATATTTTTTAATTTTTTTTAACTTTTATTTAACAAATATAAATTTCCAAAGTACAGCTTATGGATTACAATGGCTTCCCCCCCATAACGTCCCTCCCACCCACAACCCTCCCATCTCCCGCTCCCTCTCCCATTCCATTCACATCAAGATTCATTTTCAATTCTCTTTATATACAGAAGATCAGTTTAGCATATATTAAGTAAAGATTTCAACAGTTTGCACCCACACAGAAACACAAAGTGTAAAGTACTGTTTGAGTACTAGTTATAGCATTAATTCACATTGAACAGCACATTAAGGACAGAGATCCTACATGAGGAGTAAGTGCATAGTGTCTCCTGTTGTTGACTTAACAAATTGACATTCTTGTTAATGGCGTCAGTAATCACCCTAGGCTCTTGTCATGAGTTGCCAAGGCTATGGAAGTCTTTTGAGTTCACCGAATCTGATCACATTTAGACAAGGTCATAGTCAAAGTGGAAGTTCTCTCCTCCCTTCAGAGAAAAGTACCTCCTTCTTTGATGGTCCATTCTTTCCACAGGGATCTCACTCACAGAGATCTTTCAATAAATAAAATCTTAAAAAAAAAAGATCCACCATCTCTCATTACTACATAAGAGGCCAAACTTCCAGATTCTGTGAAAATATTATAGTAAACAAAATACTGCTGCAAAGATCTGATACCCCATATCTATACACACCCATGTGCATGAATGTGTACAAACACATACACAAACTGAAATAACTTATGGAACAAATAATGTCAATTAGAGCAATTAAGAGGGGAAATCTATTTGAAGAAATTAAAGAAACCAGTTATTTTCAAGTACTCTGAATAGTTAGAGAATGCACTTAAAATGGTTTTTTTACCTTTTTACTGTGATGTAAATGTAAAATATGTTAGAAACCAAAAAAAAAAAAAAATGACACAAAGACAGAGGAATGAAGATAGGAAGGAGGAAGGGAGGGGCAGAAGAAGGGAATATCATTTCGTTCTTAGACTTTTATCTACGAATCATACTGAATCTGTTAAAATCAATTAAAATTAAAATAAAACATTGACAAAAGCAAATGGCTTTTTAATAAAGGTGAGATGATAATTATTTTAATTTTTCCATTCTAAACTACAACTATTATCAACCACTGACTGGTTGTTCTTTGGATTTAGTTCACCAATCTGAGAATGGTGCTGTGTCTTGCTTCCTTTCTTGAGGTCAGGAAGAACTGGAATCCCTCTGGCTTTGGAGCAGCTGTGTTTTAGCTTGGTGATGCGTCAGCAGGCTTTTCTGCTTCAGCTTCAAAAATATCAAAAGAAATTGTATTTATTTGATCTAACTAAAAATGGATATTTGCTCTTAGCTCTAATTGTTAATACCATCTTACCAGAGGGATTAGAACTCCTGCTCTGCCACTCCCCACTACAACTGCATGGCTCACGTCATCAACATGAAATCTGTCTTCCATGCCTTTCTTTCCAGAACACTTCACCAACCACAATCAGTCTGCTGTATTTCTTTCCTATGTGAGGCTTTGTCCCAAATCACAGATTTTTCAGAGATGCACGCATTGGGATGTAGCAAAAATGTCTGCAACAGTCTACCTTTGAGTGACTGCAGTTTCTTCCATCAAGTCTAAGTACTGCCACTTCTTTAGTCTCCCATCTTAACCGGGCCATTTTTCACATTTTGTGATTTCATTTAATCCCACAACAAACACTCAAACAGAAAAATATCTGTCCCACCTCAGGTAGTCTCTCAGAATGAATCCCTAGGAGTATCATAGGAGGTTAACGGGGAACAATATTTTTTAAAGCTTTCGATATCAAGTTTTCCTTCCTAAAGGTTGTGCACATTTAGGGGATGTCCATTCCTCTGAGTTCTCACCAGCCTATGCTTTCTTTGGTAAGAGAGCTGACAGGAGCACAGAAAATGGCGTCTCGTCTTACCTCAAGATCAGTGGTCAAAATCTTCCCATGTGTGAATCTGACAGACTGAATTCTTTCTCCTTTGAGAACTGTCAATGTGTCTTTTCTAACCATGCCAACGAGAAGTGACAGTTCGCTCCACTCAGCCTCAGAAATGCTTCATTTGCATTGGGCATTTAACAAAGCTTATTTGCATTTCACCTTTAGCATTTGCATTAGGCCAGCATAGGTTCAGAGAACATTTTTCTATTTCTTTTCATAATTATCATGGTCTACTGTTTTTCCCAAGGGCTAACCCTTCATATTTTTTAACTTCATTCTAGGCCCTTTATCCAGACAATGCTCAGAGCAGAACTGATGCTATACAAGTAACTTGTTTCTATGTCAGGACAAATTTAGAAACTAACTAATGGGAGTTGGACTGGGTGATCCCTTTGACTTCTTCCAGCGCTTGTAATTCATGTTTCTCTGATCCATTTGCAGGCCTGCCCTGATAAGCTCACTTCTTCAACCCATGTGATAGTTCCTAAATACAAATTATGCATCAGTATCAGATATCTTCACATCTGGATAAATTTGAATGAGTACCTATAATGAAAGCCTTACAAAGCAGTCATATAATAGTTGATTATTTCTATCATATGGCAATAAAAGTCAAATATTTAGTAATAACTCTCTGATATAGGATGTTTATATTCAAAGATAGCTTGTTGCTTACAATTTTAGTAACTATAAGTAAATTAAAATCACCAATAATTTTTCCACATGAGAGACAGATATAACAATGAATACTTAATCAAAATGAGCTGAGTAAATAAAGCACTATTAAGAAAATTAAGTAATAAAATGTATGTCAAGTCTTTAGCACAGTGTCTTCCAAAATTCAAAACATTTATTAAGCTTCCATTTCATTTCAGGTGTTCTTCTTCAGTATGGAAATTTCAAACTTTATAAAGCCTAAGAATTTTTTGCCCTCACTGAGCTGCCCAATTCCTCAATGCAATAGTTGCTCCTCTGTATCTGTTGTTTCTAAATTCACAAATTCAATCACCCACAGGTTACAAATATTCAGGGGGAAAAAAACTGTGTCTATATTGAACATTTATAGATTTTTTTTCCCTTGTGACTATTCCCTAGACAAAACCGAACTGCAACTATTTACTTAATATTTATATTTCTAGATAAGTAATCTAGAAATTATTTAAAACATGCAAGATGGTATGCATAGGTTATATGCAAATACAATACAATTCTTTATATTTTATATAAAGAATTTGAGCATCTATGTTTTGATATCCAAAGGGGTCCTGGAGCCAACCCCTAATGGATACTGAGGGATGATTAAATATTCTTGCCGGGTAACCAATGCCTAATTCAGAACACATCCAATTATGCTCCAATTTTGGTGAGCCCTCTTCCCAAGACCTTGTCCACTAATTTGCCCAAAAGTCATTTTTGCAAACTCTCCAGGAAACTAAAACCAGTCAGTATTGCAAAAATTAGGTTGGGTTAAATAAAAACTTCTCCAAAGATGTTTAACACAAACAATATTGAAATTTTTATTAATCATCATTCACATTTGGTTATATATACATGGTTGTCGATAAATTATTAAATATTAGATAAAATAGTATTAAAACTTAAAAGCATTAGCAAGGAAAAAGCAATTTCAAAGATCAATCAAATAAAATTTCTAAAAAACAAAAAAAATGGGCAAAAGTAACTGAAGTTGAAATTGGTGACTACATTGATTAACCAACAGAATAAACACCACTAAAAAGGGAGCTCCTATTCTAATTGAATAAGCTGTCAATCAAATGACTGTCCTACAAATAAAACTTTCATATCACACAGATAATATTTTAAGAAAAAAAGATTTGAAGGCTTTAGAGAAGTAGGAATATCCTGCAGGATAGTTGAAACCTAGAATTAGTGACCAAAGCAGAGTGGAATTGCCAAATATTTTTCTTTCTTCTTTCTTTTCTTTCAACCTACAAACAAGTTATAGTCATACAGTCATGGAGCAGCTAGAACTATGAGAATCTACATAATTTGCTCAAGAGAAACCAGAAGGAAAAATTTAGGGCAACAAGAACAGCTGGAAAAATGAGGTAAAAATGTAGAGAGAGGAGCCCCCAAATCCGAAGATGGGAAAATGCTGAAACGATGTTTTAAGCTGCTTCTAGGCTGGTGCCGTGGCTCAATAGGCTAATCCTCCGCCTTGCGGCGCCGGCACACCGGGTTCTAGTCCCGGTCGGGGCGCCAGATTCTGTCCCAGTTGCCCCTCTTCCAGGCCAGCTCTCTGCTGTGGCCTGGGAGTGCAGTGGAGGATGGCCCAAGTCCTTGGGCCCTGCACCTGCTTGGGAGACCAGGAGAAGCACCTGGCTCCTGCCATTGGATCAGCGCGGTGCACTGGCCACAGCAGCCATTGGAGGGTGAACCAATGGTAAAAGGAAGACCTTTCTGTCTCTTTCTCTCTCACTGTGTCCACTCTGCCTGCCAAAAAAAAACCAAAAATCTGCTTCTAGAAGACACACTAAGCAATTTCAGTATGAGCAAATAAATTGCCATCTAAAAAAAACTACCAATACTTCTCAATGGAATATAACAAAACCAACAATCATCACATCATAATACATTCACAATGTACAGGATATAAGCCAAAGTTACTCAAATTATGACAAACCAGGAAAATATGTAAAATTCAAGGGAAAAGTCAATCATTGGAGACCAATCATTAGACATAGGCTCCAGATATAAGAATAAGTGGACTAGAATAAGCAACCACTGTAACTTTGCTCAGTGACATTAAGGTAAATATACTCATAATAAAACTAAATACAGCAAATCTCAGTAGACAAACAGAAAGAATAAAAAGAATGAATGTAACATATAGCATTGATTTTAAAGCTAAAATATCTGAATTAAAGTATTCACAGAATAATTTGAACAGAATATTGAGTATAATAAGAGTCAATGGCCATAAGATAAGTCAATATAAAGTATCCATTCTGATATATAGAAATAAAGGATAATTATACATAAAATTGAACAGATTTTCAGGGAACTGTGAAACATTATGAAAAGACCTACTAGGATATATATGTAATTTAATTCTAGAAAGGAGACAAGAGAAAAATAGGACAGAAAAAATATTTGAATAAAAAAATGAGAAATTCCCAATCTGATGGAAGGTATAAATTTATACAACCAAGAAGATGAGAAATTTCCTATCAGGATATTACAATAACATATGAAATATCTATTGATCAAAGTTTCGAAACCCAAAGAACAAAATGAAATCTTGACCATGTGCAGAGAAAAGTAGCCTAAGAGATACAGAGGAATATCTGTGCCAATAAGCACTGACTTGCCACACTTAATGACAGGGGCCAGAAAGAAACAGGACCACATCTTCCAGCCGCACAAAGGCTTGGGGAGGATTTATCAACTCAGAATTATGTGTCTAGTAAAATTTTCTTCAAAAATGAAGGTGAAAACTTTTCAACTATAAGAAATTTCAAGATAGTCCATTGCCACCAGAACAATAAACAAAAAAATGCTAAACAATGTAGTTCAGGCTGAAGGGAAAATATCAGAGAGGAAATAAAAATCCTCACTCCCCCCCCCAAAATGAAGATCATTAGAAATAGTAAATACTTAGTAAAAATGTACTTTTACTCTTCATTTCTTAAAAATAAAATGTAGTGCAAAAATTGCATTATTTCATATAGCTCATAATGTACATAAACAGGATAAATATGACAAGTACAGAATAAAAACAGGAAACTAGTAAGTGGACCCACATGACTGGAAATTTTCTGCATTTTATATGAAGAGATTTAATGCTAACTCTGAGTGAAAAAGCGTGCCCATAGGAAAACGCTATGTGGAGTGTTAGATTTATCTTGAAAACCCTAGAATAAGCACTAAAAATAAATAAAAAGCACATATCTGAACAAAGAGACACAAATAAAATGTCGAACAAACAGCAATGAACTTTAATGATGCACTTCCTCACATGCAGTTCCTCTTGGTCTGAAGACCTTAAAACCAAAGGGACAAATTATTTGCCCCTTGCAACCAAATCTCCTTGGCAATGATTCTTTTTTTTTTTTTTAAGATTTACTTATTTATTTGAAGAGCATAATACAGAGAGTCAGAAGCAGACACACAGAGACAGATCTTCCATCCGATGGTTGACTCCCTGCAACAGCCAGGGCTGGGCCAGGCCAAAGCCAGGAGCCAGAAGCTTCCTCCAGGTCTCCCGTGTGGGTGCAGGGGCCCAAATACTTGAGCCACCTTCCACTACATTTCCAGGTACATTAGCAGGGAGCTGGATGGGAACTGGAGCAGCCAGGACTTAAACTAGTGCCATATCCGATGTCGGTGCTGCAGGCAGTGGCTTAACCCACTGTACCACAGTGTCAGCCCCAGGAACAATTCCTGTGCCTCTATCCGGAGTCCTTCTCTCTCTCCACAAGAAGCTGCCCAAGTTTACAACTCAACAGCCTTTCAAGTCTTCCTGCTTAAAAAAGTCAGAGAACCTAAGATCTAATTTCAGTATGTCCTCTTTCTGTCTCATTTAATCTTATTTATCAATGCTTTATCAATACAATTTCCATTAAAAAATCTATTTTGATCATATTATTATTTAAAGGGAACAAATTCCATGTATTTCATATATACTGTTTTAAGAGCGTAATTATACTTCCCTAACTACTACCACCATCCCTCTCTCCCTCCCTCCTTTTATTTTTCTTTTAATTTTTACAGCAACATATTTTCAATTCACTTTTAATTTTTTTAAAATATTTCATTAATTTATTAGAGAAGTAGAGCTACAGACAATGAGAGGACAAACAGAGAGGTCATCCATCCACTGGTTCACTCCCCACATGGTCACAATGGCTGAAGATGGGCCGGTCCGAAGCCAGGAGCCAGGAGCTTCTTTTGGGTTTCCCGTATAGGTGCAGGGACTCAAGTGCTTGGACCATCTTCTATTGCTTTACCAGGCCATAACAAAGAGCTAGATTGGAAGGGTAGCAGCTGGAACACAAACCAGTGCCCACATGAGATGCCAGCACCACAGGTAGAGACCTAGCCTGCTACACCTCAGCATCAGCCCCTCAATTCACTTTATAATTTAAGGCTAACCCTCCACTAAAGAAAGAAATCAACAAGTAGTAAGTAGAAAAACCACTGTTCCTAAAGAGTATAGACAAGGGCTATACACAATAATCAAATCTCAAAATGTCAGTTTTGCTATATATATTTTTGTACTCTGTGTATTAGTTACCACAAATCAGGGAAAATATGCATTTGTCTTTTTTGGGGCCTGGCTTATTTCACTAAGTATAATGATCTCCACTTGCATCCATTTTGTTGCAAATGACTGGATTTCATTGTACAGTTGAATAGTATTTCATCATATATATATATATACACATATATATTTATTTATCACAATTTGTTTACCCAGTCATCAGTTGCACATCTGAGTTGATTCCATATCTTAGCTATTATGAGTTGAGTTGCTATTAACAATGGGGGGTACAGTTAACTCTTTCATATGCTGATTTTCATTTTGTTTGGGTAAATTACAGGACTGGGATAGCTGGGTCACATGGTAGTTCAATGTTGGATTTCTGAGGAATCTCCATACTGTCTTCCAGAATGGTTGTTCTAGTTACAACCCCACCCACAGTGTATCAGGGTATCTTTTTTCTCCACTTCCTCACAACATTTTGTGCATTTTCTCTAAATTTCAATAGGATATCCATATGAGCTAGAAGATAACACTCATAATCTTTTTGAGACATACTGGTCTCTACCTTCCATCCTCTGTGATCACTTCTTAGGCTTTTGGCTAAGTTCAAGTGGAGATCCTGTGTGAGACTGTTTTGGAAAAGTGCCATTAAGACTTCTACAAATCCTACTGTTTATCGAATAGGCTCTCTGAGGCCACCTGAAAATCTTTACATAATGAACAGTTCTTCCTGCCTAGATTTACCTCCTTTTTCTCTTAATTTGTCATAGGCTGTAAGAGGCAAACTGGCACAGAAATTTCCCCAGAAAGATCTAGGACTTCACTGAATACTGTTTCACTGTGGTGGACAGGTGTTGTACCCGAGTCCTCACCACTATGAAACAAGGCTCCCTAATGATGACAGTCTCTTCCAGGCCTTTCCAGCTTTCCTAGCCGTTTCATGGAATCTCTTTTCCAATTTTGCTCACCAACCAGTTGCAAAGGCAACGTTTCAAGTTATTTTACAGTGGTACTCATTCCCAATAACAAATTCTATTCTAGCTATTTGTTGCTGAATAAATTCCAGTGTAATTGGGCCTGGTACTATGGCACAGTAGGCTAAGCCTCCATCTGCAGCGCTGACATCCCGCATGGGTGCCAGTTCTTGTCCCTGCAGCTCCTCTTCTGATCCAGCTCTCTGCTGTGGCCTAGGAAAGCAGTGGAAGATGACCCAAGTGCTTGGGCCCCTGCACCTGCATGGGAGACCAAAAACCTTCAGTAGCTGCTACTCCCGTACCCCACTTCATGTCACCATACTAGGAAATGTGTGTGGTACACTGACCATAATCATGAACCAGGGGCAGGCATTTGGCATAGCAGTTATGAAACTACCTGGGGGCTGGCACTGCGGCACAGCAGGCTAAAGCCCCAGCCTGTGACACCAGCATCCCATACGGGTGCTAGTTTGAATCCTGGCTGCTCCACTTCTGATCCAGCTCCCTGCTAATGCACCTGGGAAAGCAGTGGAAGATGGCCCAAGTCCTTGGGCCCCTGCACCCACATGGGAGACCCAGAGGAAGCTCCAGGCTCCTGGCTTCGGATCTGCCCAGCTCTGGCCATTGTGGCTATTTGAGGAGTGAACCAGTCTCTGTCTATAACTGCATCTCATTTTTTTTTTTAAATCCTACAAAACTGACAACTCTAAAAATCAGTGACATCTCACATTTTTGTAGGTCAAGAATTCAAACAGAACTCATCTGTGGGATCCCTCTACATGGCATTGCTGGACTCAGTGGTAACTATTTGGTGGTGCCACGAGGCAGAGCCGGCAGTCACAAAACAGCTTCACTCACTTAGCAGCTATGACCTGAAGCCTGGCCACAGCAAGACCTCCCTTTCTCTCTCTAATCTTTGAAGCAGGATAGTTAGTTTTCTACGTGGAGGCTGAAAGCTCTGAGAGACTGTGGTGAAAGCTTTCATTCTCCTGAAGGGAAGCCCAGAACAGGCACCTGGTCACTTTCACTGTACTCAAGGGGTCAAACGCTCATGGGCCAGCCCCGGTTCTAGAGAAGGAGAAACGTGCAACACCTCTGTGGAGCAGGAATGGGGAGGAGTTTGTTGCCATTTTAAACCTGCTTTACTACGACAGAAGAATATTCTCCTTAACTAGTAAAAATAGCTACGAAAATACTGAAACGCATGGTGAGATGTTGAAACCATTTTATTTAAGATAAAAGTAAGATGCATGCTCTTCCCATTGCTAGTCATCACTGAATGCTGACTAATGCTAACATTAATGGATGTTAACTAGCACAGTAAAGCAAGAACAAGAAATTAAATCATCTAAGAAACTCCTACTGTTCGTAAGTGATATGAAACAAAATTCAAAATATTTAACAAATTATTCGAATTTTAAGAGAGTTTAGCAAGATTCCAAGAAAGTCATTAAAACTAATTTTAATAATCTACCAACAATCAATTAATAAAAATAATTTTAAACTGTGTAATTTTTAAAATTTATTTATTTATTTGAAAGTCAGAGTTACAGAGAGAGGAGAGGCAGAGAGAGAGAGAGAGAGAGAGAGAGAGAGAGAGAGAGAGGTCTTCCATCCAATGGCTCATTCCCCAATTGGTAGCAATGGCCAGAGCTGCACGAATCCATAGACAGGAGCCAGGAGCCTCCTCGGGGTCTCCCACGCGGGTGCAGGGGCTCAAGGACTTGGGCCATCTTCCACTGCTTTTCCAGGCCACAGCAGAGAGCTGGATTGGAAGAGGAGCAGCCAGAAATAGAACTGGTGCCCATCTGGGATGCCAGCGCTTCAGGCCAGGGCATTACCCCGCTGTGCCACAGCACTGACCCCTAAACTGTGTAATTTTTAACTCCAGGAAAAAAATATTAAGTACCTAAGAATAAATCTAACAAAAACATGTAAATGTTCTTTATGAAGAAAATGAGAAATCTTACTGAAAGATGCTAAAACAAAATAAATGAATAAGGAGCTACTCAATGCTCTCACATAATAAGAATCAAGATTCCAATGAAGTAAATTTTACATAAACTCTTTGTAGATTTAGTGTACTGATGAAAATCTCAACAGAGATTTTTACAGAACTGGGCAAGTTGATTTCCCTCAAATATTTAAGAAACTGGAAGAATCAAAACACATGGAAAGTAACAATGAGGTAGAGTGACTTGCTCTACCAGTTATCAAGTTCCATCATAAAACTGTAATAACCAAGATAGTATAAGGATAGGAAATTTGACTGTTATAGTTCAGATATGGTTTGAATGTATTCCCCAAAAGTTCACATGCTGGAAGCTTGGTCCCCAGTGTGGTGATGTTGAGGTGGTTAAACTTGTTAGACCTGGGGCCTAATGGGCAGTGGCTAGGTCACTGGGGGACTTCAGATAGCTCTTTTAAGAGCAAATTATTGGGGCTGGTGCTGTGGCACAATGGGTAAAACTGCCACCTGCAGGGCCAGCATCCCTTATGGGCACCAGTTCGAGTCCCAGCTGCTTCACTTCCCATCCAGCTCCCTGCTAACGTGCATTGGAAAGCAGCAGAGGGTGGGCCAAGTCCTTGGGCCCCTGTACCCACATGGTATACCTGGAAGAAGCTCCTGGCTCCTAGCTTTAGACCAACCCAGCTCAGGCTGTTATGGCCATTTGGGCAGTGAACCGGTGGATGGAAGCTCGCTCGTTCTCTCTCTCTCTCTCTCTGTAATTCTGCCTTTCAAATAAATAAATAAAATCTTTTAAAAACACTGTCCCTCATCATGAGATCCTCACCAAAGCTAAGTAAAAGTCAGCAGCAGGCTTTTGTGCCAACAAAAATTGTGAAGTGAATGAATCTCCTTTCTCTGTAAAGCACCCAGCTTCAACTATTTTGTGATAGTAAAGAAAAGTTCAGAAAAATGCTGACAAAATCGAAGAAATACAGAATTTATCTTACAAAAGAGCATACATCATAGATCAGTGCAGAAAGGTTAGACTTTTCAGGAAAGGCTCTAGATTGATTGGTTAGCACACTGCAAAGAACTAAATGTAACCTGTATTTCCCAACAAGTACAGAAATGTTCTCAAGGTACATAAAAACTATTGTGTTTGAAATACAAAACTGTAAGACTTCCAAAAGGCAACAAAGGACTCTCCCTGTAGGAGTGTGGGAGAGCAAATGACTTCTTAAGCAAGGCAAGACAAAAGTGAAATTCATTCCAAAGAAGCAGAGACTTATGAGGAATCAACTCATATACTTGTGGCAGCTGACAAATCCCAAAGCTCACATGGGAAGGGACCAATTGAAGACATTGTCGTGTGCAGTGAAATCACCAGAGGAGAGTAGGGAGAGCTAGTTTTACTGAACGCACTGCAAGGAAACAGCAGGCAGGTAGGCAGCTCAGATAAGACATGACAACTGCTGCCAAGGTGGACCATTGTCTGATGAGCAGACATATAGCAGCAGTCCGTATTTAGTCAGAGTGACTGCTGTCAGATGCTCCCAAGGGAGCAGTAGACTGAACATCAGAGGCTGGCTGTTACAATAATGACTACAATCCAAGAGGCATACCCGTCATGCTGGTATTTCCTCGGTTAGGAAGAGTTTCCTAGGGCCCAGGAGGATTTCCCAGTAGGTGATCTGCATCTAGGGGTGGAGCTGGGGAGTCTCTATCCACCCCTTTATCTTAAGGAACTCCACCAAATGCCCTGGGCCCACCCTTCATACAGTCTACAAGCTGGAGGCTCAGAAGAGCTTACGGTGTAGTTGCCATTCTACTCCATAAGCATGAGGAGCAGGAAAGTGGATGGTAAAGTTCTGTTCTGAATTTGGGCAGTTCTGAGACTCAGAAATTTCCTTAGTCCACGTTTCCAGATCAAGTCAAAAGGCAGGAAAGAACCAATGGCCTCATTCAAGGCAGCTGGCAGAAGGAATTCCCTCCTGCTCACAGGACAGTCAGCTGGAGTCCTATTGAGGCCCTCAACTGAATGAATGGGGCCCACCCACTACCATGCTGCCAGTTCAAATGCTAATGTCATCCAGAAACACCCTCAAAGACACACCCACAATAGTGTTTGGCCAAATGTCTGGGCACCTTGTGGCCTGGTCACATTGACACATAAAATTAACCATCACACTAATCATAAAGGAAAAGTTTGATAAATTCAGCCACAATAGAATTAGGAACTTCTGTTCATCCAAAAATACCAAAAAACAATTTACATAGCAAGCCACAAACTAGGAAAGGACAATTGCAACACAAGTGATTGTCTTAGTCACCATGGGCTACTACAGCAGAAAACCACAGACTGGGTGGCCTCAGTAGCAAACATTTATTTCTCACAGTTCTGGAGGCCAAGAAATCCAAGATGAAGGTGCTAGCATGCTCAGTGTCTGGTGAGGACACTGCTTGCCTTCTTGTTGTACAACACACAGGGCGAGCGCTAGACTCTTCCAAGGATGCTAGCCCACCATGGGAGTGACAGTCATGACCTCACCTCAACCCAATTATCTCCCCCAAACTCTATCTCCTAATACCATCCCACTAGGGAACAGAGTTTCAACATATTAATTTTGGGGAAACACAAACATGCAGTCCACAACAGTAACCAAGGAAAGATTAATATCTACACAATGTAAACAACCCCTATGACTCAACCTCAATCATAATCAAAGAAATGAAATTAAAACCCAAAAGAGATAGCATGTCACACCCACAAGACTGGTAAAACAACACCAAGTGTTGGTAAGGATACAGAACAACTCTTAGGCACTTTTGTGGGAGGATAAATTGTCAAAAAGTATTTTAGAAAATGATGTGGCGTTGCCTAGTCAATTTGAATGTGCACAGACCCTACAATCTTGCCATTCCACTCTTAGGAATATATCCTAAAAACCTAGAGAAACTCATCGTTACCCAACAAATCTTTACAGAAATTCTCTCATAGATCAGTAACATTCATAATAGCCAAAATCTGGATATAATTCAAACTTCCATCAGCATTAAAAGACTACATCAATTGTGGCATATACATTTAATGGAATATTATACAGCAGTGAAAACAAACTCCTGCTACATGTATCGACACAATATTGGGCACTGAGTAACTGAAGAATGTAATAGTAGCAGTAATAATAATAAAATCTATGTTACCAAGTGCTCATCTGGGCACCATACATATAATCTAACCCCATAGCAATGCTGTGTGGTACATACAATCATTGTTTCCATTTTACAGACGACAAAAAATTAGTGCACACCCTAGTAGTGTACTGAAGCAGGACCTCAAACCAAGGGAATTTTTATGCAGAGTCCATTGGGTCAAATTAAGAATGTTCAAAAACTGGCCTAAGTAAGCAGTGTATTTGGGGCTACACATGCACATCTCTGTTCATCACAATAAGAAGGAAGACATAAAAATGATTCATTCGAAATTATTTTTCCAGGAATGACTGAGGAAAGGATATTTTGGTAATTTTCAAAGTCCTGGAATTATTTTTTCTTAAACTGAATGATGGGTCTGTGGTTGTTTACTTGATTATAATTCTTTAATGTGCATCTATACTCTGGAGTACTGGCATACTCCATGCTATTGTCAAGTGAGTTTTCCTCCCACTCCTCTCCTTTCCTCTCAAATTTAGGCACAATTCCTCCTTAGTATCTGCCATTGAAACTGAAAGCCAGGAGTTTTCTTTCTTATCACATCCCTTCTCCACAGAAGTGGGTCAGTATGACCTTGTCCACAAATGGGGTTAGGCAAAAAGCAAAAACAGAAAAACATGGAGGGAATGTGACTTAATATTTATTATAAATTTTATTTTTAATGGACAAACATTGGATATGATGTTTTCATACATGTATAAATTGTGGGATGATCAAATCAGGCTAATTACTATATTCATCACATGGATTGTGATGAGAACATTTAAAATTCACTCTTCAAAAAATTATATCATCACAGAGAAAGCAAATGCAGGAGTGGAGGAAAAAATAAGGTAATGTAAGGGGAAAAGAGAAGTAAAGATAGAGATGGAGATAAAGTGACACAGTAGAGAGGAAACAGGAAACAAAAGAGAAAAGGAAGATCAGCCAGTAATTTTCTGAGTGTCCTGCATAGTTTACCTATAAAAACAAAACTGAACCATTTAATTCCACTAGGCCATGGATGAGGTCAACTGTCACTGTCTGCTAGGCGTGGTCTAGTTTACATCCAATGATCCAGCGCTCTATAATGAAATGATTAGTTTCTACCTTCACTTTATTAGTCATCTCCGCCCTAATACATCAATACTTAAAATAGTCATTCGGCATCAAATGCAAAACAAAAATTCAAAGAAATCAAAGATGAGTTTGAATCAGTGTATTTACATATGTATTATCTGTGCAATTTATTTATTTATTTGAAAGGCAGAGAGACAGAGGGAGAGAAACAGGGAGACATCTTCCATCTGCTGGTTCATTCCCTAAATGGCCATAACAGCCTGGAGCTGGGCCAAACCAAAGCCAGGAGCCAGGAGCTTCTTCCGATCTTCCACATGGGCCCGGGGCCCAAGCCCTCGGCCATCTTCTGCTGCTTTCCCAGACCAGAGCAGAGAGCTGGATAGGAAGTGGAGCAGCCAGAATTTGAAACTGCACCCATCTGGATGCTGGGGCCTTAGCCTAATAGGAAATCTAGATATGTCTTAAAGAGAACACTAAAGATCCAAGAAGACACGACTTTGCTGAGTTGTTTTGACAAGACTCCTCTGCCCCGGACTGCTAAGCTATGTTGTTTACTGTCTAATATTAGGTGTCCTGGAGAAGAAAAGTTTAAAATGTGAGTAAGGTCTTGCTTTTAGAGGCACTTTTAATGCTTAATGAATATAATTTTGAGACAAATAAAGATATGGTACTAATCACCAGCAAAATGACAATAAATTTAAAGGACAGGGACATTAGTAAATATCCACTCATTGCGAAACTTACCTGATTTTCCTTATAAAAAATGTGTTTCTCCCCTGCAAAATATAGGCACCGGCAAAGACTTCTTGGAAAAGATCCCGGAAGCACAGGCAGTCAAAGCCAAAATTAACATTTGGGATTGCATCAAATTGAGAAGTTTCTGTACTGCAAAAGAAACAGGAGAGTGAAGAGGCAACCGACAGAATGGGAAAAAATATTTTCAAACTATGCAACCAATAAAGGATTAACAACCAAAATCTACAAAGAGATCAAGAAACTCCACAACATCAAAACAAACAACCCACTTAAGAGATGGGCCAAGGACCTCAATAGACATTTTTCAAAAGAGGAAATCCAAATGGCCAACAGGCACATGAAAAAATGTTCAAGATCACTAGCAATCAGGGAAATGCAAATCAAAACCACAATGAGGTTTCACCTCACCCCGGTTAGAATGGCTCACATTCAGAAATCTAACAACAACAGATGCTGGCAAGGAGTGGGGAAAAGGGACACTAACCCACTGTTGGTGGGAATGTAAACTGGTTAAGCCACTATGGAAGTCAGTCTGGAGATTCCTCAGAAACCTGAATATAACCCCACCGTTCAACCCAGCCATCCCACTCCTTGGAATTTACCCAAAGGAAATTAAATTGGCAAACAAAAAAGCTGTCTGCACCCTAATGTTTATTGCAGCTCAATTCACAATAGCTAAGACCTGGAATCAACCCAAATGCCCATCAACAGTAGATTGGATAAAGAAATTATGGGGCATGTACTCTATAGAACACTATACAGCAGTCAGAAACAATGAAATCTGGTCATTTGCAACAAAATGGAGGAATCTGGAACACATCATGCTGAGTGAAATAAGCCAATCCCAAAGGGACAAATATCATATGTTCTCCCTGGTCAGTGACAACTGACCTAGCACCAAAAAGGAAACCTGCTGAAGTGAAATGGACACTATGAGAAACCATGACTTGATCAGCCCTTGTCCTGACTGTCGAGGAATAACTTAATACTTTATCCCTTTTAGTATTTTTTTGTCCTACTTAATACTATTGGTTGAACTCTGTGGTTAACACACAATTATTCTTGGGTGTTTGGATTTAGCTGAAGAGTGATCCCTGTTGGATGTAAGAGTGGGAATAAGAGAGGGAGGACAATTTGGGAAATGCTCAATCGGACTTGCCCCAAATGGTGCAGTTAGAAACGTGCCAGGGCATTCCAATACAATCCCATCAAGCTGGCATGTACCAATGCCATCTCACTAGTCCAAGTGATTAATTTCAGTTCACAATTGATCACACTGATAGGTCTCAGAGTCAGAGGGATCACACAAACAAGACTAGTGTCTGCTAATACTAACTGATGGAATCAAAAAGGGAGAGAACAATCCAACATGGGAAGTGGGATACACAGCAGACTCATAAAATAGCAGATGTCCTAAACAGCACTCTGGCCTCAGAATCAGCCCTTAAAGCTTTCGGATCTGACTGAAGAGCCCATGAGATTATTTTAGGCATGGAAAGCCAAGACACTCTGGCAAAAAAAAACTAAATGATAGATCTCTGTGAGTGAGATCCCAGTAGAAAGAACGGGGCCATCAAAGAAGAAGATAGCTTTCTCTGAAGGGAGGAGGGAACTTCCACTTTGACTATATGACCTTGTCTGAATAAGATCGAAGTCGACAAAGTCAAAAGGCTTCCATAGCCTTGGCAACTCATGACAAGAGCCTAGGGAGATTTCTGACGCCATAAACAAGAGTGTCAAATTGTTAAGTCAACAACAGGGTCACTGTGTACTTACTTTTCATGTGGGATCTGTCCTTAATGTGTTGTCCAATGTGAAGTAATGCCATAACTAGTAATGAAATAGTATTTTACACTTTATGTTCTGTGTGGGTGCAAACTGATGAAATCTTTACTTAATATATACTAAACTGATCCTTTGTATATAAGGATAATTGAAAATGAATCTTGATGTGTATGGAATGGGAGAGGGAGCGGGAGATGGGAGGGGTGCCAGTGGGAGGGAAGTTATGGGGGGAAGCCATTGTAATCCATAAACTGTACTTTGGAAATTTATATTTACTAAATAAAAGTTTAAAAAATGTGTTTCTCTTATATGTACACAATTTAATTAATAAAATTAAATGTTATACCTTTATTATGTTTCTCTACAAAGAAGCCATTTTTAAAATGGATTAGGTTTTCTATTAAAGGCTAGAAAATTATTTAAACTTATTTTTGTTTTTTTTTCCCCAGAAACCATTTATTGATGGTATACAAACTTTGTGCATTTCATAAATACACCTTTAGGAACAGAGTGATAGCAATTCTTCCCACTGTACCCACCCTCTCAGCCCTACTCCCAACCTTCTTCCTCTTCCTTTTGCAGTTCCTATTCTTATTTTTTACTAAGATCTATTTTCGATTAACTTTATACACAGAAGATTAACTAAAGATCTCAACAAACAGTATTAAAAACCTGTTCCTCAACAGTGTTTTGACTTCTCTCTGGCTTCTCCTGTGACCCACTGTTCATGCAGGAGCGTGTTGCTGAGGCTCCATGGTTTGATATGCTCTAGACACTCTCACATTGTTGATCTCCAGCTTCACTCCACTGTGGTCAGAGAAGATGCATGGTATGATTTCAACCTCTTTGAATCTGCTGAGACTTGCTTTATGGCCTGGCCTGTGCTCTATCCTAGATAAAGTTCCATGCAATGGTGAGAAGTTCTGCAACTGTAGCACAAGCACCCAGCCCCTGGTCAATTCCCCCAGCCAGATTCAGGTGTCTCCTCCTGGCTGGTAGCTGGGGGCATGGACACAAACTGGCACAGCTGTTACATATGTCCAAATGGGACCTGCCCAATCTCTGCTAGTTATAGGACACTGGTGCCAGATGGTCAGGGAGAGAGAAATGTGCCCCCTTTTTTCCTCTAGTTTGGCAGGTGTACTGTCTCCCACAGGGCTCCAAGCCAGACTCATGCCAGGCTCCTCCCACAGCTTTATCGCCAGTGGCTTGAGCTGCTTCTGACTGGTCTCACCTCACTCTCCAAAGCTGGTGCTGAGGCTCTCAGCTGTTGTGGTCCTGAGTTGTGCATGTCCACACCCTCCATGTAGACCCACCATGTCCCTCTAATTTGTGTGGAGTTTCCTCTACCATCTTCTCCCTAACTCTTCCCTGAGATTGCAGTCTCTCCACACTGTTTTAAGTACCTTTCCCTAGACTAGAGAGGTAAGCGCCCTCCTTATTCCACCATCTTGGTGCCTCCTAAACTTTTTTACATAAGTATTGATATCAACTTCAACATACTAATCAATCTCTCTGTGGGAGAAAATCAGAAATGTGTTTGCCCCTAGAAATACCTAGATGAATATATTATTTCCTTAAAACTCTGTACCCTGAAAAAAGGTATTCCTTGGACACCTAAGGCAAGTTAATGAATTATGACAACTCAGGCCCTGATAACACTAGATAGTATATTTTTCATGTTAAACATTAGAGGATATCCACATGCAGAAATTAAATCCCTATCTTTCACCCATTATAAAAGTCAATTCAAAATGGATTAAAGTTCTAAATATGATACACGAAACTGAAATTTTTGCAAGAGCACATAGAGGAAACATTTTAAGAACTTGTAAATTGGCAAGGATTTTTTTTAACAAAAAACAAAAGCAAAAATAAGATAAATGGGATTTCACCAAACTAAAGAGCTTTGGCACAACAAAGGAAACAATACAGTGAAGAGACAATCTACAGAAAGGAAGAAACTGTGTAGAGGCCAGCCTTATGGTGTCACAAGTACAGCTGTCACCTGTGTTGCCAGCATCCCACATGGACACCAATTTGGGTCCCAGCTGTTCCACTTCCCACCCAGCTCCCTACTAGTGGCCTGAAAAAAAGCAGAGGATGGCCTAAGTGTTTGGGCCCCTGCTACCCACATGAGAGATGCAGATGAAGTTCCTGGCTCCTGACTTCAGCCTGGTCCAGCCCTAGACCTTGCAGCCATCTGGGGACGCAATCAGCAGATGGAAGATCTCTCTCTCTCTCCCTCTCTCTCTCACTCTGTCTTTCAAATAAATAAATCTTTTTTTAAAAAAAGGAAAATATGGGCCACCTATACTTTGGACCAGGCATTAACATCCTGAATATATAAGGAACTCAACTCAATAGCATATATATAATATACATATATTATATATATGAAACTTAAGGAACTCCGTAGCAAAATTAAATCCAATTTAAAAATGTGCAGTAAATTTAAACAAATATTTCTGAAAAGGAGACATAAAAATGCCCAACAGGTACATGAAAAAAATATTTACAATACTAATCATCAGGGGAATGCAAATGAAAACCATAATAAGACACCACCTCACTCCAGTGAGATTATTACCAAAATGACAAAAGGTAACAAGTATTGATGTGATGTGGAGAAATGGGAACCCTTGTACACTACTGGTGGAAATGTAAACTAGTATAGTTATTGTGGAAGCTAGTAGGAGGGTCCTCAAAAAATGAAAGAACTATCATAAATTCCAGCAATTCCACTACTGGGTATATACCCCAGGGAAACAAAATCAATCTCTGGAATAGACTTTTACAGTTTCATGTTTATTGCAGCACTATTCAAAATTGCCAAGAAATGGAAATGGTCTGACTACTGATGATTGTACTAAAAAACTGTGTGTGCACACAATAGAATACTACTCCATCGTAAAAAAGGATGAAATCTTGTCACTTGCAACAGCATGAATGGAACTGGGTGTCATTATGCTAGGTAAAATAAGCCAAGCACAGAAAGATAATTATCAAATAATAATCTCATAATAATCTCGCTCATATATGAGTCTAAAAAAAGTGATCTCACAGAACTTAAAAGTATAATAGGCATTACCAGAGGTGCAGTGGGTTTTGGGGAAAGGGGAGAAAGAAAGGATAGGAAAAGGTTTATTAGCAAGTATTAAGTTGTAGCTTTATGGGAGTAAGAAATTCTGGGGTACCAATGCATACTGGGGTTACTAGTAATGTTATTGTATGGTATATTTCTCTATTTAAAAACCTAAAAGATAGGATTTAAGATGTTTTAACTACGGATAAACATGAGAAGGGCTCCAAGATGGCAGAATAGGGAGGGAGCTTACTGATAGTCCAGGAAAGGATAGTTTAATAAAAGTGGAGATACTGTTGTCTCAGGGAAGAATTAGGGAAAAAACTGCAGAGGAAACTCTTCCGGAATTAGAGGGACATGGTGGACCTACACGGAGGGCACGGGCACCCATGGCTCGGGAGCCCAGCTCCTGAGAGAGTCTCTGCTCCAGTGCTGGAAAGGGAGGTGAGGCGTAACAGCAGTAGCCCAAGACACTGGAGGAAAAGCAGCAGGAAGAGCCTAGAGGGAACGAGGCTGGAAGTCCCATGAAGGAAAGTACACTAGCCTAAATAGAGGAGAAAAAAATAAAATGGACCAGTACAGACATGATTCTCTCTCTCTACACACCTTACAAAGGTGTGCGTGACAATGGAGCAGGCGTCATTTTGGACATACGTAACAGCTGCGCCTGCCCTCAGCCAAGCAGAAAAACCTGACTCTGATGGGGAGAAATACTAGGATACTAAGACCTTGTGAATGTGTGGAGCTTATGAACTGGGACTGGGAAGAAACAAAAAAAAAAAAAAAAAAAAAAAAAAAAAAAAAAAAACTGTGGGTGTGTGGGAGAACCCACGGTATGGCTGAGACATGAGTAGTCTCAGTGAGAGACACTGCAGGGGAATCTGGGCTTACACTGAGGACTGCACATATCCTTTGTGTGGTCCTTGGGAGAGAGCAGACAAACATACCCACTGGGGCTAGTGCTCAGGCACTGATTGCCATCAAGGAGAAGAGCGCAGCGGAGCAGAATTACCTCCCTTCTGAGTAACAGAAAATAAGAGAGAGACAGAGAGAGAGGGAGAGAGAGAGAGAAGATTTACCATGCCAAACCTGGGTGTGTCACCTTTGGCACACCCTTAACCCTGAAGAACTGAACAGAGCTCTATGGCCACACCCACCACAAACCTCTAGAGATTCACCAAAAGCAGACAGTCCACTTAATCTAGAGTCACAGTATAATGAGACAAGCCACCAGAGTGAAAAAAAAAAAAGAAGAAACCAAAGAATGTCTCCACTATCACAAACAACAAACACAGAAACCGAGGAAACAAGAAAAAGGAAGACAACATGATGCTACCAAATGAACATGACACTCCAATACAAGATTTTGAAGATGAAGAGATAGAAGAAATGCAAGATACGAACTTCAAAAAATTTATAATAAGAACATTTAGAAGTTCTCAAAAACAAATTCATGAACTACAGAAATCCATACAGGACAGAAAATCTCTCTCATGAAAATGAAATCTTAAGAAGGAATCAAAATGAAATGAGGAACTTAATAGAAAATGAAACTGAGATATTGAAGAGAAATCAAAATGAAATGCAGAATTCAACAGAACAAATGAAAAACACATTTGAGAGCCTTAAAAACAGAATCAGTGAGGTAGAAGAGAGAATATCAGACGTTGGAAAAAGATATTCCATGCCATCAGAAACCAAAAAAAGAGTTGGTGTAGCCTCCTTAATATCAGACAAAATAAACTTTAACACTAAAACTGTTAAGAGAGACAAAGAGGGGCACTATATAATGATTAAGGGATCAATTCAACAGTAAGATGTAACTATTATAAACGTATATGCACCTAATTACAGGGCACCAGATTATTTAAAATATATGTTAAGGAACTTAAAGGGAGATTTAGACTCCAATACAATAGTATTGAGGGACTTCAATACTCCACTTTTAGCAATAGACAGATCAACCAGACAGAAGAACAACAAGGAAACAGCAGATTTAATTGACACTGTAGTCCAAATGGATCTAACAGATATCTATAGAACTTTTCATCCTAAACTTAAAGCATACACATTCTTCTCAGCAATATATGGAACCTACTCTAGGAATGACCACATACTCAGCTATAAGGCAAGTCTTAGCAAATTCAAAAGAATCGAAATCATACCATGCAGCTTCTCAGACCACAGTGAAATGAAGCTGGAAATTAGCAACTCAGGAATCCCTAGCATGTATGCAAACACATGGAGACTGAACAACACACTCCTGAATGAACACTGGGTCACAGAAGAAATAAAAAGATAAATCAAAAACTTTCTGGAAGTAAATGAGGATAACAACACAAAAACTTATGGGATACAGCAAAAGCAGTGTTGAGAGGAAAATTTATAGCAACAGGTGCCTGCATAAAGAAACTGGAAAGGCACCAAACAAATGAGCTATCAATGTATCTCAAAGATCTAGAAAAAATACAGCAAACAAGACCCAAATCTAGTAGAAGAGAAATCATTAAAAATCAGAGAAGAAATCAACAGAATTAAATCCAAAAAAAATTACAAAAGATCAGCAAAACACCAGAAATCAATCCAAACATCTACAGCCAACTTATATTTGATCAAGGATCTCAAACCAATTCCTGGAGCAAGGACAGTCTATTCAACAAATGGTGCTGGGAAAACTGGATTTCCACGTGCAGAAGCATGAAGCAAGACCCCCATCTTACACCTTACACAAAAATCCACTCAACATGGATTAAAGATCTAAATCTACAACCTAACACCATCAAATTATTAGAGAACATCAGAGAAACACTGCAACATATAAGCACAAAGTCTTCTTGGAAAAGACCCCGGAAGCACAGGCAGTCAAAGCCAAAATCAACTATTGGGATTGCATCACATTGAGAAGTTTCTGTACTGCAAAAGAAACAGTCAGGAGAGTGAAGAGACAACCAACAGGGTGGGAAAAAATATTTGCAAACTATGCAACAGATAAAGGATTAACAACCAAAATCTACAAAGAGATCAAGAAACTCCACAACAACAAAACAAGCAACCCACTTAAGAGATGGGCCAAGGACCTCAATAGACATTTTTCAAAAGAGGAAATCCAAATGGCCAACAGACACATGAAAAAATGTTCAGGATGACTAGCAATCAGGGAAATGCAAATCAAAACCACAATGAGGTTTTACTTCATCCTGGTTAGAATGGTTCACATACAGAAATCAACTAACAATAGATGCTGGAGAGGATGTGGGGAAAAAGGGACACTAACCCACTGTTGGTGGGAATGCAAACTGGTCAAGCCACTATGGAAGTCAATCTGGAGATTCCTCAGAAACCTGAGTATATCCCTACCATACAACCCAGCCATCCCACTCCTTGGAATTTACCCAAAGGAAATTAAATTGGCAAACAAAAAAGCAGTCTGCACATTAATGTTTATTGCAGCTCAATTCACAATAGCTAAGACCTGGAATCAACCTAAATGCCCATCAACAGTAGACTGGATAAAGAAATTATGGGATATGTACTCTATAGAATACTATACAGCAGTAAAAAAAAAAAATTGAAATCCGGTCATTTGCAACAAAATGGAGGAATCTGGAAAACATCATGCTGAGTGAAATAAGCCAGTCCCAAAGGGACAAATATCATGTTTTCCCTGATCGGTCACAACTAACTGAGCACTTAAAAGGAAATCTGTTGAAGTGAAATGGACAAATGAGAAACAATGACTTGATCAGCCCTTGTCCTGACTGTCAAGGAACAACTTAACTATTTTATTCTTTTTAGTATTTTTTTGTTCTACTCAATACCATTGGTTGAACTCTTTAATTAACACACAATTATTCTTAGTCATTTAAATTTAACTGAAAAGTGATCCCTGTTAAATATAAGAGTGGGAATAGAGAGAGAGGAGATGTACAGTTCTGCACATGCTCACTCAGATTTACCCCTAATGGCAGAGCTAGAAACATACCAGGGGATTCCAATTCAATCCCATCAAGGTGGCATGTACCAATGCCATCTTACTTGTTAAAGTGATCAGTTTTTGACAGAATTTAAAAGGAGAGAACAATCCAACATGGGAAGCAGGATACACAGCAGACTCATAGAATGGCAGATGTCCTAAACAGCACTCTGACCTCAGAACTAGCCCTTAAGGCATTTGGATCTGGCTAAAAAGCCCATGAGAGTATTTCAGGCATGGAAAGCCAAGACACTGTGCAAAAGAAAAAAATGACCTAAATGAAAGATCTCTGTGAGTGAGATCCCAGCAGAAAGAACGGGCCATCAAAGAAGGAGGTACCTACCTTTCTCTGAAGGGAGGAGAGAACTTCCACTTATGCTATGGCCTTGTCTAAATAAGATCGGAGTTGGCGAACTCAAGAGGCTTCCATAGCCTTGGCCGCTCATGACAAGAGTCTCGGGTGACACATGGGAGACCAGGAGAAGCACCTGGCTCCTGGCTTTGGATCAGCGCGTTGCACCGGCCGTGGTGGCCATTGGATGGTGAACCAATGGTAAAGGAAGACCTTTCTCTCTGTCTCTCTCTCTCACTGTCCACTCTGCCTGTCAAAAAAAATTAAAAATAAGAGTCTCGGGTGATTACTGACATTATAAATAAGAATGTCAACTGTTAAGTCAACAACAGGAGTCACTATGCACTTACTCCCCATGTAGGATCTCTGTCCTTCATGTGTTGTACTATGTGAATTAATGGTATAACTAGTACTCAAACAGTACTTTATACTTGTGTTTCTGTGTGGGTGCAAACTGTTGAAATCTTTACTTAATATATACTAAATTGATCTTCTGTATATAAAGATAATTGAAGATGAATCTTGATGAAGAATGGGATGGAAGAGGGAGTGGGAGATGGGATGGTTGCAGGTAGGAGGGTGGTTATGGGGGATAAAGCCACTATAATCAGAAAGTTGTACTTTGGAAATTTATATTTATTAAATAAAAGTTGAAAAGAAACTATGAATAAACATAAAATATTACCTAAGTATCTATTACAAATAGATACATTACAGTGATTACATATTATACAATATATACATGGATCAAAACACCACACAAATATGTATAGTTTTATCTTTAAATATTTCACTGTTTAAAAATAGATAAATCTTTTAAAAATTAGAAACCAAAATTATATGAAGATTTTCAAGCTTAAAATAATCAATGAAATAGAAATAGAAACAATGAGATTTCATTTAATTTTTTTCAAACGGTTTTTAGTAATGCTCAGTTTTATAGAGGGTAAAAGATGTTTCCTCACATAATAATGCTTGACAGCATGTATAAGACATCTTAGGAATGTGTCTACTTTGATACAATAACTCCATGTCCAAGAATTTGACCTAAGGAAATTGTCATCAGTCTATTGAAAGTTTTAGATGCAGGAATATTCATATCAATGCAGTAATTGTAGTAAACAATGAAAAAAATGCCCAACATCACAGAATTAAATAATGGCACATTTCTTGAATGGAGTATGTTCAAATGATAGTAAATATAGAAGGGAAAATATCAAGATATTAAAACATAATAAGTCAAAAAATAAAAATTTTTGAAACTCATAACTCTATGTGGAACTGTCAATTTGAAATAAAGTCTTAAAATAAGGAGGCAAGAAAGCAATCTCAGTGATTGCCTAAGTCCATTCTGGTCTGCATGGCTCAATTAAAGCCCAACTTCTTGTTCTGTAACAATTTCTCCTTGTAAGGTAAGCTATTAAAAAGCATAGTAGTGAGGAAGAAATGACTGAGTACATTCAAATGACCTTGGGTTATTGATGACAGGAAGGCAAATTTATTGAGAATGCAGTTTGCATACTGTCCATCAAGACTTTCTGTGCACGGCTGATGTAAGAAACTAAATTGATCAATGGTGTTGAAATTAAAATAATCAATGGTATAG
This sequence comes from Oryctolagus cuniculus, assembly GCF_964237555.1. Taxonomy (NCBI): domain Eukaryota; kingdom Metazoa; phylum Chordata; class Mammalia; order Lagomorpha; family Leporidae; genus Oryctolagus; species Oryctolagus cuniculus. The sequence goes on along the minus strand of NC_091439.1, from coordinate 126,852,377 downwards.
AATCCCAGAGGATAGTCACAGCTCTGTAACCATAGGTAATCTTTCACAAGGATGCCACTAGCTAATCTCCACAACTGATGCTTTAGCCGTAGGGGTCATCTAGAACTTCTCAAGGGCAATTCTAAACAATTACATATTGCATTTAAAGAAAGAGAGGTTTCTCTCATCTAATTCCTAATGGGAGTTTTCCATAGGAAACAGAATTGGGAAGGAAAGCTGACAGTATACATGACTGTCAACCTCTCCTACAAAAGTTGAAGAAGAAAATTACCATGGACTATGAAGCCAGAGATTTTCACATCTGAAATTCAGAATAGTTGAAGAGGTGTATGTGTTAACAAGACATAAAAGTCACAAAAAGTATACATTTGTTGACCATAAACACAGATACCAAATCCCAAAATACTATCAATGAGCCAGAAAGGAGGTAGCTCAGGAACTTTACTGAACACATGGAATTCATTTCCCCCAATAAATCGTATGAGACAAAATTGGAATAGTCCTAGAAGGGATTGTTTAGAGCTTTTTTGTCCATGAGTTTACCATAAAAAGAGAGTAGTGTCCATCCACAGAGACCATCACAGTGGGAAACAGCCAAGTTCCTCCAAGCATGTGTTCTTGTGTCACTGACAGTCACTCAGCAGACTCTATGGAATGCCACCACTGGTGTTTTTATCTGCCTTGGCACAGTGCCTGATACACAGTGGGTGCTCATGCATATTTGTTCAATGACAGCAGATTTAATCTGCCCCCTACAAATCATCATCAATTGTCATTCGGCTGTGTCACTGCTCTTACAGTGAGGAAAAACTGGAAGACAAAGTCCCTTACCAGAATTCTAATCCCCCAAACATAAAATATGGACCTCGTCCCCTTATAGAAACATTAAAAAGATTATTAGAGTCATTAAAATATTCTTGAATTTCTGAAGAAAAAATAATAGTAATGAAACACCAGGTAATTTTACTAAAAGAGGAACACAGAAGGTCTTTAATTAATGTCATCCATTAAATGTGTCTGCACTTTTAATTTAAAACTCCATTTCAAAGCATCTCATAGTATCCCACCTTCTCCTCCTCCACCTAACAATTGTTTAATAACAATGTATGTTGCGTACCAGTCACTTTTTCACAAGGTATGTGACAATTATAAGTTGTAACTCAAGTTCTATCTTATCTTTGAAGAAATAAAATTTATTTATGGGACACTGAATCGCCCCTTCTTTTCTCCCTCCCATCTTTTCCTGTGTGGGAGACACCCAAGAACAGCCCTTGCAAGTGGTTCACAATGGACGGCTACCATGCCCAGGCTGCCAAAATCCATGAACAACACGAGGCAGATACCATGCTATAAAACACACTGACATGATGGCTTTAACAGACCTGCATGTAAAAAGTCTCAAGGAAGTTCTCTCCCACACAGCCCAGGGATCTTTGAAGCCTTTTCCTGAACCTTAAGGAATTTACCACATTTCTTCACTGGCCTTCTGGAACCCACGCTTGCAGCTACAGGGAATAAGAACCGAGACCTTCTAGAAGTCCCCTGCTGTCTCATCACATATCACTCCAAGAAGAATGCCAAAGGACACTGTATCCTAGGAATCCAAGCTTGCTGTCTGGGAACCATTCTGATCCCCTGCTGAGAAACACACATAGTCGAAGTCCTCACACTTCAACTCTGCACAGTGGATGAAACTAGCACGGCAAAGCAGAACACTCCCTTCCCAGAGTAACCAGATGCAGAGAGACAAAGAAACATAAAAAGTGGACACAAAAATAATACTTTCTAACAATAGTTCCCACAGAAAGTATTTTTTTATTTTTAAAAAGCTCAAATACACACACACAAATACCTAAATAACAGTACAATAAATATTGGCATATTCCTTATCTCCAAGGGAACTTCAAAAAGTTCATGGAAAAGCAGAACCAGGGAGTGCAGTGGAGGATGGCCCAAGTCCTTGGGCCCTGCACCCCATGGGAGACCAGGATAAGTACCTGGCTCCTGCCATTGGATCAGCGCGGTGCGCCGGCCGCAGCGCGCCAGCCACGGCGGCCATTGGAGGGTAAACCAACGGCAAAAGGAAGACCTTTCTCTCTGTCTCTCTCCCACTGTCCACTCTGCCTGTCAAAAATAAAAAATAAAAAAAAAGATAAGTTTCTATTATGACAAGAAAAAATTTGAAATCCATGCAATGAAGGGGGGTCTTCAAAAAGTTCAAGTGGTAGAGTTAGAAACATACCAGGGGATTCCAATTCAATCCCATCAAGGTGGCATGTACCAATGCCATCTCACTAGTCCAAGTGATCAATTTCAGTTCACAATTGATCATAATGAAAGGACTAAGAGTCAAAGGGAGCACATAAACAAGTCTAGTACCTGCTAACACTAACCGATAGAATAAATAAAGGGGAGAGTGATCCAACATGGGAAGTGAGATACTCAGCAGACTCACAGAATGGCAGATGTCCTAAATAGCACTCTGGCCTCAGAATCAGCCCTAAAGGCATTCGGATCTGGCTGAAAAGCCCATGAGAGTATTTCAGGCATGGAAAGCCAAGACACTCTGGCAAAAGATCTCTGCGAGTGAGATCCCAGTGGAAAGAACAGGTCTTCAAAGAAGGAGGTACCTTTCTCTGAAGGGAGGAGAGAACCTCCACTTTGACTATGACCTTGTCTAAACAAGATAAGAGTCGGAGAACTCAAAAGGCTTCCATAGCCTTGGAAACTCATGACTGGAGCATAGGGAGATTACTGATGCCATAGACAGGAGTGTCAATTGGTAAAGTCAACAACAGGAGTCACTGTGCACTTACTCCTCATGTAGGATCTCTGTCCTTAATGTGCTGTGCATTGAGATTTAATGCTATAATGAGTACTCAAACAATATATTTCACTTTGTGTTTCTATGGGGGTGCAAACTGTTGAAATCTTTACTTAATGTATACTAAACTGATCCTCTGTAAAAAAAAAAAAAAAAAAAAGAAAAAGAAATTATCAACTCCCAACTTGACTCTCACTGGGATTAAACATGACAATAGGTCTGATCTGATTTCATCATCATTTAAAAAAAATCATCTATTATTTTTCACTTTATGTTTCTGTGTGGGAGCAAACTGTTGAAATCCTTACTTAATGTATACTAAGCTGATCTTCTGTATATTAAGATAATCGAAAATGAATCTTGATGTGAATGGAAGGGGAGAGGGAGTGGGAAAGGGGAGGGTTGTGGGTGGGAGGGACGGTATGGGGGGGAAGCCATTGTAATCCATAAATCGTACTTTGGAAATTTATATTCATTAAATAAAAGTTAAAAAAAAAAGAATTATTTCAAAAATTTTTCACCAAAATGAATTTATCTTTTCAACCCATTTTCCCACAAACCTTTTCATGGCCCATTCTACACCAACTCTTAACCAGTTTGATGTGTATGTCTCAGCTCTCTCTGTAAACACTGCTATGGTCTAAATGTTTCTGTCCCCCCCCCCAATATGCATATGTTGAAATCCTATCCCCCAGGGCCGGCGCTGTGGCGCAGCAAGTTAAGTCCCTGACCTGAAGCGCCGTATGGGCACTGGTTCTAGTCCCGGCTGCTCCATTTCCAATCCAGCTCTCTGCCATGGCCTGGGAAAGCAGAAGATGGCCCAGATCCTTGGGTCCCTGCACCCACATGAGAGACCTGGAAGAAGCTCCTGGCTCCTGGCTCTGGATCAGCACACTACCGGCCATTGCAGCCAACTGGGGAGTGAACCATAGGATGAAAGACCTCTCTCTCTGTCTCTCTCTCTCTCTCTTCCTCTCCTCTCTCTGTGTAACTCCTCAAGTACAAAATAAAATAAATCTTTAAAAAAAAATCCTAACCCCAATTTTAGGAGGTGGGGCCTTTGAGAGGTGATTAGCTCATGCAGTGCCGCTCTCATGAATGGAATTAGTGCTCTTATAAAAGAGGCGCCAGAGACACCCCGTGCCTTCCCATCGCGGGAGAACACCGGAAGAAGGTGCCATTGTGAATAAGGAAGTGGGCTGTCACCAGACACTGAATCTGCTGGAACCCTGGTCTTGGACTTCCCAGGCTTCAGACATTAAGAAATATATAAGCTGTTTGAAAAGCCACACAGTCTACTATACTAAGACAGGTACCTACGCTCACTTCCTCTGCTAAGCCATTGAGATCATGTCGTGCACCATGTAAGGCTTTGCCCTTGATCATTTTAGCACTTAACTGTCATGAAGAGGAGCTGGCACTCACACTGCTCAACACCATTCCCAGGCCTTCAGGAGGAGTCTGGATAACAAGTTCCAAATCAGACTTAGCTGGAAAGAAAAAGAATGTAGAGTTACACAGCAGAGTGGGTGGCCACAGATCACAAGAGCCTACGATACATTTTATGAACAAAGAGAAGAAAGAAGTTCCAAGCCTCCAATTATAAATTTGTGTCAAAGAAGTGTTGATTGCTCTAATTTAATCAGTATACAATATATATGAAATGTCACACTATAGTCTGTAAATAGTACAATTAGGAAAAATTAAAAACACATTTAAAATATATGTATATTTTAACTTAACGTTTTGCATTTAAATCATGCACCTCAACTAGACTTCCATATTCTAAAATTTCATTTTAGAACTAGATAGATTCTCCATTTTGCCTGTGAATCATGAAGCACAATTATAAAACCTCTATTATTATTTTTTTTTGACAGGCAGAGTGGACAGTGAGAGAGAGAGACAGAGAGAAAGGTCTTCCTTTGCCGTTGGTTCACCCTCCAATGGCTGCCGCCGCCGGCGCACCGCGCTGATCCGATGGCAGGAGCCAGGAGCCAGGTGCTTTTCCTGGTCTCCCATGGGGTGCAGGGCCTCTGAGGACTTCCTAAAAAAGGTGCCCAGAAAGTTCAAGAAAAGTGTGCAGGACAAAAAACTATGCATGGAGACAAGCATTGTGGCACAGCAGCATAGCTGCCACCTGCACCAATAGTATTCCATATCAAAGTGTAGGTCTGAGTTCAGGCTGTTCCACTTTGAATCCAGCTTCCTGCTAATGCACCTAGGAAGACAGTGGAAAATGGCCCAAGCACTTGGGCCCCTGCCAGGAGCCAGGTGCTTCTCCTGGTCTCCCACACCCCACATGGGTGCAGGGCCCAAGCACTTGGGCCATCCTTCACTGCACTCCCAGGCCATAGGAGAGAGCTGGCCTGGAAGAGGGGCAACCGGGACAGAATCCAGCGCCCCAACCGGGGCTAGAACCCGGTGTGCCAGCGCCGCAGGAGGAGGATTAGCCTAGTGAGCTGCGGCACCGGCCTCAGGTTCTTTCTTAGGCACTTGCCCAAAGAATTGTGTGTACACTAGAAAGACCAGTTCTCTTTCAAAACTGGCAGATGAAAATCTGCCCAACTGTTTTGTACATTTATCAAGAATTAAGGGAGCCTAATTTTGCTCGTGTGCCTTTCCACCTTCTAAATCTATCAGTGAATTTCATTCAAGTGGACCAACTGGTGATCAGAATCCACATCTGAAGGACTGACTCAGGACATCCTATTTCACATTATCTGAATCTGACAGCTTAAATATTAGGGATGGTGCTATAACCAGGATTTATTTAAATAGTCTATCAACCTATAAGAAAGACTTACAATCAAAGCACATTCAATAAAAAAATGTAAATGCTATACTTAAACATCTCTGAAAAGAGGAAGTCACTATCCATTCTGCTAGAATCAGCACTTTTTCTTCCAGTCAACTATGAAAGATGTACAAAAGTACCATGTGTGTTTTAATGAACACAGTAAATCAAGGTATTTTGTTTTTGACTAAGACTTTAGAAATAAATGGCTTTGTAGATAGGGAAGTAGTTGCATTTGTAAGTAATAACTATATTCAAATAAATTACAAGAAATAATTTAATAACATCATCCAACATTGAAGCTATTCTCAAATTGCTCCATTTGTCCCCCAAATGTCTTTTATAGCTTTTTTTAAAAAATTCAGGATTTAACCAATCCACATGTTACATTTGGACGTTGTATTTCTTTAGTCTTCCATTGTCACCCTCTGATGTTCATGACACTAAAACTTTGGCTGTACTGAAGCCACCTGGTCTACAGAATGTTCTACACTCTGAAATTCTTTGATGGTCTCCTCATGTTTAGATTTAGACGAAACATCTCTGGCGATGACTCCACCTAGGTGACACGGTGTCCCTCCGGCTGTGTAACACCTGGAGGCACCTAACGTTAGACCAACCAGTCACTGCTAGGCCTAAAGTACAACGCAAACTGCTAGATCTCTCTCCATAAAGACATGGCTTGTTCTACTGTAATAAGGAACATCGTGGGACGATACTTTGAAACTGTGTGAACATTCGGTTCCTTGACAATCTTGTACCCTATCATTTTAGATTTCAAAAATATTCCTCACTGAAATCAGTCATTGCACCGACAGGTTCATATAACAGAGTTTTATAAAAGGAATTTATTTACTTATTTATTTAATTAATTAAAAGATACTGTTACAGAGAGGGAGACACACACACATAAGAAAGAGAGAATCCTCCGTCCTCTGGTTCATGGCCCAAACGGCCATAATAGCCAGACCTAGACACACTGAAGCCAGGAGTCGGGAACTCTATCCGAGTCTCCCATATGGATGCAGGCGCCCAAGCACCTGAGCCATCTTTTGCTGCTTTCGCAGGCACGTGAGTAGAGAGCTGGATCAGCAGTGGACCAGCAGCTGGGACTTGAACAGGAGCTCATAGGGGATGCAGGTGTCATGGCTGCTAGGCCACAACTCCAGTTCCATAACAGAGAATTTCTAATTCTATCATTCTTTCTGCATTTATTAGTGACATTCTACTTTAAGGAAAAGCTAATTTGCTCTCTTTCTCTTTCATTTTGTTATCATGGTATCAAGGAATTTTTGTATTTGCTGTATTTTATTAGTATTATTATGGTTTTTGAAGCTCAAGTTGTCCCAACTGTGGTTAATATGAGTTTTATTTCAACATGTCCCCTTTATTCATAGGACATTTTCTTGGTTTCTAGATAATAAGATACTCCAGGATAAACCGAAGCTTTTCCTCCCTCAGACAGGGATTCAGTCATTTCTCCAAGAAGCCCTAACTGATTTTAAGTGATTTCAGTAAATAATAAGCACTATATGTGCTCACATTTAGGAGGTAACTGATTTGAACTGAAAGCACAAACCTCAGAATCTTTCTAAGCTGTCAAACAAATAAGGTGATTAAGAAATAAAATTAGGGGCCAGTGCTGTGGTATAGCAGGTAAAGCCGCCACCGAAAGTGCCAACATCCCATGTGGGCGCCAGTTCAAGACCTAGCTGTTCCACTTCTGATCCAGTTCCCTGCTGATGTGCCTGGGAAAGCAGTGGAAGATGACCCAAGCCTTGGGTCCCTGCATGTACACGGAAGAAGAAGCTCCTGGCTCCTAGCTTTGGGTCAGCCTGGCTCCAATCGTTGCAGCCATCTGGGAAGTGAACCAGAAGGTGGGGAGGACCAGGGTCTCTCCTTCTCTCTCTCTCTTTCAAATAAATAAATAAATCTTTAGAGAAAGAAATAAAAATTAACAGTGAATTTCCACTGTATTTCCACTACTAATGTGTGTAACAATGCTCATATGTCTGATAACTTAAAACTACACAGGCCGGTGCCACGGCTCACTAGGCTAATCCTCTGCCTGCGGCGCCGGCACCCTGGGTGCTAGTCCTGGTTGGGGCGCCGGATTCTGTTCCAGTCGCTCCTCTTCCAGTCCAGCTCTCTGCTGTGGCCTGGGAAGGCAGTGGAGGATGGCCCAAGTGCTTGGGCCCTGCACCCACGTGGGGTGTGGGAGACCAGGAGGAAGCACCTGGCTCCTGGCTTCAGATCAGTGGGGTACGCCGGCCGCAGCGGCTATTGCGGGGTGAACCAACAGAAAAGGAAGACCTTTCTCTCTGTCTCTCTCTAACTCTGCCTGTCAAAAAATAAAAATAAAAAAAGTACACATTATTTTTGTTGATCAAAAAAAAATCAGCAATATAAATCATCGCAATTTTAAGATATGGATACATATTGTGTGTATTCTACTTGGGTACTAACTTTATCATCTGGGTTATATTCTGCTTCAGACAATTATAAAATAAACTCACCTTCTTGGAGTTCAACCTGACTGATACGAGGTGAAGTGGATCAAAGCCTTACAAACAGACAAGGAAAAGCACCTTATGTTAAACTCTTCTGGAGGTGATTTTTGACACATCTTATTCCCCCCTGTTTGGTGCTGCTACTGCTCCAGCACTTACTCTTCACATAAGCTTCTAGCATGTCCTGAGTCTTAGGGTGCAAATGCTGCAGCAGAAGTGAAGAGCCATGATGCCTGAAGTTTAGTCTCAAATGGTTCAAGGGGGAAAAATCACCTAAAAGAAGTATGACGAAAAGTTAACAACCAAATACATGTGCTGGTATAGGGGTATTTGCCATATTGCTCTTTCAATTTTGTGCATGTGCAATTTTTCACAAGATAGCAAGGGAAAGTAACCCTAAATGGATTCAACATATTCATCCTCTGAGTCCTGGCAAAGCCGTCAGCGGTTTCTTAACTCTAACAATGATCATGTCACTACGCTGCTCAAAAACCTTCAGTAGCTGCCACCTCCACCCCCCAACTCCACGTTACCGTCTTGGGGAATGTGTGTGGTGTTCGGACCATAATCCTGGACCAGGGGCAGGCATCTGGCACAGCAGTTAAGAAACTACCTGGGGGACTGGCACTGTGGTACAGCAGGTTAAAGCCCCAGCCTGCGGCACCAGTACCCCATATTGGTGCTAGTTGGAGTCACGGCTGCTCCTCTTCTGATCCAGCTCCCTGCTAATGCACCTGGGAAAGCAGCAGAGCATGGCCCAAGTCCTTGGGCCTCACGTAGGAGACCCAAAGGAAGCTCCTGGCACCCTGCTTCAAATAGGCTCAGCTCTGACCATTGCAGCTATTTGGGGAGAGAACCAGTGGATGGAAGACCTCTCTCTGTGTGTGTCTACCTCTCTCTGTAACTCTTTCAAATAAATAAAATAAATCTTAAAAAAAAAAAAAAAGACACTATTTGGAACATCCACACATCCCATATCAGAGTGCCTAGGTTTGAATCCTGGCTCCACTTCCAATCCAGTTTCCTGCTAATGCTTGTCCTGAGAGGCAGAAGTGACGGCAAAAGTCCTTGGGTCCCTGCAATCAACATGCGAGACAGAAGATCCAGACCAAGTGCCTGGCTTCAAGCTGGCTCAGTCTCAGTTATTGAGGGCATCTGGAGAATGAACTGTGGATGGAAGATGGATGTATCTACTTGTCTAAATCTATCGCTGTCTCTCTGCCTTCAAATAAATAAAAATAAATTGTTAATATATATAAATAAATAATAGAAAGCTAAGTTAGGCACCGGCATTGTGGCACAGCAGGTTAAGTCACTACCTGTGATGCCAGCATCTCATTTCAGGGTGCCTGTTGGAGTGCCGGCTATTCCACTTCCTAGCCAGCTCTGTGCTAATGCACCTGGAAAGGTGATGGAAGATGGCCAGAGTACTAAAGCTCCTGTCAGCTTCATGGGAGACCCTACGGAATTCCTGGTTCCTGGCTTCACTCTGGCCCAGCACTGGCCATTGTGACCATTTGTAGAGTGAACCAACAGACAGAAATTCTCACTCTCTCTCTCGTTCTCTGTCACTCTGTTGTTTTTTTGTTTTGTTTTGTTTTGTTTTTTGACAGGCAGAGTTAGAGAGATAGAGGGAGACAGAGAGAAAGGTCTTCCTTCCGTTGGTTCATCCCCCAAATGGCCATTATGGCCGGCGCACTGCGCTGATCTGAAGCCAGGAGCCAGGTGCTTCCTCCTGGTCTCCCACGCGTGTGCACAGCCCAAGGACCTGGGCCATCCTCCACTGCACTCCCAGGCCACAGCAGAGAGCTGGACTGAAAGAGGAGCAACCGGGACAGAACCAGCGCCCCAACTGGGTCTAGAACCCAGAGTGCCGGTGCCGCAGGCGGAGGATTAGCCTAGCGAGCCACAGCGCCAGCCCTCCATCACTCTTTCAAGTATATAAATTAATCTTTTTGAGAAAAAAGTTTAAAAAATATATTTGTGTTTGAATCCTAGTTACTTCTCATTAGCCTGTGATCCTGCACCTGTTTCTTACCTTTCTATACCTCAGCTTCCACGCCTATGAATGAGAGTAACAGTAGTCCCATCTTCACACTATATGAAATGGATTAAGTGAAAAATAGCTGTACATATTTCAATGCACATGTCAAACACTGCCTGGCATACAGTTTTGCTTTCTTATGCTATCTGAATTGTTAGCTCTATGCACTGTTAGATTTTTAAAGGATTTTTTGGTCAAAAGTTTTCAGGAATTGTTGGGTTAAACAAAACCGAGCAAGAATATTGACTGTGGGATTCTCGGAGCTCTTAGTATTCTGAAGTGCAGGACAAATCTTCAACCACGTACATCTCACACTCAGCATACCTCATGGGACAAGCTCTTGGAAATCAGACTTGGGAAATCTGACCTGGCAGGTAACAGCTGCACTCTGTAACACGACTGTGAAGGGCTTCTACCTACCCACCGACTGACTCTGCCATCTCCTTCTTTCACTCACTGAAGTTTACTGAGCCAAATTTCAAACTCCACCACCTCCCAATATGCCCTTAAATTTCCCACAGGCACTGTGCTCTCTGCCTGTTGGGTTTTCCTTCCAATCTAGCCCACTGAAATGCTAAATTACTTGATTGATCATTATAATTGTATAAATTTATTGAACTATCACTCTGTGCCCTATAAACCATCATTCATTTTTTAATTTTAAAGAGCTGTGAATGCTAACTAAACTTATTTGATCATCATCTATTGAATTATCACACTGTACTCCATGAACATGTGCTATTACAATTTAAAAACAGGGATGGACATTTGGCACAGCAGTTCAGATGCCCTTGGGATGCCCCCATCCCATATTGCAGTGCCTGAGTTAAGTCCTGGCTCCACTCCTAACTCCAGCTTCCTGCTAATATGTATTCTGGGAGGCAGCAGATAATGGCTCAAGTAGTTGGGTCCTTGTTACCCATGTAGAAGACTTGTACAGAGTTCCTGGTTCCCAGGCATTTGAGGAGTTAACTAGTGGATGGGAGACTGATTTCTCTCCTTCTCCCCTCTCCATCCCCTTTTCTCTCCCTCTTCTTCATCCTCCCTCTCCTCCAATTTCTCCTCCCCCTCTCTTTATCTTTCTCTCTCTCTGGTTCTCCAATCAAATGAATAAACAAGAACTTTCAAAAATTAAGTTAAAAAGTAAATAAATCCCTAGCATGACGCTGCCTCTACTAAGGCAGCCCAGATTCTCCCAAGCAGAACTAACTTTTCCTTCCTTGCTCCTTCGAGTACTTTATTTAAAACTCCATGAAAACACAAGCCATCCTGTCTTATGTTGTGGATTTTTAATTCTAGTTTTCTAGAATAATTCATTTAAATTATTTGTAACTATGTGGGGGAAAAAACATGTTCAAATTTACAGAGCAACTCTTTTGTCCACCACCAATCTTAATCTCTTCCCTAAAAGTATTTTTCAAGTCCCTGTGGCACAGACCTGGCAGTATAGACCTTAACATGTTCATGGTAACTATTATGAAGAAGTTGTGCATGATTTCAAAAACTTTTGCACCAAAATAAATTTGTCGTTTAATATTACTTTTCCATGATCTTTTTGAAGTACCTTCATATTATGCTTTTAAATTATCTGTTTCATTATAAGACTATAAATCCTAGAAGGAAGAATTAAACTTGTCCAATTTTCTATGTCTCTTAATAGCTACAGAGTTCAATAAATACGGCACATGCTACATAAATGTAAGGAGAAATATTAACTGCATGAGATCTGTGGTTGCCACAACTTTGATTTACAATATGAAAGAAAAAGAGAATTTCAGAAATGATGACTATTTTAAAGCTCTGTGTTTTGTGTATTTAAAAATTCCCCTCCTTTTGAACAGTTTAAGCCAGAGAATCTGTTTTTCTGTTTTCTCCTCTGAATCCTATAAATTATATGAAGACAGGAATTCTGTAAACAAACTTGAACTGTTTCTTTCATTGCAGCAACTGGTAACAGGCAGGATGCAGGGCTCAGAGTTGACTTTGGAGAAAGTAGACGTCATCTGGACAGGAGCACAGCCCCTAGCTGGCGGTAATTCCAGCGGGGAACGGCAATTATATGTGTTCAGATTCTGACCATCTGGACTATAGGAAGCTTCTAAATTTGATTTGTGATGGAGGAACTGTGGTCAAGAAAGGACTGTGCACACCAGTGATTTGGATACACTCCAGAACGTGGCCTTTCTGGACCCCAGTACATGTAATGCTAGGAGAAAAATGTGAACAGAGTAATCTTCCCCTTTGCCCTAGAGGTGTTTCTTGGAAACTTTTATTGAGAAAGAACAGCTCATTGATAAGTATCCACCTAGAATTCCTAATCCCATAGTTAATTAACAATTTGATATTTTGTCTTTACATTAGAACACCAAAATGTTCCACCAAAAATCAGTGCCTCTGTTAGCTCCCTGAGCTTTAAGCACCGAGAGTGCATCTGAACCAAAAGAAACAGCTGACCAGTGAACAGTCAACACTTCCCTCCCACTTGGCCATGACATCAGCAGAGCCTCCTTCACAGGAGCTTCCAGAAATGCCTGAAAAATATGGCTTTTGGCTACTTCCAGAAGAGAAGTGATAGCATTTGTAGAAAATAACTTAAAAGTCCAATGAGCTATTGAGTTGGATCCCAGGCCAATCTTTCTGGGATATAAACACATTTTAAAAAGCCTTGTTATCATTATGCAAGGCCAGTATTGTACAAGAATGACTAAACTGCCTGGGGGAATGAAGCAAAGGAGGAACAGTCTGGCCCAGCCTCTCCAGGCATCATTGAGTTCATCAACAGGACAGTCAAATACCAAGTTGTCAGTCAAGTTCACGTACGCTAGAGATTTGGCTGTGTTTAGAAATTTCTGTGCATGTAACATAACTGCTCAACTTTAAAAATATTTATGAGAGTAAATATGAAAACATAATTACCTTGTTTTATGCAAAAAAAACTATCTGTATTAGCATTTGAAATAGCAAGCATAGTCTCGGGCAGTTTATCTTCCTATTTATCCACAGTGAATTGCTATGCCAAAGGCTTTAATTATGAGTGACACACTTCAGATGTGCTCTTCTGAAACAACTTCTGCACTAGAATAAGGGTGCGATATTGGTTTGAAGAACTTGAAAGATGACAACTCTGTCAACCCCTAAATCTTCTATTCACTGGCTTTGTACCCCTAGTTGAGACTCCAAGCCTCAGTGTCCTGACCTGTAAAATAGGGTAAATTCTATCTACCATGCAGTGTGATAAAGTGATACATGCACAATGCTTCATTTACAAAGTGCTCAAGAAGTACATACTGTCATTTTTCAATCCTGGTATTTAGGAGTAAAACCATGATAAATGGCAAACAGGCATTTAATGGCCAGCCTGGCTGGAATTACAGCCGACTTCCGTCCCCTCCCCATTTTAAAAACAGTCCGTGGTGGTTCACAGCAATAAAGAGTGATGCCTACTGTTTACTGAAGCCTCACACCATCCTAAGCACATTGAGTAACTTGTCAGATCCTCATTTGTTCCTCCTGAAAACGAGCTTTATGCTTGTTTTCATAAGAAAGAAACTGAAGTGCAAACAGTTTAAACAACTTGCCTGGAGTCACACAGCTGGTAAGTATCAGCTTCCGGGCCTGGACTCGGAGCCTGACTTCTCTCAGCAACCCCTGCCCCCTTGACCACCTACCAGGAGGAGCACACACAAAGCTCCCTGGGAGTTTCTGTTCCTGCTGAGCAGGAAAGTAGAAGCTGTCCTCAGCGGGTGACAACTACCGCTAGACTGCTGCCACTTCAATATACAAGTTCCATGAAGTCACTTTCAGTGATTAAAACCACACTTCATCTTTATATGAGATCTTCAGGAACTATCAGGACATGGATTTAATGTTACACAAGGATCAAAAAGGTCACAGAAATGGAATGAAAACCTAGGTTTACTGAGGTCAGCCGTGTGGCATAAGAGGTAAAGCCGCCACTGTGACGTCAGTATCCCACATGGACATCAGGTCTAGTCCTGGCTGCTCCACTTCCAATCCAGCTCCCTGATAATGCGCCTGGGAAAGCAGCAGAGGATGGCACAATTGCTTGGGCCCCCTCATCCCTATGGGAGATTGGGTGAAACTCCTGGCTCCTGGCCTCAGCCTGGCCCAGCCCCGGGCATTGTAGCCATTGGGGGAGAGAACCAGCAGATGGAGACCTGCATGTGCACACATGTGTGGCAGGGGTGGGGGGGATCTTCCTCTGTCTGTTACGCTGACCTTCAAATACATAAATAAATCTTTTCAAAAATGAAGTTAACGTTGGTGCCAAAAAGTTTTGAAATCCAGGTACAGAAAGGTCTCTAAAATGCTCATGGAAAATGTACACTAGGAAAAAACTACATGGATTTCAATTGTTTGATGTCAAAATACACTTATCTTTCAATTCCATTGGCCATGAATTTTGTGACCCTCATGTTTGCAAGTTCATAGAACTGTTAAAGGAAAGCTACCTTCTTACCCCAAGATTCTTGCCTGGTATCCAAGAGAGAATCTCTACGAGCAAGCTCCTCCACGTTCACTGTGTCCGTGGAAAGAGAAATTCTCTGTGGTTGGGAGGAGAGGGCTCCTCCTCACACTCCACCCAACGACTTATTCAGGATTCAGATCCCCAGTGGAACATCACTTCTTCACCAAGGCTTCTTGTTCCCCTTTGCCCACATGCCCCTGGCCAAGTCACTCACTCATGCAGCTTTGTAGCTTTCAGTATCATCCAAATGATGTCAATTTCCAAATTTACACCTCCAGCCCAGCTTTGCTTCTGCATGCCAAATGAAATAAAATATTTCCATTTGGATGGATCGCAGACACTTCCTGCTTAATATGGCCAACACTGGATTCCTGATCTTTGCCCCAAAAACCTGCTCATGTTCAGTCTTCCCCATCTCAATTACTGGCTCCTCCACCCTTCATCTGGCCAGGCCAGATGTCTCTTAGTCATCCGTGACTTCTCTCTTTGTCTCATAAATCTCATTCAATCTAGCAGGAGTTCCTGTTGCCTTGACCTTCAAAATCCATCGTAAATTCTAGACTTCCCGATGCCTCTACTGTTACCACCCTGGTCCAAACGATTATCTTCCTCCTAGACTGCTGATCTCCTGGTTTCCCTCTTTAACCCTTAAAATAGTTTTATCACTTCAGTCAAGAGTGATCTTCTTATAAATAAGATGGTGTCATATCTCTGCTCGAAACCCTCCATGGTGCCTGCATCCATCTGTGTAGATGACACAATGACCTTTTAGTGTCTACAGGATCTGCCTCACATCACCTCTCTGACCTAGACCCTTAACCTCTGTTCACTCCATTTCAGTCATGCTAGAATTCTATCAGTTCCTTGAACTCATCAGCGATGTTCCTACTTCAGGGCCTTTGCACTTGCCGCCCTCCTCCAATATTCACTCATTCTTTTCCCTCTTTGATTTCAAGCTTCTGGACATATGTCACCTTCTCAGGGAGACCCTCTGTCTCTAGACCATCACAGACTCCCCCTCAATGCTACCTCTCTCCTCTGCATTATGTTTCTCCTTGGTGTTTACCTCATAATAATCACAGGGTTTGAACAGGGTTTCTCCCCTCCAAAAACTCACTACTAAGATTTAATCTCCATGGTGAGATATTAACAGGTAAGAGCAGGTAGGAAATTTAACTAGGGACCTGGGCTCTGGCCATCATGAATGGGTTAATCCATTTATATGATTAATGGACTAATGGATTATCTCAAGACTAGATCTGCTATCAAAGCTGGAGTGACTTGGGCTCTCCTGTGCTCCATCTCTTGCTGTGTGATGCTCTGCTAACCCCAGGACTTCACCAGGAAGACCATCACCAGACAGATGAGGCTGCAACCGTGGACGAGTCTGTGAGCTGAAATAAACCTCTTTGCTTTATAACTTACCCAGTCTGTGGTGCTGTGGTATTAACCAAAGAAAACAGACTAGGAATTTTTATTATAGCTATTATTATTACTATTACTATTATTATATATTATATTACATATAATATATGTTATATATAATATATTGTATATTACTA
The DNA here is from genome assembly GCF_964237555.1 of Oryctolagus cuniculus. Lineage (NCBI taxonomy): Eukaryota > Metazoa > Chordata > Mammalia > Lagomorpha > Leporidae > Oryctolagus > Oryctolagus cuniculus. The sequence continues at coordinate 126,836,151 of NC_091439.1, read as the reverse complement.
CATATATTACTATTACAATTATTAATATATCTGTGCTTGAGAGACACAGAGTCAGAGAGAGACAGTGAGAGAAAAACACAGAGAGCTCCCATCTGCTAATTCACTCCTCAAATGTCCACGACAGCCAGGACAGGGCCAGACTGAAATAGGAGCTGGGAACTCATTTCAGGTCTCCCATGTTGGGGTGACAGGAGCCCAATTACTTGAGTCATCACCACTGTCCCTGGGGTTTGCTTTGGCAGGAAGCTGGAGTCAGGAGCCAGAGCCAGGGAAGAGAATCCAGGCACTCTGGTGTAGGATGCAGGCGTCTTAACCAGTATCTTAACTGCTTGGCCAAACGCCTTCTCCCTGAGACGTATGTTATACAATTACGTTATGCTGCTGACTTTCTGTGTCCCTTGACTCAAATACATCTCCCTTTCTGCTTCATTCACTGATGACTCTAGCACCTAGAGGTATCTGTTCAGTGAACTGAGTCAGATCACCAGTTATTAGTATTACAACTTTTTGTGTCCTTTGTCACAATGGTATTTGATTAATTTTGTTAACTATGAGTTTAGTTACAGAATATGTCTCTCCTTCACAGAGTAAAAGTAACAGGAGGCCTGAGACTGTGTCTTCGTGACACTGATTTCCCAACAACCTGCAGAGCATCCTCTGCTGAGCAATCCTTACCTTACTCATATTTGCTGAATGAATGAACCAAACCATCAAGCACTTAGCATTGGATTCCAGGGCTGATTCCCCGTTCCCAAAGTGTTACAAACAGGCTACCTGCTACAAGTCCCTTGATGAGACAAAAAGAAGGGAAATCTGGAAGAGATAGGCTTCAGGGTACCCAATGCCAGGATATGAGAAGTTTCGCTCAAGAAGGGTTGACCAGAGTTGTTTATGTGTGGGGGTGTTGTTTGGGCTTGGGTGTGCTTTTCTCTTGTGTGACTGAAACGGTGACATCTTTCTTCACATGCTTGCTTATTTCCGGAAGGTATCAAAATTTCTTCAGGCAATAAGAAAGAACAGTATAAGATTATTTCAGCACATTCCAAGTGCATACACCAGGGTGCAAGTCCAAATTGCCCAAGGGCTAGAAAGCTAGTAACTAAGACAATTTCTCAATGTTGCGAGTAATCCAATTTTGTACTTTTAAAAAGGTGGTGTGAGGCCGGCGCTCCGGCTCACTAGGCTAATCCTCCACCTAGCGGCACCGGCACCCCGGGGTTCTAGTCCTGGTAGGGGTGCCGGGTTCTGTCCTCGTTGCCCCTCTTCAAGGCCAGCTCTCTGCTGTGGCCCGGGAGTGCAGTGGAGGATGGCCCAAGTGCTTGGGCCCTGCACCCCATGGGAGACCAGGAGAAGCACCTGGCTCCTGGCTTCGGATCAGCGCGGTGTGCCAGCCGCAACGCACCAGGCCGCGTCGGCCACTGGAGGGTGAACCAACGGCAAAGGAAGACCTTTCTCTCTGTCTCTCTCTCTCACTGTCCACTCTGCCTGTCCCAAAAAAAAAGGGGGGGGGGGGCTGTGCGTGTGTGTGTGTGTATTATATATATAACATAATATATATTATATATATGTATTATTCCTAGCACTCTACCTCTTTGGTCCACAGGGTTTTCTTTAAATTATCTTAGTATAAAAACACATTACGATGTGGCAGGCACATCCCATATCAAAATGCCTGGCTTTACATCCCAGCTCTGCTCTACATCATAGCATGTTGCTAATGGACACCTTAAGAGACACTAAGTGGTGGCTCAAGTAGTTGGGTTCCCACCACCCACAAGGAAAACCTTTAAGGAGTTCCTCCTGGCTCCTGGCTCCAGCATGACCCAGCGACTGTTGCAAACATCTGGGGAGTGAACCAGTAGATGGGAAATATCTCTATGTCTCTCAACCTTTCAAATAAATAAATAATTTAAAGAGTACATTAAGGTTGCTCTAAAGTTGGAAAGAATGGGTTTCCTAGATCTTTTGCTTAGTGTTATACTGCCATCTAGTGATCATAAAATGTAAGACTGACCTGCAGACAAAAAAAATGTAGTTGCCCAAGGCACAATCCCAAACTGGCTGATGTAGCTTTTGAAGATCCCTTTCCGGACCCCGGAAGCACATGCAGTCAAAGCCAAAATTAACAATTGGGATTACATCAAATTGAGAAGTTTCTGTACTGCAAAAGAAATAGGAAAGTGAAGAGGCAACCGACAGAATGGGAAAAAATATTTGCAAACTATGCACAGATAAAGGGTTAGTAACCAGAATCTACAAAGAGATCAAGAAACTCCACAACAACAAAACAAGCAACCCACTTAAGAGATGGGCCAAGGACCTCAATAGACATTTTTCAAAAGAGGAAATCCAAATGGCCAACAGGCACATGAAAAAATGTTCAAGGTCACTAGCAATCAGGGAAATGCAAATCAAAACCACAATGAGGTTTCACTTCACCCCAGTCAGAATGGCTCACATTCAGAAATCTAACAACAACAGATGCTGGCAAGGACGTGGGGAAAAGGGACACTAACCCACTGTTGGTGGGAATGTAAACTGGTTAAGCCACTATGGAAGTCAGTCTGGAGATGCCTCAGAAACCTGAAGATAACCCTACCATACAACCCAGCCATCCCACTCCTTGGAATTTACCCAAAGGAAATTAAATTGGCAAACAAAAAAGCTGTCTGCACCTTAATGTTTATTGCAGCTCAATTCACAATAGCTAAGACCTGGAACCAACCCAAATGCCCATCAACAGTAGATTGGATAAAGAAATTATGGGACGTGTACTCTATAGAATACTATACAGCAGTCAGAAACAATGAAATCCAGTCATTTGCAACAAAATGGAGGAATCTGGAACACATGCTGAGTGAAATAAGCCAGTCCCAAAGGGACAAATATCATATGTTCTCCCTGATCAGTGACAACTGACCTAGCACCAAAAAGGAAACCTGTTGAAGGGAAAGGGACACTATGAGAAACCGTGACTTGATCAGCCCTTGTCCTGACTGTCGAGGAATAACTTAATACTTTATCCCTTTTAGTATTTTTTTGTCCTACTTAATACTATTGGTTGAACTCTGTGGTTAACACACAATTATTCTTGGGTGTTTGGATTTAGCTGAAGAGTGATCCCTGTTGGATATAAGAGTGGGAATAAGAGAGGGAGGAGATGTACAATTTGGGAAATGCTCAATCAGACTTGCCCCAAATGGTGCAGTTAGAAACGTGCCAGGGAATTCCAATACAATCCCATCAAGGTGGCATGTACCAATGCCATCTCACTATTCCAAGTGATCAATTTCAGTTCACAATTGATCATACTGATAGGTCTAAGAGTCAAAGGGATCACACAAACAAGACTAGTGTCTGCTAATACTAACTGATAGAATCAAAAAGGGAGAGAACAATCCAACATGGGAAGTTGGACACAGCAGACTCATAAAATGGCAGATGCCCTAAACAGCACTCTGGCCTCAGAATTAGCCCTTAAGGCATTCGGATCTGCCTGAAGAGCCCATGAGAATATTTTGGGCATGGAAAGCCAAGACACTCTGGCAAAAAAAAGAAAAGAAAAACTAAATGAAAGGTCTCTTTGAGTGAGATCCCAATAGAAAGAACAGGCCATCAAAGAAGGAAGAACCTTTCTCTGAAGGGAGGACAGAACTTCCACTTTGACTATGACCCTGTCTAAATAAGATCGAAGTCAGCGAACTCAAAAGGCTTCCATAGCCTTGGCAACTCATGACTACAGCCTAGGAAGATTACTGATGCCATAAATAAGAGTGTCAAATTGTTAAGTCAACAACAGGAGTCATTGTGTACTTACTCCTTATGTGGGATCTCTGTCCTTAATGTGTTATCCAATGTGAAGTAATGCTATAACTAGTACTCAAACAGTATTTTACACTTTATGTTCTGTGTGGGTGCAAACTGATGAAATCTTTACTTAATATATACTAAATCGATCTTCTGTATATAAAGATGATTGAAAATGAATCTTGATGTGAATGGAATGGGAGAATTAGCAGGAGATGGGAGGGTTGCCGGTGGGAGGGAAGTTATGGGGTGGGTGGGAAACCATTGTAATCCATAAACTGTACTTTGGAAATTTATATTTACTAAATAAAAGTTAAAAAAAAAGACACAGACTGGCTGAATGGATTAAAAAAAAAAAAACATCTATTTGCTGTCTACAAGAAACACATCTCACCAACAAAGATGCACACAGACTGAAAGTAAAAGGATGGAAAATAATAATCCATGCTAACAGAAACCAAAAGAAGAGCTGGAATGGCCATTCTAATATCAGACAAAATAGACTTTAACACAAAAACTATTCAAAGAGGGGCCAGCAAAGTGCTGTAGCAGATAAAGCCACCACCTGCAGTGCTGGCATCCCATGTGTGCACAGGTTGAGTACCAGCTACTCTACTTCCAATCTAGCTCTCTACTACGGCCTAGAAAAGCAGCACAGTATGGCCCAAGTCCTTGGGCCCCTGCACCCACGTGGGAGACCTAGAAGAAGTTCCTGGCTCCTGGCTTTGGATCATTGCAGCTCCAGCCGTTGCAGCCATCTGGGGAGTGAACCAGCAGATGGAAGACCTCCCCCCACACACACCGCCACCTCTGCCTCTGCCTCTCTGTAACTGCCTTTCAAGCAAATAAATAAATCTTTAAAAAATTATTAAAAGAGACAAAGAAGGAGACTATATAATGATTAAAGGAACAATTTAGCAGGAATATGTGACTATTATAAATGTATATACACCTAATTACAGGGCACCTGGCTATTTAAAAGAAATGTTAATTGATTTAAAGGGAGATATAGACTCAAACACTATAGTAAAGGGGGACTTCAATACCCCACCTTCAGCAATGGACAGATTAAACAGACAGAAAATCAATAAGGAAACAAAAGAATTAATTGACACCATAGACCAAACAGACTTAGCAGATATTTACAGAGCCTTCTATCCTACAGCCACAGAATACACATTTTTCTCAACAGTGCATGGAACTTTCTTTAGGACTGACCACATGCTAAGTGGTCAATAGACCACATAAAACAAATCTCAGCAAATTAAAAGAAAAAGAAAATATCATACCATGCATCTTCTTGGACCATAATGCAATGAAGCTGGAAATCAGCAACTCAGGAATCTCCAGATCATATGTAAACAAATGGAGATTGCACAACACACTCCTGAATGAACAGTGGGTCATAGAAGAAATCAAAAGAGAAATCCAAACATTTCTGGAAACAAATGAAGATGACAATACAACATACCAAAACTTATGGTATACAGCAAAAGCAGTGTTAAGAGGAAAGTTTATAGCAGTTGGTGCCTCTATCAAGAAATTGGAAATAAATGAGCAATCAATGCACCTCAAGGATCTAGAAAAACAACAGCAAACAAAACCCAAAACTAGTAGGGGAAAAGAAATAATTAAAATCAGAGAAGAAATCAAAAAGTTGAAATAAAAAAAATACTAATCAAAATACCAAAGACATTCTTCTCAGATCTAGAAAAAATGAAGCTGAAATTCATCTGAAAACACAGGAAACCTCTAATAGCTAAAGCCATGTTATACAACAAAAAGCCAGAGGCATGACAATACCAAATTTCAAGACATATTACAAGGCAGTTATTATCAAAACAGCCTGGTACTGAGACAAAAACAGATGGAAAGACCAATGGAACAGCATAGAAACACCAGAAATTAAGCCAAGCATCTACAATCAACTTATATTTGACCAAGGAGCTAAAACCAATCCCTAAAACAAGAACAGTCTCTTCAAAAAATGGTGCTGGGAAAACTGGATTTCCACATGAAGCAGGACTCCTGCCTTACACCTTACTCAAAGATCCATTCAAAACGGATTAAAGACCTGAATCTACGACCTGATATCATCAAATTAATAGAGAGTATTGAGAAAACCCTGCAAAACATTGGCACAGACAAAAAGTTCCTGGAAAAGACCCCAGAGGCACAGGCAATCAAAGCCAAAAAAAAAAAAAATTAACAAATGGGATTACATCAAAATAAGAAGCTCCTATACCACAAAAGAAACACTCAGGCAAGTGAAGAGCAACCAAAAGATTGGGAGAAATTATTTGCAAACTATGCAGCTGATAAAGGATTAATAACCAGAATATATAAAGAGATGAAGAAACTCAACAACAACAAAACAAACAACCCAGTTAAGAAATGGGCAAAGGACTTAAACAGCCATTTTTCAAAAAAGGAAATCCAAATGGCCAACAGACACAAGGGAAAATGCTCAGGATCACTAGCTGTCTGGGAAATGCAAATCAAAACCACAATGAGGTTTCATTTCACCCCAGACAGAATGGTTTTCATATAGAAATCAAAAAACAATGAATGCTGGCGATGATTTGGGGAAAGGTACCCTACTGTTGGTGGGAATATTAACTGGTAAAACCACTATGAAAGACAATTTGGAGGTACCTCAGAAATCTAAATATAGTCCTACTATGTGACCCAGCCATCCAACTCCTTGGAATTTACCCAACGGAAATGAAATCAGCAAATAAGAGAGTTATATGCATCCCTATGTTTATTTTAGTTCAATTCACAATAGCTAAGACATGGAATCAACCTACATTCCTCTCAACTGAAGACTGCATACAGAAATTATGGGATATGTACTCTATGGAATATTATACAGTGGTAAAAAAAATGAAATCCAGTCATTTGCAACAAAATGGATGAATCTGGAAAACATCATACTTAGTGAAATAAGTCAGTCAGTCCCAAAGGGACAAATACCATGCATTTTCCCTGATCTGTGGTAACTGATAACTAGCAGAGCACCCAAAAGGTAACCTATAGAAGTGAAATCGACACTATGAGAAGCAATGACTTGAACAGCCCTTGTCTTGACTGTCAAGGAACAGATTTTTTTTTCCTTCTTATTAACATTGGCTGAACTCTTTACTTAACATAAAATTAACCATATGTATATAAAGTCAGTTGAAAATAAATCCCAGTTAAAAATAAGAGTGAGAATTAGAGAGGGAGCAGTTACATAGTTCTGCATACATTCCTACAGACATACTTCCTTTTTTAAGATTTATTTATTTATTTGAAAGTCAGAGTTACACAGACAGAAGAGAGGTAGAGAGAGAGGTCTTCCATCCATTGGTTCACTCCCCAATTGGCCACAACGGCTGGAGCTGCGTCGATCTGAAGCCAGGAGCCAAGAGATTCTTCTGGTTTTCCCACGTGGGTGCAGGGGCCCAAGGACTTGGGCCACCTTCTACTGCTTTCCCAGGCCATTTCAGAGAGCTGGATAGGAAGTGGAGCAGCCGGGTCTCAAACTGGCGCCCATATGGGATGCTGGTGCTTCAGGCCAGGGCATTAACCCACTGTGCCACAGCGCCAGTCCCCAGACATACTTCTAAGGGTGAAGCTAAAAACTTGCATGGGACTCCAAGTCCCATTAAACTGGGTGATAATAACGCCATCTAAGTGTTAAAGTGATCATTTTAAGTGTGTAACTGATCATATGGATAGGATTAAGTGTTAAAGGGATCATATAAATAAGATCAAGTGTCTGATAATAACAATAGATAGAATTAAAAAGGAGAGAATGGCCGGCGCCGCGGCTCACTAGGCTAATCCTCCGCCTAGCGGCGCCGGCACACCGGGTTCTAGTCCCGGTCGGGGCGCCGGATTCTGTCCCGGTTGCCCCTCTTCCAGGCCAGCCCTCTGCTGTGGCCCGGGAGTGCAGTGGAGGATGGCCCAGGTGCTTGGGCCCTGCACCCCATGGGAGACCAGGAAAAGCACCTGGCTCCTGGCTCCTGCCATTGGATCGGTGCGGTGCGCCGGCCGCAGCGCGCCGGCCGCGGCGGCCATTGGAGGGTGAACCAACGGCAAAGGAAGACCTTTCTCTCTGTCTCTCTCTCTCACTGTCCACTCTGCCTGTCAAAAAAAAAATAAATAAATAAAAAAAAATAAAAATAAAAAATAAAAAGGAGAGAATGTTCCAACATGGGAAGCAGTCCACACAGCAGACTCATAGAATGACAAACGCCCTGAACAGCACTCTGACCTCAGAATCAGGCCTTAAGGCATTCTGGTCTGGCTGAAAAGCCCAGGAGAGCATTTCAGGCATGAAAAACTAAGACATTGGGGGTGGGGGGTAGAGTCCTACATGAAGGGTCTCTGTGAGTGAGACTCCAGGGGAAAGAGGAGGCCATCAAACAAAAATGCCCTTTTCTCTAAAGGGAGGAGAGAACTTCCATTTTGATTATGGCCTTGTCTAAACACTGACGGAGTTTGTGGACTCAAAAGGCTTCCATAGGCTTGGCAGCACATGTCAAGAGCCTCTGGTGATCACTGACATCACACCTAAGAGTGTTAATTGTTAAATTAACAACAGGAGTCACTGTGCACTTACTACCCATGCAGGACCTCTGTCCTTAAGGAGTTGTACTGTGAGGGTTAACTGTAAAACTTGTTCTCAGTTTATATTTTGGGCATGTGTGAGTGCAAATTATTGAAATCTTTACTTAGCATAGAGTTGGTCTTCTGTGTGTAAAGTTAATTAAAAATGAATCTTAATGGAGAATGGGATGGGAGAGGGAGGAGGAGGTGGGATGGGAGTGGGGGCAAGAGGGCAGGTATAGGGGGAAGAACCACTATATTCCTAAATTTTTACTTATGAAATTTGTACTCATTAAATAAAAAATCTCTTTGGGAAAAAAAGCAAGCTGAAGGCAACTGCTTTCCATTTAAATCTTTGTGAGCACAGACCTTGTTCCATCTTTCAACAATCATAAAATAGCTGAGTTGTATGAATATAAAATTTTTTAACTCCTAAAAATGCATATTATTACATTTAGCTGACTCTAAAGCCATTGCAAGTGGCTATGTATCTTTTGTGGATAATACAAAAATTTTATTCAAACACTCCCCTCTCAAAATATCATCTTCAGGATTGCAATACAAGAGGCTTCAAAAGGTTCCTGGAGAATGGAATTAAAAGCTAATTCACGAGGTCGGTGCTGTGGTGTAGTGGGTAAAGCCACCACCTGCAGTGCCGGCATCCCATATGGGCACCAAGTCCCAGCCACTCCACTTCTGATCCAGCTCTCTGCCATGGCCTGGCAAAGCAGTGGAAGATGGCCCAAGTCCTTGGGCCCTGGCACCCACTTGGGAGACCCAGAGGAAGCTCCTGGCTCCTGGCTTTGGATCATTGCAGCTCTGGCTGTTGCAGCCCATTGGGAAGTGAACCAGCAGAGGGAAGACCTCTCTCTCTCTCTCTGCCTCTCCTTCTCTCTTTGTGTAATTCTGACTTTCAAATAAATAAATAAATCTTTAAAAAAAAAAAAAAAGCTAATTCACATTTTTATTATGAGATTTTTGGTGATCCCTTGTATACTCTAACACACCCTACACGACCTGTCCATGGAACTTATGGAGAATTTTTCTCTGCCAAATCAGCCTAAACTGTGGGCTGGTTTACTTTTACTTCTCACCACACATACTCTGTATGACAAAGGCGACTTGTCTGTTTGATTGGCTTCAATTTTCCTCAATCATTCCCACATTCATTTTGAAGGACAACAGGGAAAGAAAAACATCAAATGATAGAGAAATGGAACACGTTCACTTACACCTGCTTTCCATATAAACAGAAAGCGAATGGGGGGGGGGGAACCTGCAGGATCACCTTATCTGGCTAATGTCTGGCAGGGAAAGATCTACAGGATAAACCTGCACGAAAAACCTTTCCAGAAGAAGGGACAGACGTCCACATGATGCAGCAGGGCATGGCGATGTAGGCCTCACAATCTAGCAACCTCTTTCCATCAGAGATGCAAGAACTTCTCATTCTCTTTATTCAAGGGAATGAAATTTGCTTCCTGTGAGTAGGATGATTACAATTATGGATACTGCATGTGCTCTATATGTTTTTATGAGAAACAGTGAGCAAAGTGTTTATGGAAACTCCAAAAGAAGAGAATAAACCATCTCTACTTAAATAGTTATTTAGTAATAAATAGCTAATTAATTCTACTTTTGTTAGCAAAATTTTAAAATAAAGTTGAACTTAAACACTAAGGAGATTGTAATTAAATCATTGGCATCCATTTTTTAAAGTATTTCAGGGAAATGTAGGTTTTTAAAAGACTTCTTTATTTAAAAGGCAGAGCAAGAGAAATAGAGACAGGGAGAGGGATCTTCCATCACTGGTACAGCCCACAATGGTGGCAACCACCATGTCTGGCTAGGCTGAACTCAGCAGCCAGAAACTCCACACTGAACTCCCACATGGATGGCTGAGGCCCAGGCCTCTTCTGCTGCTTTCCCAGGTGCATTGGCAGGAAGTTGGATTGGAAGTGGAGCAGCCACGACTGGAACTGGCATTCTGATATGGAACCCTGGCAGCATAAAACACAGTGGCTCAACCTGCTGTTCCTCAATGCCAGCCCCCAATTTTTTTTTTTTTTAATTTACGTCTTCATGTTTCACCTCCTTCTGTGACTAACACAGTAGAGAATACCTGCAGTCTTTGTAGAATTTCAGAGAATGTTTTCTGCATCCATCCTGTGTCCTCTGAAAGGTCATCCCCACCAAATGGAACCAACCATGAGTCTTCTTGACAAGTCTACAGACAAGTTTAAACACTTTGTAATAAAGGAGCAAAGGCTCATAACCATTCTACAACTAATGCCAGACCCAGCAGACAACACTGGAAGGTTATACACTAAGGAGAGAATGAGCTGGATTGTGGGAGACTTTGCAGGTCTGACTAAATAGTGTGAATTGGAACCTTTACCAGGGTTGGAGAATGTCTGGCCCATTTCTCATATAAGGCCCGTGAAATCATTTGATCTGGCCATGCCCAGGCAACAGCCAGTGGCACCTGAAATTCAATAAACCTACAGCTGGCTAATTTTTAAGCTGATAATTTTGTGTGGTCCACAAATGATGATATAAATATCCAAATGGACCTTGGCAGAACAAAGGTTCCCCAGCCCTGCAAGCAATCTCTTTCAACTCAAAAGCCAATCAGAACAAAGCAACACTGTTTTTATTTCTCCATATCACAGTATTTACAGTTTTGAAATTTCAGTTAATATTAAAGGAAAATACAAGATTTACACTCATCAAAGAAGATGTGATTGGACCGCTGCTGTGGCATAGCATGCTAAGGCTCCATCTGCAGCAAAGGCATCCCATACTGGGCGTTGATTCATGTCCTGGCTGCTCCTTTTCCAATTCAGCTCCCTGCTTACAGCCTGGGAAAGCAGTGCAAAAAGGCCCAAGTGCTTGGGCTTCTGCACACATGTGGGAGACTCAAATGAAGCTCCTGGCCCCTGGCTTCAGATTGGCTCAGTTCTGGCCATTGAGGGCATTTGGGGAGGGAACCACTGGATGGAAGATCTTTCTGTCTCTCCCTCTCTCTGTAACTCTACCTCTCAAATCAATCGATAAAATTGAAATCTTAAAAAAAAAGAGGATGTGACTTTTAAGGTTAAGAAACAGTGCAGACTTAGGAATAAGCAGCCACTATGTCTTTGAAGAAGCAGGATTCAGGAGAATTAATTCGGGAGCAAAGGAGAGAAGCGACGGCAGGTAGGAAAATTAATCAGTTCAAATGTCAGGGGCAAAAGGACAACTCTGTGTATAATTAAAGAAGAAATAGTCGTGAGCAATGTTTAAAAGAACTGTTTTTTAAGTCTTTTTTAAAATTTTTTAAACATTTTTTAAAGGCAGAGAGAGAGTCAGACACAGAGAGGTTTTCCATCTGCTCACTCCTCAAATGGCCATCAATGGGCAGGGCTGGGCCAGGCCAAAACCAGGAGCCAGAAGCTTCCTCTGGGTTTCCCACATGGGTGCTGGGGCACAAGGACTTTATCCATCCTCTGCTGCTTTCCCAGGCACAGGAGCAGGGAGCTGGATCAGAAGTGGAGCTGCTGGAACACAAACTGGCACCCATATTGAATACCAGCACTGCAAGCCGTAGCTTAATCTGATACACCACAGTGCCAGCCCCCTTAAGTGTAGTTTCTTGTGGAACACTAGATGATGTATTCACAGAAAATAGCTCATAGCACGTGTCCACAGCAGACATTTCTGAAATGGCTTCCAATGTCCCACATACATGACTGCCGTATTTTTATGTGAGCTCTCTTCATGTGTGTGTGTGTTACCTTTTATTTTTTTATCTGACCAGAAGATTACAAAGATGATTTGTCTTCTAGTTCAGATATTCTTTCTTCTCCTTCACCAAGTCTGCTATTATGGCCTTCCATTGCATTTTTTACTTGATCTATTGAATTCATCTCTAATATTTCATTTTGATTTCTCCTTAAAATCTTAAATTCCACAGGAAAAATATTCATTCATGTCATATATGTTTCCTTCAGTTCATGGATTTCCTTCTGAGTGCCTTTGAGTAATCCTATGATTAACTGTTTTTATTCTGTTTCTGGCATGTCCTCAATCTCTTCATCTTCCCATTCTAATATTGGAATGTTATTGTGTTTCTTTGTGGGGATCATGTTTTGTCTTTCTTATTCTTGTGTCTTGAATTTCTATGTTTGCTTTTAGGCATTTGTGCAGTTGATTTTTGTATTTTCCTCTGCTGGCTTTTAACTTTGAGCTGTGCCTCTGTGACTTAGTGAAATCTCTGCACTTTCTGTGAATACCAAGAGGTGAGTGTGGGTGTGGCCAGGGAGCTCTGGTCATTGCTCCAGGATGAGGCGAGTATCCACAGTAACAGCAAAATTGGGCATGGTAAATCTCAATACCCAGCTACACTCTGCACTTTGTCGTGTAACTACCGAGTCCCTACAGTCTGAGCACACAAGGCTCCCATGGTGGCTGGGTCCAGAGGTTTCTGTCTGCCCTGCCAGTCTGTCTAGTAAACAGAGGCTGACGTTCACCAAGATGGCTTCACATAGGCATGTTGATCCTCGGAGGCCACGGGAGCCTTACCCTCCCAAGTGGTAAGATTGCTCAGCCATCTCCAAGCCAGACTCAAAGTCAGTGGGGACTGAGGATTGTCCCCTATGCTAGAATCTCTGAATCACACACGTGTAAAGAGCCACTGGCTGAATCTGCTCCCTCCCCACCACTGCCACCAGCACTGGTGAGAAGACGTTCTGTCTCAGCCAGTTGCTGTGTACACACACAAAGGCTTCTACAGCTGCTGCCCAAACCCAAAATGGCTCCTGCCCTTTCTCAGCTGGGCAGCAGGCAATACTGTGGGGAAGTTGGGGCAATATTAATGTGTCGTCTCTCTTTCACTGGGCAACCACTAGCAACTGCTAGGAACCACTGACCCCCAGGGTGCCACAATGGACTCATGCCATGCTCTCTCTACAGCTACATCACCACGGGTTTCACCTCTGTCTCCAAACTACCACCTGCTCCGGCTCTGAGCTGCTGCAGTTGTCTGTGTTCGTACTGTGTGTCCGCATCCTCCACACAGGTCCACAGAGTTCTTCTCCCGTTTGTAGGATTTCCAGTGCAGTTTTCTCTCCTATTCTCCCGTGAGAGTGCACTTCCTACACTTTTTTAAAAAGTTTTAAGGATTTTTATTCAGAGAGAGAAATGCACAGGAAAGAGAGGGCTTTAGTTAGTGGGGAAAGAAGTCTAGAAGCTAGATTGGGTCCATACCATGCAAAGAGCAGGCTGGCATGAGGAAGCATGCAGGCAGGAAAGCAGAGGCAGGGCAGAGGCCATAAAGCCTTGCCCCCAGAGGTGCAGTGCAATAGGGGTGCACAACCAAAAAAGGGAGGGACCCACCGTGCTCCAGGCCCTTTATCTATCCCAAAGGTGGTGGTTACATCGTCTGATCAGCAGGTGAGTATCAACAGGGGCATGACATCACACAGGGGGCGTGGTCTCCAGCTTACAAATCTGATCAGTTTTATCCTGTCTGCCTGCCTGCATCATTCCCCCCTCAGAGAAATTCCAGACTGTAATCTTAAGGGACTCTGGAGGGTGTCGAATCACTATATCTTCTATAGCTGCTTCCTGCTGATTAGGGGCGTAGTGCAGGACTTGCCTGCCCTGGGTCTGGAAGTCTTCGCCTATCTCATCTAATGAATTTGTTTTATGAGCCGGAGAATTTTTGGTCACCACCAATGGCTGTGTTCCCTGCATGGCCAGTTATTCTTAGAAGTTGCTGAGTTCTGAAACATTTAAGTTTGTTAATTAGCATAAGCAAAACTGGAACAAAGCCAGCTGCAAGTGGTGTGCCCCTTCAGATGGAAAGAACTTATCTTACAGACTTCCAGATAGTGGGTGGTGATAGGCTACCCTTATGTACAGTATAAAACCATTTAGCTTGAGTGTAGAGGATTATAATAGAAGAACCCAATAAGGAGTTTATTGTCAATAACAGCTCCCAGAGAGAAAGAGGAGGCAGGTACAGCATGTCTGCCTTAAGGTGCAGCAGTCTTGATACAACAAAAGCAAAAGCTTCACTAATCTTCTTGTTTTTGAAGAGATATCTAAGATCCTCAGTTGACTTCAGGAATAATCAGATGTGCCTTTTAAGTTCACCTGTGAAGACTTTGAGCATGACCACCTCAGTACACTTTTTTTTTTTAGCTTTTATTTAATGAATATAAATTTCCAAGGTACGACTTATGGATTACAATGGCTTCCCCCCCATAACGTCCCTCCCACCCACAACCCTCCCCCCCTTTCCCATTCCCTCTCCCCTTCCATTCACATGAGGATTCATTTTCAATTCTCTTTATATACAGAAGATCAGTTTAGCATACATTAAGTAAAGATTTCAACAGTTTGCTCCCACACAGAAACATAAAGTGAAAAATAATAGATGATTTTTTAAATGATGATGAAATCAGATCAGACCTATTGTCATGTTTAATCCCAGCGAGAGTCAAGTTGGGAATTGATAATTTATTCTTTTTTTTTTTAACAGAAGATCAGTTTAGTATACATTCAGTAAAGATTTCAACAGTTTGCACCCCGATAGATACACAAAGTGAAATATACTGTTTGAGTACTTGTTATAGCATTAAGCCTCAATGTACTGCACATTAAGGACAGAGATCCTACATGAGGAGTAAGTGCACAGTGACTCCTGTTGTTGACTTTACAAATTGACACTCCTGTCCATGGCATCAGTAATCTCCCCATGCTCCAGTCATGAGTTTCCAAGGCTATGGAAGCCCCTTGAGTTCTCCGACTCTTATCTTGTTTAGACAAGGTCATAGTCAAAGAGGAAGTTCTCTCCTCCCTTCAAAGAAAGGTACCTCCTTCTTTGAAGACCTGTTCTTTCGACTGGATTCTCACTCACTCACAGAGATCTTTCATTTAGGTTTTTTGTTTGTTTTTTTTTTTTTTTTTCCAGAGTGTCTTGGCTTTCCATGGCTGAAATACTCTCATGGGCTTTTCAGCCAGATCCGAATGCCTTTAGGGCTGATTCTGAGGCCAGAGTGCTGTTTAGGACATCCGCCATTCTATGGGTCTGCTGAGTATCTCGCTTCCCATGTTGGATCACTCTCCCCTTTATTTATTCTATCGGTTAGTATTAGCAGGTACTAGACTTGTTTATATGCTCCCTTTGACTCTTAGTCCTTTCATTATGATCAATTGTGAACTGAAATTGATCACTTGGACTAGTGAGATGGCATTGGTACATGCCACCTTGATGGGATTAAATTGGAGTCCCCTGGTATGTTTCTAACTCTACCATTTGGGGCAAGTCAGCTTGAGTATGTCCCAAATTGTACATCACTTCCCTCTCTTATTCCTACTCTTATGTTTAACAGGGATCACATTTCAGTTAAATTTCAACACTTAAGAATAACTGTGTATTAATTACAGAATTAAACCAGTCATATTAAGTAGAACAGACAAAAAAAACTACTAAGAGGGATAATGTTTTAAGTTGTTCATTAACAGTCAGGGCTATGCTGATCAAGTCACCGTTTCTCATAGTGTCCATTTCACTTCAACAGGTTTCCTTTTTGGTGTTCAGTCAGTTGTCACCGATCAGGGCGAACATATGGTATTTGTCCCTTTGGGATTGGCTTATTTCACTCAGCGTGATGTGTTCCAGATTCCTCCATTTTGTTGCAAATGACTGGATTTCGTTGTTTCTTACTGCGGTATAGTATTCTAAAGAGTACATATCCCATAATTTCTTTATCCAGTCTACCGTTGATGGGCATTTAGGTTGGTTCCAGGTCTTAGCTATTGTGAATTGAGCTGCAATAAACATTAGGGTGCAGACCGCTTTTTTATTTGCCAATTTAATTTCCTTTGGGTAAATTCCAAGGAGTGGGATGGCTGGGTCGAACGGTAGGGTTATATTCAGGTTTCTGAGGAATCTCCAGACTGACTTCCATAGTGGCTTGACCAGTTTGCATTCCCACCAACAGTGGGTTAGTGTCCCTTTTTCCCCACATCCTCGCCAGCATCTGTTGTTGGTAGATTTCTGTATGTGAGCCATTCTAACCGGGGTGAGGTGAAACCTCATTGTGGTTTTGATTTGCATTTCCCTGATTGCTAGTGACCTTGAACATTTTTTCATGTGCCTGTTGGCCATTTGGATTTCCTCTTTTGAAAAATGTCTATTGAGGTCCTTGGCCCATCTCTTAAGTGGGTTGTTGGTTTTGTTTTTGTGGAGTTTCTTGATCTCTTTGTAGATTCTGGTTATTAACCCTTTATCTGTCACATAGTTTGAAAATATTTTTTCCCATTCTGTCGGTTGTCTCTTCACTCTCCTGACTGTTTCTTTTGCAGTACAGAAACTTCTCAATGTGATGCAATCCCAATAGTTGATTTTGGCTTTGACTGCCTGTGCCTCCCGGGTCTTTTCCAGAAACTCTTTGCCTGTGCCAATATCTTGAAGGGTTTCTCCAATGTTCTCTAATAACTTCATGGTGTCAGGTCGTAGATTTAGGTCTTTAATCCATGTTGAGCGGATTTTTGTGTAAGGTGTAAGGTAGGGGTCTTGCTTCATGATTCTGCACGTGGAAATCCAATTTTCCCAGCACCATTTATTGAATAGACTGTCCTTGCTCCAGGAATTGGTTTTAGATCCTTGATCAAATATAAGTTGGCTGTAGATGTTTGGGTTGATTTCTGGTGTTTCAATTCTGTTCCACTGGTCTATCCATCTGTTTCTGTACCAGTACCATGCTGTTTTGATTACAACTGCCCTGTAGTATGTCCTGAAATGTGGTATTGTGATGCCTCCAGCTTTTTTTTTTTTTTCTGTTTATCCTTAGTCTAATGCAGTATGTCTTTCCCTAATTTGCCATCTTGGAATCTCTCCCCAGTATGACATTCTTTGAAGCCAACCTTGCCCTCTTCCTTTTTTTCTCTTGAATTTCTTGAAAATTTTTCATCTCACAGTCTTGTAACTCTTTCACTGAATGTTTCATAATTCATTAAGTTTTCGTTTATAATCTTTTCTCTTAAGTTTAAACTTGATGGTAGAGACCATGTTCACTTTGTGTTGACAAAAATTTAAGTCATTTGTCAAAAAATATTTGGTTAACTGAAGTACCTATGTTGATTATTAAATGCAGTGGCTAAAAATCATGGGTCTTGGTGACATCTATCAGTTCTGGATCTTTCATTCACTACCTATGTTTACTTTCCTAATTATGGCATGTAAAATACTAATTTGCAACCTGCAGGGGGCAGAATTAGCACGGCTGGCATATGATCCATTCTATTCCTGGTTACTATAGAGATACACCCAGAGGAATAGGGTATGGCAAGTCACCTAATCCAAGCTCCTTATAAACATGTTGTCTAGATATCTATGTTTTAAATTGCTATGAAAGAATATCATACACTGGGTGGTTTAAAAAATATTCTTCAGGGAAGATTTGGTATCTGTTAAGGGCCTGCTTTCTGCATCATAGATGATTGTTCTTCGTGTCCTCATGTGGCATAAAGTGGGCTGGTGGTCTCTCTGGGGTCTTTTGTAAGGGCACTAATCCCATTCATGTGGTCTTCACCCTCATGACTCAATCATCTCCCAAAGGCTGCACTGTCTAATATTGTTGTATTGGAGGTTAGGATTTCTTTTTTTTTTTTTTTTTTTTTTTTTTGACAGGCAGAGTGGACAGTGAGAGAGAGAGAGACAGAAAGGTCTTCCTTTTGCCATTGGTTCACCCTCCAATGGCCGCCGCGGCTGGCACATCGCGCTGATCCAAAGCCAGGAGCCAGGTGCTACTCCTGGTCTCCCATGCAGGTGCAGGGCCCAAGTACTTGGGCCATCCTCCACTGCACTCCCAGGCCATAGCAGAGAGCTGGCCTGGAAGAGGAGCAACCAGGACAGAATCCAGCGCCCCAACCAGGACTAGAACCTGGTATGCCAGCGCCGCAAGGCGGAGGATTAGCCTATTGAGCCACGGCGCCGGCCGGAGGTTAGGATTTCAACACATGAATTTAGGGAACACATACCTTCAATCCATAGCACCAGAGCATGAAGCAAGTAGACTAGTGATCTTTGATAAGAGGAAGCACCCTTATCTATGGTACACTTCTAGCAGGATGTCTCTGGTTTATGGTTGCTTATAGTAAATACACCTGAAATCTGCGGACTCATGAGACTCGGTTCTCTAAATAATATCACACAAGTTGTATAAAATTCTAGGTTAAGAAGGTGTTATTTCAAAACTTCAATGTTCCTACTCTGTAAGGTGACTGTCAAGAAGATAATAGAAAACTTAAAAACAGTGTTGAAGATTATGTGATGCTATCAAATGACCCAACATACAGGTCTTACGGGTTCCTGAAGGTGTGGAAACAGAGAATGAATTAGAAGGCCTTTTTAGTGAAATAATTACCGAAAACTTCCCCAACTGGGAGAAAGAAAGGGACATCCAAGTACAGGAAGCATAGAGAACTCCTAAAAACACAACCAGAAAAGATCTTCACCACAACAACACATTGTAGTCAAACTCTCCAAAGTAAAGCCTAAAGATAAGACTCTAAAATGTGCACAACAAGAGACCTCGAATAGCTAAAGCAATCTTGTACAACAAAAACAAAGCCGGAGGCATCACAATACCAGACTTCAGGACATACTACAGGGCAGTTGTAATCAAAACAGCATGGTACTGATACAGAAACAGATGGATAGACCAATGGAACAGAATTGAAACACCAGAAATCAACCCAAACATCTACAGCCAACTTATATTTGATCAAGGATCTAAAACTAATTCCTGGAGCAAGGACAGTCTATTCAATAAATGGTGCTGGGAAAACTGGATTTCCACGTGCAGAAGCATGAAGCAAGACCCCTACCTTACACCTTACACAAAAATCCACTCAACGTGGATTAAAGACCTAAATCTACGACCTGACACCATGAAGTTATTAGAGAACATTGGAGAAACCCTTCAAGATATTGGCACAGGCAAAGAATTTCTGGAAAAGACCCGGGAGGCACAGGCAGTCAAAGCCAAAATCAACTATTGGGATTGCATCACATTGAGAAGTTTCTGTACTGCAAAAGAAACAGTCAGGAGAGTGAAGAGACAACCGACAGAATGGGAAAAAATATTTTCAAACTATGCGACAGATAAAGGGTTAATAACCAGAATCTACAAAGAGATCAAGAAACTCCACAAAAACAAAACCAACAACCCACTTAAGAGATGGGCCAAGGACTTCAATAGACATTTTTCAAAAGAGGAAATCCAAATGGCCAACAGGCACATGAAAAAATGTTCAAGGTCACTAGCAATCAGGGAAATGCAAATCAAAACCACAATGAGGTTTCACCTCACCCCGGTTAGAATGGCTCACATACAGAAATCTACCAACAACAGATGCTGGCGAGGATGTGGGGAAAAAGGGACACTAACCCACTGTTGGTGGGAATGCAAACTGGTCAAGCCACTATGGAAATCAGTCTGGAGATTCCTCAGAAACCTGAATATAACCCTACCGTTCGACCCAGCCATCCCACTCCTTGGAATTTACCCAAAGGAGTTTAAATTGATAAACAAAAAAGCGGTCTGCACCCTAATGTTTATTGCAGCTCAATTCACAATAGCTAAGACCTGGAACCAACCTAAATGCCCATCAACGGTAGACTGGATAAAGAAATTATGGGATATGTACTCTTTAGAATACTATACCGCAGTAAGAAACAACGAAATCCAGTCATTTGCAACAAAATGGAGGAATCTGGAACACATCATGCTGAGTGAAGTAAGCCAGTCCCAAAGGGACAAATACCATATGTTCTCCCTGATCGGTGACAACTGACTCAACACCAAAAAGGAAACCTCCTGAAGTGAAATGGACACTATGAGAAATGGTGACTTGATCAGCATAGCCCTGACTGCTAATGGACAACTTAATACATTATCCCTCATAGTATTTTTTTTTGTCTGTTCTACTTAATATGACTGGTTTAATTCTGTAATTAATACACAGTTATTCTTAAGTGTTGAAAATTAACTGAAATGTGATCCCTGTTAAACATAAGAGTGGGAATAAGAGAGGGAAGAGATGTATAATTTGGGGCATGCTCGGGCTGACTTGCCCCAATTGGTAGAGTTAGAAACATACCAGGGGATTCCAATTCAATCCCATCAAGGTGGCATGTGCCAATGCCATCTCACTACTCCAAGTGATCAATTTCAGTTCACAATTGATCATAATGAAAGGACTAAGAGTCAAAGGGAGCACATAAACAAGTCTAGTATCTGCTAACACCAACCGATAGAATAAATAAAGGGGAGAGTGATCCAACATGGGAAGTGAGATACTCAGCAGACTCATAGAATGGCAGATGTCCTAAATAGCACTCTGGCCTCAGAATCAGCCCTAAAGGCACTCGGATCTGGCTGAAAAGCCCATGAGAGTATTTCAGGCATGGAAAGCCAAGACACTCTGGCAAAAAGATCTCTGTGAGTGAGATCCCAGTGGAAAGAACAGGTCTTCAAAGAGGGAGGTGCCTTTCTCTGAAGGGAGGAGAGAACCTCCACTTTGACTATGACCGTGTCTAAACAAGATAAGAGTCGGAGAACTCAAGGGGCTTCCATAGCCTTGGAAACTCATAACTGGTGCATAGGGAGATTACTGATGCCATAAACAGGAGTGTCAATTGGTAAAGTCAACAACAGGAGTCACTGTGCACTTACTCCTCATGTAGGATCTCTGTCCTTAACGTGCTGTACACTGAGGCTTAATGCTATAACGAGTACTCAAACAGTATATTTCACTTTGTGTTTCTATGGAGGTGCAAACGACTGAAATCTTTACTTATTGTACACTAAACTGATCTTCTGTAAAAAAAAAAAAAAAAAAAAAAAAAAAAAAAAAAAAAGAAAGAAATTATCAATTCCCAACTTGACTCTCACTGGGATTAAACATGACAATAGGTCTGATCTGATTTCATCATCATTTAAAAAAAATCATCTATTATTTTTCACTTTATGTTTTTGTGTGGGAGCAAACTGTTGAAATACTTACTTAAGGTATACTAAGCTGATCTTCTGTATATTAAGATAATCGAAAATGAATCTTGATGTGAATGGAAGGGGAGAGGGAGTGGGAAAGGGGAGGGTTGTGGGTGGGAGGGACGGTATGGGGGGGGAAGCCATTGTAACACATGAGTCGTACTTTGGAAATTTATATTCATTAAATAAAAGATTTAAAAAATAAATAAATAAATAAAATGTGCACAAGAGAAATGCCAGATTAATTTCAGAGGATATCAAAGTAGACTCACAGCTGACATCTCATCAGAAACACGACAGGCTAGAAGGTAAAGCGAGATATAGTCCAAGTCTTAAAAAAAAACAACTGTCAACCCAGAATACTGTACCATGCAAAGCACTTTCATTTATGAGTGAAGGTGAAATTAAGACCTTCCATAACAAACAGAAATTGAAAGAATTTGTTGCCAGTCGTGCAGCCTTACAAAACATACTTAAGGATGTGCTACACAAAGAAAACACAGAAACATGGTTATCACTATGAAAGAATGAGAAGCAGAAAGTATCCCAGTAAAGGTATAAAATAAATCCAAAGTAAACAACAGGGATATCTGAGCAAAAACAGCAGGGCCAAGTCGTTGCTCATCAATAGTAACCTTCCACATAAAGGGCCTCAACCCTCCAGTTCAAAGACACAGACTGGCTAAATGGATTAAAAAACAAGACCCATTTATTTTCTGCCTAAAAGAAACACATCTCACCAACAAAGATAAACATAGACTGAAAGTGAAAGGATGGAAAAAGATATTCCATGCTAACAGAAACCAAAAAGAACTTGTGTAGCCATCCTAATATCAGAGAAAATAGACTTTAACATAAAAAATGTTAGAAGAGATGAAGAAGGGTAATATGTAATGATTAAGGGATCAATTCAACAGGAAGATGTGATTATAATAAATGTATAGTCACCCAATTAAATGGTACCTGGCTAATTTTAAGAAATGTTAATGAATCTAAAGGGAGACACAGACTCCAATGCAACAGTAATGGGGACTACTATACCCCACTTTTAGCAATGGACAGATCAACCAGGCAGAAAATCAACAATGAAACAACAGACTTAATCCACACTATAGACCAAATGAACCTAAAGGATATCTACAGCAATTGGTGCCTACATGATGAAATTGGAAAGGTACCAAATAAAGGAGCTATCTATGCATCTCAAGGACCTAGAAAAACAAACCGAATGCAAAATTAGTAGGAGGAAAGAAATAATTAAAATTAGAGAAGAAACAATATTGAAACAAAAAATCAGAGAAACAAAAAGCTGGTTTTTGAAAAAATAAACCACACTGATACAAAATGGCAAAATGGGTTAAAAAACAAGACTCATCTTTTTTCTGCCGACAAGAAACACATCTCACCAATAAAAATTGCCATTGCCATTTTAGTCATAACTAAAAAAAAAAAAAGAGGGAGAAGTACCTACATAAATAAAATCAGAGATGAAAAAGGATATGTAACAACAAACACCACAGAAATAAAAAGAATCATCAGGAACTACTACAAAAAGCTGTATGCCAACAAATCAGGGAACCTAGAAGAAATGGATAGATTCCTGAACACATACAACCTACCTAAATTGAGCCATGAAAAGATAGAAAACCTACATAGACCAATAACCAAGATGGAGATTGAATCAGTAATAAAGACCTCCCCTACTCCAACAAAGAAAAGCCCAGGACCAGATGGCTTCGCTGCTGAATTCTACCAGAAATTTAAAAAGAACTAACTCCAATTCTTTTAAAGCTGTTCAAAACAACTGAAAGGGAGGGAATCCTCCCAAACTCCTTCTATGAAAACAGCATCACCTTAATTCCTAAACCAGAAAAACATACAATAGAGAACTATAGAGCAATTTCCTAGATGAACATGGACACAAAAATCCTCAACAAAATACTAGCCAATAGAATCCAACAACACATCAGAAAGATCATTCACCAGGACCAAGTGGGATTTATCCCTGGCATGCAGGGATGGTTCAAGATTTGCAAATCAATCAATGTGAACCATCACATTAACAAATTAAAGAACAAAACCCATATGATTACCTCCATAGATGCAGAGAAACCATTTGATAAAATATAACATCCTTTCATGATGAAAACCTTAAGCAAATTGGGTATAGAAAGAACATACCTCAACACAATCAAGGCAATTTATGATAAACACATGCCCAGCATCTTATTGAATGGGAAAAAGTTGGAAGCATTCCCACTAAGATCCAGAACCAGAAAGGGATGCCCACTCTCACTATTTCTATTTAATACAGTCCTGGAAGTTTTAGTCAGAGCCATTAGGCAAGAAAAAGAAATCAAAGGCATACAAATTGGGAAGGAGGAAATTAAACAATCCCTATTTGAAGATGGCATGATTCTATATATATGGGATCCAAAAGACTCCACTAAGTGGCTATTGAAACTCATAAAAGAGTTTTGTAAAGTGGCAGGATATAAAATTAACACACAAAAGTCACTAGCCTTTGCATATGCCATGACTGAGAAAGAACTCTTAACATCAATCCCATTCACAATAGCTACAAAAAATATCAAATGCCTTGGAATAAACTTAACAAAGGATGTTGAAGAAGGGTGGAAGCAGGTGGAAGGAAGGTCAGGAGGGGAAGAATCACTATGTTCCAACATTTGTAAATATGAAAT
This sequence comes from Oryctolagus cuniculus, assembly GCF_964237555.1. Lineage (NCBI taxonomy): Eukaryota > Metazoa > Chordata > Mammalia > Lagomorpha > Leporidae > Oryctolagus > Oryctolagus cuniculus. Next base: position 126,811,997 of record NC_091439.1, on the reverse strand, counting down.
GCATAAAGTTTGTATACCTTAAATAAAATGCTTCTAGGTTAAAAAAATAAAAATAAATTGCATGGACATATCTCAAAAATGCTAAAAAGAAAAAAAACTCCAAATACCAACATACTGGGGATTAGATTTCAATATATGAATTCGGAGAATTCACATTCAGTCTATAGAATCATGGAATTCGTGGAAGACAGGATGACGAGTCATGATGAGATCTCTACTTTAGAAAACAGGCACAACTGGCAGGGACTCATTTATTATTTCTTCAGATTGATGTATTCTTACCTCTCTCAAAAAGAAAAGTGCTTTGATCTTATTATGGAAATTACTCATATACATGCAGAGATATAATAAAATAGAAACACAGAACTATTTCTTGAAGCCTGAGATTGTGCAACAGCCTTCTCAAGACATAAATCTGTGACCCAGAGCATGATCCAAGTAGTAGAAACAAGTGTCTTCAAGGAAAGTCAGAAAACTCACAGGAAGATTACTAACAGAAAAACAGTCATACACTACAGGATATAAATCACAGGGCAGAAGTCATCCTTCTAAGAAATCAGTTAAAATCTTAAGTGGCCTTAAAATCTTAACCTTGGCTGCCTCAGAAATCTTCAAATGTGAACTTGGGTTCATCACATTCAGCCTTCAAATGAGCCTAGAGTAAAATAATTTCCTGTCTGTCATGCTTCATCACAGAATACCACCTTGCCCTTCTCAGAAGCACAGAATTGTCACCCTCATGCACCTTACTTCCTCAGAGCTAAACACCGCACTTAAAAAATCTCCCTTCTTTCCCACTTTTTCCTATCCCACTAATAAAATTTTAAAACTCTAAAATACTGTTATTTGATTAAATACTAAGCAAATATTTTAAAATTTAATGATTATACATTAATTAAAATATTAATTTTAGTTTAATCTAAATGTATCCAATAAATAATCCAATTTTCAAATGTTTGTAAATGAAGAGTAATGCAGTAAATTCATGTATCACTGAGAAATTTTAAAATTTTTCAAGTAAAAAAGTTCATTAAGACTGTGCAAGTCAGAGTGGGGCAATATGAAAATAAACCAGAACCCTCAGAAGTAAAGATGAAATAAACTGTAACTCATCTATAAGAAGAATCCAGTTACCAAGACCTATGGGTAGATTTGGATGAATTATCTGCTTTTCTCGAAGTTCAAGTCAGCCCCAAACCTTGGTATTTACTTTGGGGGGAATCCTACATGGGAAAACCACCAAACCTGTCTGCAAATAACCCGTATTATCACCAGTAGGCAACACCTAAAATGACGAAAGAACAGGAAACCCAGTGGTCCCACATCCTTCAAAGATAGCTATCTGAAGCCAACTGCTGCTGGTGGGAGTGTGTGGGGAAGACAGGCAAGAAATTCACCAACCCAAGACACTGCTCAGACGGAAAGCTGTGCTCTTCTGTCCCTGCGAAGATGCAGGGAACACACCATACTCCAGACCCACCAGCAGCAGCGAGAAGCACACGATTTGGGAAAGATCAGAAATTTTATACAAGTCCAGCCCCCCAGATTCAGGCACATACAATCTCCCTAAGATGAAAGTTGAAACAGGAGTATCAAGTATTGTTTCTCTCCTCACTACAGTTCTTACTCCAAATACCAAAGGACAAACATCGGATCTCACAAGAGCTACTGAAATCTGAGAGTGTGACAAAAATACTGAGAAAATCCCAGTGCTTTCTGTATGCTGCCTCTGCTATGGCCTAGCTTATGAAATACCCTAAATTAATTTCGGGTGCTGGCATAGAAATCTGATTCTTGAGTTCAACCTTACTGAATGGCTTATTTTTTGTTTTGTTCGGCAAATACTCTGTACATGCAAACACAGTGGCAGGCATGGGCAAGATCTCATGGAGAACCCTGACTCCCATTACCATACGGTAGTAGCTTGGCAGGTAGGACCAGAGTTCATGTCTAAAGTCCACTGTCACGGAGATTTCTTCTTCCACAATAGCTCTTGATTGAGTCTTCACTTTTATTCCCACTTCCACCACCCCAGCACAAATGGTATTATATTGAACATAACTTGCAACACAGAAATTTGCCTGTTTGTGATCTCTCCCCTAGCTTTCTCCACCATCCATAAAACCTTTCATAAATCTTTATTAAACACTGCTTTTCTCATGCCAGCCCCTGTGCAAGAATCTTCAGTAGATTCCCAAGTCCTACATTCTGATATCCATGACACCAATGAAGACAAGCTAATCTATGGACAGTGCTGGAAGGCCTAACAAAATAACTAGGAATATAAGATGACACTACTTAAGCTCCATTCAAGTTTTAAAAAACAGGATAGAATTATAAAACTGAAGCCCATGGAGTTGCATTTGGAAAATGTTGTATAAGAACTATATCAGTGTCCATTCAAAAAGCATCAACTACACAGAGATGCAATAGTCCTCCATTATCAACCAAGGATATGTTTTAAGACATTCTGCAGATGCCAGAAATCATGGATAGTACCATATATATACCATGGATACTTTTCACTAGACATACATACTTGTGATAGTTTCATTTACATATTAGTCACAGCAAGAGATTTCTAAAAAAATCTAACAAAATTAACAATTATTAAAAATACAATGCTATTTAAAATATGAATTGCTTATTTCTGGATTTTCCATTTAGTATTGTCGGACCACAGCTGACTATCGATAACTGAAAATGCTGAAAGTCAAACCATATAATTTCAAATAAAACATAGTTAACTAAATAAAAAAACTATTAAATAGTTTCACTGAAAGAGTACAGACAAGAGGTAGCAACTGCAAGAAACAGTTTTTATCCATAGGCTTGAGGGAACAAAGGGAAAAGGGTGAAATTGTTAAAACTTAGAAACTTGGAGGAGAGGCTTATGCTTGATGGTTAAAACTTCCATTCCATGATTTGTTTGCCCTTAACTAGGACTTCAGTTGTTTGGTGTCTTAGTTTGTTTGGGGTGCTATAACAGGTATTTCTCACAGTTCTGGAGGCTGGGAAGTGCAACGTCAAGGTAGCAACCGCTTTCCTCTCTGGTGAGGGCTCACTTCCTGTTAATACAAGGCACCATTTCACTATGTCCTCACGTGATGGGAGGGACAGGCGGCTTTCTGTTTCTTCTTGTAAATGTGCATGTATAAGGGCTACATTTTAAATGTAATCATCTCCAAAAGGACCCACCTCCTCTTTGGAGATAGAGTCCAACATACGAATTTGGGGAGTACCCAAGCATTTAGACTATTTGAGTAGTCCTGACAGGCTGAGAAAACCTCCAGGCCTGATGGGTCTGAATCCTCAGTACCCTGCTTTAGTCGCGCTAATTTTCCACTAGCTTTTACAAATGGATATGAAAGTACTGAAGTACCCCTAGAAAACCCCTTAATTCCCAACGGTGCCTCCACTGTATAACATAAGCCAATTTCCCTTACATTTCCAGATGTAAAGTACTGAATACGTTCTTTTGAATTGTTTTTGTTGTGTTTTGTTGATGAAATGCCAAAATATAGGCCGGTGCCACAGCTCACTTGGCTAATCCTCCACCTGCGGCGCCAGTACCCCGGGTTCTAGTCCTGGTTTGGGCACCAGATTCTGTCCTGGTTGCTCCTCTTCCAGGCCAGCTCTCTGCTGAGGCCCGGGAGTGCAGTGGAGGATGGCCCAAATGCTTGGGCCCTGCACCCCATGGGAGACCAGGAAGAAGCAACTGGCTCCTGGCTTCGGATCGGTGCAGCACACCGGCCATAGCGGCCATTTGAGGGGTGAACCAATGGAAGGAAGACCTTTCTCTCTGTCTCTCTCTCTCTCTCACTGTCTAACTCTGCCTGTCAAAAAAAAAAAAAAAAAAAGAAAAAAAAAGAAATGCCAAAATATTACATATATTAGATCAAACAGGAAATATGACATGAATTACACAGTAGCTCTAAAGAGCAACCCGACCTAACTTAATTCTCAGACCAGAGTTCAAGGCCCTCAACTCGGGTTGCCTCAGCATGCATAGTGTCCACACTGCTGGTGTACAAGGTGGCACCATGCCACCTGCACAGCCCGCGTTCCTACCTGGAGGTGAAACCCAGAAGTGTGCCGTCACCATGCTGCCACTGCGGTTGCTACAAAAACGAGGTCCACACACAGCTTCCGGTCATTCCTGCCGTTGTGAAAACCAGCACCTCGCCGTCTCCACACCGCGCCGTCCTCACACTGTCCTCACTTGACAGGGAAAAAAGAAGGCGGCATGTGTCCACGCCGCCATTTTAGGTCCACACACAGCTTCCGGTCACTACTGCCGTTGTACAAACCAGCACCGTGCCGTTTCCACACGGCCACTACCTGTGCCGTCCTCACGCTGCCCCCAGTTGGCGGGGAAAAAGGAAAACGCCATGTGTCCAGGCCGCCATTTTAGGTCCACACACAGCTTCCGGTCATTCCTACTGTTGTGAAAACCAGCACCGCGCCGTCTCCACAGAGCCATTAGCATGCAGTCTCCATGCCACCATCGTGCTTGTTATAAATACGAGGTCCACACAACTTCCGGTCATTCCTGCTGTTGTACACACCGCACCAGGCCGTCTCCACACGGCCATTTCGCGCCGCCCTCACACTGCCCCCAGTTGGCGGGGAGAAGGGAAAGCGCGCCACGTTTCCACGCCGCCATGTTAGGTCCACACACAGCTTCCGGTCATTCCTGCCGTAGTACACACCGCACCGCACCATCTCCATGCCGCCATCGTGGTTGTTATAAATACGAGGTCCACACACAGCTTCCGGTCACTACTGCCATTGTACACACTGCACCGCGCCGTCTCCACACGGCCATTCCGCGCCGTCCTCACACTGCCCTCACTTGGCGGGGAGAAGGGAAAGCGCGCCACGTCTCCCGCTCCCGGAGCTGCAGGGCTCCCGAGCGGCTCGCGCACGTCCGTTCCCTCGTCAGCCTCCGCGACGCCCCGGACTGGCGCCCGGGCTGGGCCTGCGGCGGGCGCGGCGCCTCCCTCCGCCATGGCCGCCCTCCGGAAGAAGCTGGTGGTGGTGGGAGCCGGCGCCTGCGGCAAGACGAGCCTGCTGGTGGTGTTCAGCCGCGACCACTTCCCGGAGGAGTACGTGCCCACGGTGTTCGAGAACTACGTGGCCGACGTGGAGGTGGACGGCCGGCGGGTGGAGCTGGCGCTGTGGGACACGGCCGGCCAGGAGGAGTACGACCGCCTGCGGCCGCTGTCCTACCCGGACACCGACGTCGTGCTCCTGTGCTTCGCCATCAGCAGCCCGGACAGCCTGGAGAACGTGCCGGCCAAGTGGGCCCCGGAGGTCCGGCACTTCTGCCCCGGCGTGCCCCTCGTCCTGGTGGGGAACAAGAAGGACCTGCGGAACGACGCGGGCACCAGGCGGGCGCTGGCGGCCTGGAAGCAGGAGCCCGTGCGGCCTGAGGCAGGCAGGGACGTGGCCAGCAGGATTGGCGCCTTCGGCTACCTGGAGTGTTCGGCGAAGACCAAAGAGGGCGTGAGGGAGGTGTTTGAGATGGCCACGAGGGCTGCTCTGCACGCCAGACGCGGCAAGAAGAGGTGGGGCTGCCTGGTCCTGTGAAACCTTGCGGCACGGGGCGAGTGGCGTGTTCGCTGGGTTTCCTGCCTGCTTATTGGCGTTTTTTTTTTTCCATTTATCAGTAGTTTACCAAAGACTGCAAACCGGAAGTCACCTTGCTACAGCGTTTAGAAGTCAACCATGGTCAATGACATCCAACTAGGCCACCACCACCACCCCCCACTGCCCTGTACCCTAACCCTGCCTGACACAGCAGGTGCTGTGAATTTCTTCACTTCTTGCTTCTTTCTTGAAAGAGAAAGCAGGTGTCTCCTGTGAATCAGGTTGGAACTACTTTAAAACCAGCATCCCACCTGGCAGCTGCAGGGTACTCTGATGTGTTACCACTGTGGCGCTTTGCTCCTTAGCAGATCTCATTGGTGTACCTCTGGGTATCCAGTTTGTTTCAAAAAAAGGGGGGGAGTGGGGACTCAACCAGCAAGACCCAAGTCCATGCGGCTGTGGCAGTTACAGCTCTGTGGTTTCAGGTTTGTTACCTTATGGTTCCTGTGTAATTAGTGCCACTTAATGTATGTTACCAAAAATAAATATATCTACCCCAGGCTAAATGTGGTTTTGGTATAATTGGATTGCGTAATACCGGTATTTGCCAACCCTTCAGAATGTGTATTGGCTTGTAAAAAAAAAAAAAAAAAGTAGTGTTTGAAAAAAATTGAGATTGAAGTTTCATTTTAGAAATTCCCACTGTGTTACTATCTCTGGTAAAAGATAACCACATCACTTGTTTTCTACCTATATCAATACCTGTTTCCAGAGATGAGCTAAGTCAATAGGACTTTGTTTTCACACCTGAGGCAATTAGAATCTGTGGAAGGTGCTATAATCTCTCTCACCTGGCCTGCAGGCTCTGGCTCTAATTCACAGCGCTTTTTCTCTTCACCGGGTCTAGGTTCCCTCACAGAGAAATTGCCAATCTTAAAGGTGGAACTTGATTTCCCGCTTCTCTTTAGTGGACTAATTTTTTTCCCCTGTACTTGTTAATTTTTCCAACTACTAATAAAATAAAGGTAGTTTCAGCCCCAAAAACAGTGCTGAAGTTTTTTGAAACCTGAAATGGCAAGAAAGGTGATAATGGAAGACAGATTTCAATGTCACTGTTAGTCTAAATTATTAAGCAACCAGATAGGATTTATAGAGATTTAAAATATATCTTCATGGTGGGAATAAACAAACATTATCTTGGTTTGTAGCTCCACTCCGAATTCTGTAAAACACTGGTAGAAATGGTTTGCAAACTTGTTCAGTACAGGGCCACATCATAAGTATCTTAGGCTTTAGAGACCATTCTTTGTTGTGTATTCTTTTGTTGGTGGTTTATTTTATTAACAACCCTTTAAAGAAACAGAAAGCATTCTTAGCGCTATGCAAAAACAGGCCCCAGGCCAAATTTAGTCCATTGGCTGTAGATTGCTGTCCCCTAGAAATGAGGTTCTGGGTGTCTGGCTCCACCACAGCCTTCTCTGCTATTGTCTACATACATGGGTAAGATATACAAAGTGAACTTTTTCACTGGAAGTTTTGTGACTGGCCGAAACAGAGGTAACTTAAATATTCTGATTATATTTTTTCTTTTAAAAATGCTCATGATGTTACAAAATAAACAGATACAGCGATTTCATGCTACATTAACATAAAGAGATTCTTTGTTTTTCTTTCACTTATAAAAGTTCAAGAAATACTTTTAAATTTTCAAATTGAGTACTTTTTTACAACAGTAAGTGCATAAATGAAGTAAATGTATAGCAATTCATTGGGCATTGTAGAGTATCACAAATATATCAAAGTAGACTATATATTTTTTTGACAGGCAGAGTTAGACAGTGAGAGAGAGAGACAGAGAGAAGACTTTATATTTTTGGCCAGCACTGTGGCTCACTAGGCTAATCCTCCACCTGCGGCGCCGGCACCCCGGGTTCTAGTCCCAGTTGGGGAGCTGGATTCTGTCCCGGTTGCTCCTCTTCCAGTCCAGCTCTCTGCTGTGGCCTGGGAGTGCAGTGGAGGATGGCCCAAGTGCTTGGGCCCTGCACCCCATGGGAGACCAGGAGGAGGCACCTTGCTCCTGGCTTCGGATCGCTGCGGTGCGCTGGCCATAGCAGCCATTTGGGGGTGGGGGGGTGAACCAACAGAAAGAAGAACTTTCTGTCTTTCACTGTCTAACTCTGCCTGCCCCCCCCCAAAAAAAAGGCAAGAAAAGACTTTTAGAGATAAATGTGTTCACTTATTTTCTGAAATTGCTTTCATAAAAATGTTCCCTATACAATTGCTGGTTTTTGTAGCATCTTTCTAATACATTTTTACTACCCAGACTTTGTGTTTCAACCTGTGTCTTTTTTGGATGACTATAAACTAAAAATAATTTCTTTTTTGTTCAGGTAAGAAGAATAATTTTACAGTGAAAAATGTTTCACTCTAGCTCATGATGAAACAGGGGTTATTCCACTTATTAGTTTACTGTCAGAGACTGCCTTTTTCATATTAATATTGCATAATAAGTTATTTTTGTAAGAAAATCAAGTATGTAGATCTAGGAAGGGAGTTCAGTTTCTGAGTTGTTCAGACTCCAAAAAAATCATAAAAGTATTTCCTTACATGTTAACACAATTGTGAGTAAAATATAGTTGCTTAGTTCTAATTCAGAGTATTTGGAATGGTAAAAATTCCAGTTCTTCAAAGGAGGTCAGTGAATAAAAAAATTATTTTTCTGAAAATCAATTATATCACTTATATTAAGGCCTTGTGTACTAATTGTGAGCTACATATCAGCAATTACAAGTCACGAAGCAGATAACATAGGCCGGATACTACTGCCGAGAACAGAGGTCCTCTTTGGAACCAACTCAGCTCTTATGAAACCATTTGATATGAAAACCATCTCTCTGGCTTTAACTTTTTGCAAAACTGAATATCCAGAAGTAGTTTGGCATGCAGATCCCATGATTCCAAATGCACATCTTTGCATGGTTGTAAGATTTCAAAGACATTTAAGTCTCTAGGACAACTTAATAAACTATCAATTTGTTTATTTGCTCCTAATAAATTGTTAGTTGTAGAAAAAAATAAACTATCAATTTGCTTTTTTAAGTATCTGATCTCTAATCTTAAAAATGAAAGAAACTTTTAAAATAACTGTTGGAAAATTTATATAATCAGTGGAACAGATTAAGTGCACATAGGTTTTTTCCCCTACTGAAGTGGTATTAGAATCTCTCTCTTCCTTTAATGAGTTTTGCTGTCAACTTTATCATGTGATCTGATTCTAAATGTTTTTAACTTGAGAATCACTGTCTTGGCTTGCCTAAAAAAGTACAAATTGCAAAGGGAGTGTCATAATATCTTGCTTCTCTTAGGTGAAAATGACCCATGCAGATGTTCAGGTAAAGAAAATTTGGCCTGGCTATCAAACGGTCATGGATGAAACAAACAAGAATTTCAACTGAAGCCTGAGATTTGCAATCTACACCACTGCTTTTCCACTGAGTAGCATATGAATTGACAATATGATCATCTACTTTCTGTTATCATTAGCTGATTGTATTATTGGTTAAAGCCAGCCTATCAGGATGAACATATAGCTTAATATGCAAATCAAATAAAATGTGAAATACACTTATTTATGATATACTTGCATTATAGAAAGTATGATTAAAATTTAAAGTAATTTAAAAAGTTAAAAGTGATTTTTAAAAAGATTTATTTATTTGAAAGGCAGTTATAGAGAGAGAAGGAGGGACAGAGATTGATCTTCCATCCACTGGTTCACTCCCCCAAATGGCTGCAATAGCTGGGGTTGTGTCAAGCCAAAGCCAAAAACTAGGAACTAGTTCTCACTGGGTTCTGCTGCTTTGTGCCCCAGCAGACTGACTCCTTCCTATTACCTCCCACTACACCCTACTTTCCAGATGCTCTGGTTACTGTCGTTTCTACTGAAGTTTGTTTCAGCAATTTCTACACTGGTTTGGATATTCCTGGTAGGACGCACTATGGTGATTGATTAACACTATTTTGTAAATAAAAAAAAAAAGTATTGTAGTATTGTATGCGCACTTGTGTGTCACCTGTGTTACAATCATTTGGGTTCCATTTCAGGCTTTGGCTCTGGTTACTAACGTGGAGTTAGCCAAACTATAGTTTGAGTGCATGATCATTTCTGACACCCACTGCAAGAGTTACAGTCCAGCTACAAAGTAAAAAGGGAAAATTCATACAAGATTTCTCTGACTTCTGCACCAATTTAAAAGTCAGTAGTTTCCCAAAACTACCCTTGTGCTTGCTAATTCACGAGAAAGGCCCACAGTAATCAGGAAGGCTGTTACACACCTGGTGATGACCAATTGTAATGCAGGGGAACAGAGGATTCCACATGCCCTTAGCACATACTGCCTCTCACTCACTCGTGGGTGATAACCACACATGCAGTGCTGCCAACCGGAGAAGCTGACCCAGGTCTCCCCGTGAGCAGAGCTGTTATGTGGTCCTATTAGGTAAGCGTGATGGATTGACTGACTGCCTCTGTAGTTGAGATTCAGCCTCCAGGTTAACTGATACCACATGATTCAAAGACCCAATTCTAAAATCACATGGCTGAGCTTTCTGGTGTGGTCTGCTCTCATCTGAAGATTATCAGTCATGGCCAGCCACATTCTCAAATAAAAACATTCCAGATAGTTATGATACAAATTTCTCTCCAGAAGCTACAGGCAAAGTCCAGACTCCACTGTGAACTACGTAACATCTCTAAGCCTGTGTTTTTTCATCTGTAAAATAAACGTAGTCATACTTTCCCTATGACTTTCAAGCCTTAATTCATGAAGAAATGCTGTAATCCTCTATATTTAGAAAAAAATCCCAGCTAGTAAAAATTAAAAAAAAAAAAACCTCTTCATTTCTACTAGAATGAGGTAGCTTCTCTGTCTGACAGAATACTGTCAAATGGCCCCCACCACAAATCCCATTTTCCAAAGATAATTCTGATTGCATCATGTCCTCAGACAGGCTCTCCCATTGTCAGGGGTACAGTACCTTGTGGTGAGACATCCACTGTACTAACCACTGGCAGGAGAGCCATGTTCTAAGCACTCATTAGCTGTGTGGTGTCATACAGGTAGTCTAACTTCTCTAAGCGTTGGTTTCCTTGTGAAGATAGCGTACTTGCTTTGTGTGATATCACAGCTTATTGTTAAATCAATTGAATGTCATTGAGTTTAAAAATCATGACAAATATATATGTATATGAAAATACTCATAAGTCAAAATTTAGTGAATAGTAAAGCCTCCAGGTACCCCCAAGACAGTGGATTTCAGTAATGTACAGAAGAAGAAAGGGACTAATGTGTCAATACAAAGTGTAATTCTGAGTGTTTCTGTCCCCACAAAAACTCATGTATTACAATCCTAAAGCCCAGTGTGGCTGTATTAAGAGGCTGGACTTTGAGGCTGTGATTTGAAGCAGCTCTGTCTTCATGATTGGGATTAGTGTTCTGATAAAAGAGGTCCCAAAGAGACCCATACCCTTTCTACCATATGAGGACAGAGCAAGAAAATTGTGCTAAACCATGCTGAATCAGTTAGCACCTTGATCTTGTACATCCCGGCCTCCAGAATGTGAGGGAAAAAAAAAAAAAGTTGTTCTATTGTTCATAAGCCACCCAGTCTATGGTATGTTGTTATTTCAGCTTGTAAGAACTAAGAAGTGGAGTGTTGAATTTTCTGCTTCATCTCTCCACAGTACTTTCAAATGTTTTCTCTTGTATTGGTTTAGTAGTGTTAAGACATTTGTTAGGTAATCTCTCTTCAGCACGTACTCAATCATAAATACACCTGCTGGGAGGTACAGACAGAAGATTTTTGAGAATACGCAGTTCCCTGACTGCTGAGTTTGAGATTCCATCCTCCCACGTGCCTACTGGGCCTTCAGGATCTCAGACACAGCCTTGGGTATGAAACCTGATGCTGGCCTCATTTGCTCTTCTTCCCTCCTTGAGAAATAGCCCAGCTGCGGCGGTCAGCAGCACCCTCACGCTCTGCCTCCTTTCCTGCACTGGTAAGCTGGCCAGACAGCCGGGGAGGGTTTTCCTTCGGCGTTAACAGCCAGCTCCTACTTCTTTTCCAACATGCTGGGACCTCACTGCCTCCACAAGCCAAACAGACCAAAGAAGGTGTGGAGGTTTGTTAAGGCTCTCCCAGTACTTAGACCACACAATTCAAAAGCCTGCAGCTCTCGGTGCCACAAGAAGCAGCAAATGATTTGGGAAGATTAATGTCAAAAAACACCAGCTCAGGCTTTAACTTGGCCCATCTTCAACATTTAATAATTTAATGTTTAATAGAAATATCAAAATTCACATCATTTAATAAATTTAGAACAAGGATCCTTTATATACTCTATATTCTGTGGTAATATGTCATATATTGTGGGCTGTTTTTGGCCCTATATCTTTTAAATCTAACCATCCAAATCTGACTTATATAGCACAAATGATTTGGGAAGATTAATGCTAAGTAAATACCAATTCAGGCTTTAACTTGATCCATTTCAAAATTTACATCATTTAATAGATTTCTAAATGTTAAAAAAATTGCTTATTCCAAAGTTGAGTATGAATATACTCAAGGATCATGGAAAATGCACAGGAAAATGTTCATGAAAAATGTGTGCTATGGAAAAAGTATGCATGGATTTTGAAAAAGTATATATGAATTTAAACATTTTGCACCAAAATTATCTTTTAATTCATCTCTCCATGACCTTTTTGAAGTACCTTTGCATATTGTCCTGAATACAAAATGTTTATGAATTTAAATCTATTGAAAATAGTGTCCCTGGTGTATGATTTACTCATGATAGATTTGCCTACAGTTATCTCTTCCTGTTTAACCAAGGTCTTGAAAACCAAAACTCTGACATGCTCACAGAATCCTTAAATTAAATCAATCAGAAATAACCTTGGTGGGTAATTTGATCTACTCCACTTCAGACAGGACTACACCAAATCCATTGCAGACAAGTCAAAGTCTATTCTGTTTTAAATTCAATCATCTATGTGATGGCCTAAATGCTGGCCTTCAGAAAGATACGTCCATACCCCAATGCCATGAATGTTACCTAATTTGGAAAAATAAAGTGATCTTTACAGAAGTACTTAAATTAATGACCTTGGTATGAGAAGATTATCCTGGATTATCTAGGTGGACCCTCAATCCAGTGCCAAGTGCCTGTGGGGAGCAACAGAGACAACTAGATTACTGGTACTACTAAGACTAATTCTATGCATCTGATCTCCCACAATATGGCACTGAGAGACAGCAAACAACTTCTACACAGCTGCCTCGCCAATTTGACCGATAAGCTGCAGGAGCTGATCCTGCTCCTGACTGGAGGAGAGCAGCGTGCTTGGCGTGTGGGCAGCAGAGTTGGGATTGGTGGAAGAGGACTATAAAGGAGGAGAGAGACAACACGTACCGGAGAACATCTGAGGAACATCTGAGCAACCCCTGAGAGAGCCAGCCAGCGGTGTGCCGCTCCTCCGCGGAAGCAGGGAAAGCGGTGGGGGTGCCGCCCCTCCACAGAGGTGGGGGGGGTGCGGCAGCTAACCTGAGTCGGTGTCATTCCTCCGCGAGTGAGGGGCCAGCAGCAAACCCAGGAAGGGCCGGGCAAAGAGAACAGCGCAGGGTCCGGTGTCATTCCTCCGCGAGTGGGGGAGCGACAAGTGCCCTTGCCAGAGACAAAAAAGGAGGAGGACAGACAACAGAGAAGCCAGGAAGGTAAAACCACACAACTTCCACTTTGTCTCCCAGAACCCCTTAATATTTATGCAGTGTAACAGACAGAACTGTGTCCCCAGATATGTTGAAGTCCTAATCTCTGATCATGTAAATGTTACCTTCTTTGCAAATGTCATCAAGTTATGGTTGTACCTGGGCTCCTAGTTTTGGCCTAGCCCAGTCCTGGCTATTAACAGGGGAGTGAACCAGTAGATGGAAGATCTCTTTCTCTCTCTGTCTCTTCCCCTCTCCTTCTCTATAATTCTGCCTGTCAAATACGTAAAGATAAATCTTTAAAAAAAAAAAATGAGTAGGGGTCTGCATTCTGGCACAGTGGGGTAGGCCGCAGATTATAACACAAGCATCTCATACTGAGGTACAGGTTCAAACCCTGGCTGCTCTGCTTCTGATCCAGCTTCATGCTAATAAGTTCGGGAAGGCAATGGAAGATGGCCTAAGTAGTTGGGCCCCTGTTACTCATGTGGAAGACTTGGATGCAACTTTAGGCTCCTGACTTGTCTGGCTGTCAAATAAATAAATATTTTAAAGATAACCAAAGGGCTATAGATGCACCTAATTTAATTACTGGTGTCTTTTTTGAAGAGGGAAACTCGGTGGACATCCATAGACACAGAAGAATACCATTTTATTACAGAGGTAGCTACTGAAGTGATGTGCTCACAAGCCAAGGAATACCAAGGACTACCAGCAACCACAAGAAACTAGGAAGACACAAGAAAGGGTCCTGGCCTGAAGTCTTCAGAGACCATAGCCCTGCCTATACCTTGGCTTCATATTTTGAGTTTCCAGGACTGTAAGATAAAAAAAAAACTCTATTGTTTAAGCCATCCAAGTTTGTGGTAATTTGTTGCAGCAATGATGGAAAACTGGTAGACCATGTTTGCAATAGATGATAGTTCCTGACTCAGCATCAACATACATGTGTTAATGAGCTTCAAATGAAATACTGCCAATGGAAAACTACCTTCAGAGGCAAGGAGTTACTTTTCAAGCACGGGAGAGGGCATTGTCATTGGGATTGACTGATGTTCCTGAACATGATGCTGCTCACAATTTTTAGAGGGTCAGTACCTGAGCAATACGTTTCTATCATTCAACTGTATGTAATTATTTTTTTGACTAAATAAGAAGCTTGTCTAAAGACTCTAAGCAGAGGTTCTCAACCAGGGGCCAATTTGTCCCCCAGCAGACATTTGGCAGTATATAAGGAGATTTTCCATTGTTACACATGAAGGGTGCTACTGGCCTCTAGTGGGTGAAGGCCAGTGATGCCACTGAACATCCAACAACACACAAGAAAGTCCAAATGTCAATAGTGTCAAGGTTGAAAAAAACCTAACCTATAGGAATATTCCAGGAATGTGGGTTGGCAAAATAATTTGTTATTGTAGAAACAATGAGCAAATCCACATTACCCCAACAGACAACATTCATAGATGGCTTATAATGGCCCATCTCACAGACGCTCGATGATGACTTGTTAGTGGAGACCACAGCGCTTTGGTTTCCCTGTCTTTGAAATGGATATTAAAACAGGATGAACATTTGTATTGGCCATAAAGTAGGACATGTACGAAATGTGCTTAACACATTCCCTGTTGAACAGTAACTTCTTCAGTAATGTTAACTATTGTCCTCATCACTGCACGTACATTGTGATTACTACTAGTTGTTCTATCCTATCACTAATTTGTCCCAGAATAACCCTCTCATCTCACTTCTGAGTTTTCTGTTTTAAAATTACCTGATTCTATGAGCTTGCAGGAAAAATGAATTGCTGATCTTTGACAAAAATTCTAAAACCAACCTGAATCCATTTCCACAAAAATATATCAAACTGGAGGTAAAGGCAAAAATGGACATCTCATTATCCTTGAATTACCAAGTATCATCAAGACAGACAGGATTCTGTCTCCATTTCCTTATTTTGGGAAGAGAAAGAAAAAGTCTCTACCCTCTACTTGATGTTCTTTTGGTTTGGCCAGATTTTTCACTACCCAACTATGTGGAAAATGTTTCTAGTTTTTATGTAAATTAAGCTGGTTACATGGTCTTACAAACCTATTTAATTGTGTTTTAGTTTTTCATAGGGCTTGTAAAAAAAGGCAGAAGACTGCTCTCTCCAAATCATGAATTTGTCCAGGGAAAAAAAACCTGGTTTCCATATGTAGAGATTTCGTGTACCTTATCTCAAGTAATTATCATAACAGCTAGGCAAGGGATATACTTTTATTTTTGCTTTGGGGTTATAAAACTAAGCCTCAGGGAGATAAAAAACTTATGAAACATCACATGGTTTATCAGTGGTCAAGCCTGGATTTGAACCCAGGTTCATCTCATTCCAGAGCCTGACCCCTTCCCATGATTCTTCATGATACCCATCAGCATCTGCTCTCTGGCATCTTAATCTCAGCATAGAAAAGAGCAATGAGACAGAATGGCAAATGCCCTAAACAGCACTCCGGCCTCAGAATCAGCCCTTAAGGCATTCAGATCTGGCTAAAAGGCCCATGAGAGTTTCGCAGGAATGAAAAGCCAAGACACTGTGCCAAAAATGACCTGAGGGAAAGATCTCTGTGAGTGAGATCCCAGTGGAAAGAACGGGCAATCAGAGAAGGAGGTACCTTTCTCTGAAGGGAGGAGAGAACTTCCACTTTGATTATGGCCTCGTCTAAATAAGATTAGAGTTTGTGAACTCAAAAGGCTTCCATAGCCTTGGCAGCTCATGACAAGAGCCTCGGGTGATTATTGACATCATAAATAAGAGTGTCAATTGTTAAATCAACAATGGGAGCCACTGTGCACCTGCTCCCCATGTAGGACCTCTGTCCTTAATGTGTTGTACTATGAGAATTAACGATAAAACTACTAGTCGAACAGCACTCTATATCTTGTGTGGTTGTGTGGGTGCAGTCTGTTGAAATCTTTATTTAGTATGTACTAAGCTGATCTTCTGTATATAAAGATAATTGAAAATGAATCCTGATGAAGAATGGGATGAGAGAGGGAGTGGGAGATGAGATGGTTGTGGGTGGGAGGGAGGTTATGGGGGGAAAAGCTGCAAGAATTCAAAACTTATACTTTGTAAATTTATATTTATTAAATAAAAAATGGAATGCTATGTTTAAAAAAAAAAAGAGCAATGAGAAATCATGTTAGGGCACTTTAACAGGTAATTGTAGGGAGCATTGCCCATTGGACTGTGGTGGCCTAGAGGAGGATTCTGCCTAACACTTCTACAGCTAAAACCTGATGAAGAGTGTTCACTTCTCTCACTAAACTCTCCTTCTCCAAGAGCTTTGAAAACAATTGTGAAGGGCAGATATTTGGCCTAACACTCAAGACACAGGTTAAGACACCTGCATCTCACATCAGAGTATCTGGGTCCCATCTTGGCTCAGGTACCTGATCCCAGCTTCCTGCCTGTGCAGATGCTACGAGGCAGCAGGTGACGGTTTGAGTAGCTGGATTCTTGCCATTGCGTTCTCAGCTCCCAGCTTTAGCCTGGCTCAGTCCTTGCCAGTGCAGGAGTTTGAGGAGTGAATCAGCTGATGGGAGTGCTCTCTCTCTCTCTGTCTCTAAAACTATATATATATGGGCCACTGCCTGCGGTGCTGGCATCCCAATTGGTGCCAGTTCGGGTCCCGGCTGCTCCATTTCCAATCCAACTCTCTGCTGTGGCCTGGGAGAGCAGTAGAGGTTGGCCCAAGTCCTTGGGCCCCTACGCCCATGTGGGAGACCTGGAGGAGGCTCTGGGCTCCTAGCTTTGGATCAGCCCAGCTCCAGCCATTGTAGCCACTTGGGGAGTGAACCAAATGATGGAAGACCTCTCTCTGCCTCTGCCTCTGCCTCTGCCTCTGCCTCTTTGTGACTCTGCCTTTCAAATAAATAAAGAAACCTTTTTAAAAATTATATATAACAATTTTAATATAAAAATATAAAATAAAGGTAGGTTTTGAAACAGTCCTTGTCCTGCTACTAAATCTGCAACTTTTCCCTTTTTTTAATATGCTTTTTTTAAGGTTTATTTATTTATTTGAAAGGCAGACTTATAGAGAGACGAAGATCTTCCAATATCTGGTTCACTCC
This sequence comes from Oryctolagus cuniculus, assembly GCF_964237555.1. Taxonomy (NCBI): domain Eukaryota; kingdom Metazoa; phylum Chordata; class Mammalia; order Lagomorpha; family Leporidae; genus Oryctolagus; species Oryctolagus cuniculus. The sequence continues at coordinate 126,794,516 of NC_091439.1, read as the reverse complement.
CCATATAACCACAACATCCTGGACCAGGCCAAACCAGGAACTTGGAACTCTATCTGAGTCTCCCATGTGGGTGGCAGGGGCCCAAGCACTTGGACCACCTGCTGCTGCTTTCCCAGGTGCATTAACAGGGTGCTGCAGCAGAGGCAGAGCAGCCAGAACTCAATCCAGCACTCTCATATAGTTAAACCCACTATGACACAACACTGGCCTGTCATTGGCTGCTTGCCCCCACCCTCCCAACTTGGTCTTAGAACTCAAAGGGCAGAAATACCTGACAGCACAGGTACAGGGTGAATGGACTCTGCTTGTCTCGAAAGGAGATTCCACAGAAAACTATGCTGACCCAAACCCAAACAGGCTGGAGAGGGAAGAATGCAGCATTCTTTCCCTGGTGTTCTCAGCGGGCCACAACCTGCGTCCCTTCTCTCCTGTCTAAATTCCTTCAAGGCCTTAGGTTACAGCCAAGGCTTATTCTGACCGATTCGGTAGTATTTACTGTCCCACACATACTGTGCTTCTCTTTTAAAAGTATGCCAAAGGGCCTGGCGCTGTAGCGTAGTGGGTAAAGCCGCTGCCAGCACTGCTGGCATCACATATAGGCATTGGTTCCAGTCCCGGCTGCTCCACTTCCCATCCAACTCTCTGCTATGGCCTGGGAAAGCAGTAGAAGATGACCCAAATCCTTGGGCCCCTGCACCCTGGTGGGAGACCCAAAGGAAGCTCCTGGCTCCTGGCTTTGGACAGCACAGCGGATGAACCAGTGGATGGAAGACCTCTCTCTCTCTCTCTCTCTCTCTCTCTGCCTCTCCTCTCTCTGTGTAACTCTGACTTTCAAATAAATAAATAAATCTTAAAAAAAAAAAGTATGCCAAAGCCTCTAATAAACCAGAGATGGACTTAGCACATGGCACTTGTGTACTTACTATGACCCAGGCACTGTGCTAAGCACTTTCTGTAGATCACAAACATTTGTACATGTGGAAAGGTTGGGAAAAAAAGAAGAGTGGGAGGAATTCCTTCTGGAGTCTGACTTCCAGCAAATGTCAAGAGCCCAAAGCTACCTCCCATCAGTGGAGGCCTTGTTGGTTGAGGTTTCCATTGGCATCCTGCAATATTTAGTCACTGGCTGAGCAGCCTCCCATGGCCTTGTTTCCTAAGCACTGGCCTTTAAAGGAAAAAGAAAAAAAAAACCTTGCAAGGCCGGGACAAAACCTGACATTCAAAATTATCAGAAGTACATGTACATGGTAATGCTTTGAAGCTCAAAGATCACATGATCTGAACTCCACAAAGGGTGCTTATACCATGAGGAATGCTTGCGGCTACAAGTCACCATAAACAGCCAGGGAAGAGTGTCGTTTTCTCACTCGGACACTGGTATACACTCACTTTTGTCCTTGAGCAAAACAACTCCGATGAAGTTAATGTCCCTTTTAAAATTCAAGATAACTTTTCTCTGCAGAAATCCTGCACAAATCTCCCCATGGCATCTGAACTATTTTTCTATTACTGGGCACACACAAACGTATGGAAAGATAGATCATCATGATCCCATCCATATCAACAGCATAGAATTCTCATGTAATCCCATCTGTACCTCAGCATTACTGTGATAAACAAGCCAGAAACTATGTCAACATGCTTCCTAAACTATGGAGAGATTTAAGACAGCGTATTTCAGCTTAAAACTCTGGCATTCTTAAAAACAGAAAGTAATTCTAAAAGGACATTTTGAAAAGCTAGAGAAAATGGAATTAAAATTATATTTTGATGCAAAAGATTCAAAATCCATGCATATGCAGGGGGTTCAAAAAGTTCATGGAAATGTGTGTTATGAGAAACAGAGATTTTGAAATATTTTTCACCAAAATAAATTTATCTTTAACTACATTTAGCCACTACCTCTTTGAAGTAAGTTCATATTTAACACAGAGAAGAACTAAAGGGAGAGCAGCAATCCTCTTCCATGTCCTCTGATTTCAGAGATCCCACCAAGGTTCTGGTCTGCCTAGTGGAAGTGACTGGTAATGAGGTGCCAATAGCTCCTAGGCTTAGCTGGATACAGAGACACACAGATATGGGTGTAGCTCTTGACAGAGGTCTACCTCCTGATTCAAAGGATATAGCTGGACTCAGAGCATCATCCCATGGTTTAGATTTGATGCCAACAAGAGCATCCCTGTCTGTTACCTCCTTTGTCCCACTCTCCTGCTCTCTCCCTCTTGTCCTTGCTCCTGGCTTCCAATATCCGCACCAGTGTTCACTGATTCCTCCCCAAGGCTCTTATATCTCATGCTGGAGCTTCTTTATGACCCCAAGATCCATTCTGTGAGGGGTGTGGCAGCAGGCAGACATGTCACAAGTCCACGGACTTGATTCTCTGTCTTGCGCAGGGGGCCAATGTCCAGGCTCTAAGGAACAACAGCATTTGTCATGAACAGATTTTTCTGGGCAACAGAAAGCTGTTTCTGAGCGTACATTTTAACCAAAATATACTCAACAGCACAAGGTAAAGATTTTTTTACTACCTTCCATTTTGACCCTCTTACTTTCCAAAAGAAATTTCCTTTGAAGAGTTAGAAGATTATTAGGAAAAGGACCTTTAAAAATATCATCATGGCAGCTCTATACCTTCAAGCTAAATATAAGTATACTTCAAAATGTTCATGAAAATGGAATTAGATAAATTGATTTTGACACAAAAAGTTTTAAAATATCTGCAATTTTTTTTTCATGAACTCTTTGAAGACTCCTCATATGCATGGATTTCAAGAGGATTTTTGGACTAAAATAAATTTATATTTTTATTCCACTCTCCACCAACATTTCAATGTACCCTCATACGAGCAGACTGAGGTTCCCAAAGCAGCCAGCCCCTCTATGAGATCAGCTCCACCTACTGCTCATATCTTCTGAGCCCACCCAGGGCCCTTTCTACTTCCCATGCTCTTAATCCAAGTGATTCCTCCGTGACTCCAAGTTAGTCAGCTGCAATTTCAGGTATTTGTCAACAGTGAGGGAAACGATCTAACTCTACTCAATCTCTGTTAATGCAGGAGACCTGATTTCAGGGAGGCCTCCGCCCGGCCCGGAGTCAGGACCTGGCTATTGGTACTGGGGACTGGATTGGGAGAATTATACGGTAGTGAACAGGTTGGAGGGGGAACTCTCTAGAAAGCAAGCTCCCCCGAGAGCTACAGGATCTGAGGAAGATGCTCTAATTTATAGGGTCCCTTACTGAGGGAGAGCCTGTGGGAAAAAGGAGGATGAGGACAGTCTGTACTATTTGACCTCAGTCACTTTCCTGGCTAAATGCAGTTATGAGCCAGAGATGTCTAGAGAGTCAGTGTAGAGCATGCAAAGGAGGAAGGAGAGAGAAGGAAGAGAGCCTAAGGAAAAGTGTGGAAGTTTGAATGAATAGAACACACATGGCAGGGGCTGGCGCCATGGCGCAGTAGGTTAATCCTCCACCTGTGGCGCCAGCATCCCATATGTAGACAGTGAGAGAGAGACAGAGAGAAAGGTGTTCCTTCCGTTGGTTCACCCTCCAAATGGCTGCTACAGCCGGCGCGCTGCACTGATCCAAAGCCAGGAGCCAGGTACCTCTTCCCAGTTTCCCATGCGGGTGTAGGGCCCAAGCACTTGAGCCATCCTCCACTGCACTCCCGGGCCACGAGCAGAGAGCTGGACTGGAAGAGGGGCAACCGGGACAGAACCCGAATGGGCGCCAGTTCTAGTCCTGTCTGCTCCTCTTCCAGTCCAGCTCTCTGCTGTGGCCTGGGAAAGCAGTAGAAGATGGCCCAAGTCCTTGGGCCCCTGCTCCCAGTGAGGGAGACCTGAAGAAGCTCCTGGCTCCTGGCTTCAGATCAGCATAGCTCCGGCTGTTGCGGTCATTTGGGGAGTGAACCAACGGAAGGAAGAACTTTCTGTCTCTCCCTCTCACTGTCTGTAACTCTACCTCTCAAATAAATAAATAAAATCTTTAAAAAAAAAAAAGAACATACATGACAGGTGATTAGAAAACAAAGTAGAAATGCAAGTGAAATGGGGTGCCATATTTTACGTTATAAAAGCTCCTAAATAATAATACTGGGTTTTAAAGTGATTCCTGAATGGGAAAAGAGAAATGACTTTCTTGCTTTTCCATTTTTCATATGTTTTGATGTCATTCCAGAGAATCTGGGATGGCAGTCCCTGGCATGCCATCCATGTACCTATAAGCCACATACCACCACCAGCCTAGATACATGAGGGCTCGCCACAGCCCATGTGAGAAGCTGGAGTTTGGAGGCTGGGGCTGTGATTATGGGGCCCATATCCTCACTTCTGCATTCATGAATGAAAGAAAGGACCAGCACACTCAGGGTTGTGCAGGCAGGAGCCTGCTGGACCATTCACCTAGCAGAAGATGCAACCAAACATCCAGCCTCCAGCGCTTCTCTTCATATCTGCCCATCAGTCCTACTTGTTGGCACCTGCACCTTGACAAAGAGCACATGTGGCAGCCTGGAGCTTAAGGTGCACCCATAGAACTGGTACTTTCTTACCTCAATTTCACACACACTTGGCTTTGAAATGCCTCTGTGTGTTCAATGCGCAAGAAGTGTGCTTTAGGTTTTAAGCAAAGAAAGCTGTACCACCTCCCAGTTTAATCTTCCCTACCCAGGCCCAAATCCTAGAGCAGTGGTTCATGAAGCCAGATAAGCCATCACAAACACATCTATGAAGCTGTGCTTAGACTCAAAGCCGTTTTCTCACCATCCTGCTCTTCAAATCGAAAGTTTAAAATAAACCCAGGGGAAAAGCTGCAGTGACATTTCTGGAGCAGAAGGGAGAGGTAGGCAAACGACTTTTGCCAGCTGCACCATGGCAAGGGTAGGGAATAGAAGTGGGCTCAGCAGTGGTAAAGCTGAATCTTCAGGAATTTCTAGAATAAATATTAGTGTCATTGTAAGAGGGAAGAACAGTTTTAGCCAGAGGGTTCATTGAAAATTTTAAGTCCTGTAGTCAGGACAATAAGAAGAGTGTATTATTATAATTTTCAAACTCACAAAAGGACAAACTCGGCCACTGGTTTGGCTCTTCATGTTCTGATTTACACACTCTGTGGGGTGCTGTGTTTTGTCTTATGCTCATCAGCCAGTGATTTCTTAGTAATTCAGTAATTATATCCACCAGGCCAGTTTTCTTTCTTAAGTCCATGAATAGGATTTCAGCTTGATCAGTTTGCATCACAGAGTTAATAATGGTTTAATTCTGAAAAGTTACAAAGAAAATAAATGAGAAAATGACCACCTTTCTCCCAGTTTTGTAGCAATTATAGCAGGTAAACTCTGTTTCTAAAATGAAAAAGGAAGAGTAGTGAGTGTTCCATCATGTTGAGTTCCCAGTAAGCTTTCTAACCGTGCATACAAAGGATCTTCAAGAAGTTTATGGAAAATGTGAGTTACGACAAAACTAGGCTTGTATCTCAATTTCTGGACAAAATGACCTTATCTTTTAACTCCATTTTCCATGAACTGTTTGAGTTACCCTCTTATCTAAAGGCAGACATTTATCCTAGTTACCCAGAATGTCTGGGCAGAGTCCTTCCACTTTGTGTCACTGTCATCTCCACATGGATACTTAGGTGATAAGCCTTCAGAAGCACCAACCGATCCAGGCAGATTTTAACAATGCAAGGTAGACACCAATCTCACAAGTCTTGAGGTATAAGCCCACTATGCTTTTCTCTCTCTTTTTTCACATTATCATTCTGACCTTAATATTCCGTGGTTGACTGGGTAGTGTTTGGTCTAGAGGCTAAGGTGCTGATTTGGGTGTCGATTTCCACATGGAAGAACTTGAGATCAATGCTCATCTCTAGCTCATGTTAGTGCATGCCTGGGAGGCAGTGATGACAGCTCAAGTAATCGGGTTCCTGCTATTCTCATGGGAGACCTGGGTTGAGTTCCTGGCTTATAGTTTTAACCCAGTCATTTGGGAAGAGAGCTAAGAGATAAGAGATCTCTTTGTCTCTCTGCCTCTTAATAACAATAAAATATATATTCAGCAGTTGCTGATTAAGCAGCATCAATAGAAAAAACACAATCATTTAAAAATAATTTTTAAGGAATACTACTATAGTTGATACTGAAATTATTATCATGAAGTCTAGGATTGCCTTATCTCTTTGTCACCACTCTCCACTAAATACCACCAGCAAGCTCAAGTCACCTGCAAGTGCCTGGGCTCATTTTGACCTAACAGAGACTCAGTATTATACCACCCCTCTTCTGATACCTGGGTTTTCATAACATTTACCAGCATTATCTCACCTGAGGTTCTTCTTCTTCTTCTTCTTTTTTTTTTTTTTTTTTCAGGTGAAGTTCCAATGGATATTAAGTCTAGGGTGGCGCCTTTCTCTTCCCAAAAAAATCTAGCTTCCAACGGTGCAGAGCTGGTGGAGCGTCCATCCGTAGCCCACTGCCCTGGCTCTGCCTGGGGGCTTCCTCTGCCTGCTCATATCACCAATGTTCCCACCACTGCTAGTCTTTTGGGGGATTCTGGGCCAGCTGCTGCTCCCACTCGACTTCCACCAACTTGTAAAGCTCCATGGTGGCCTGAGCATCTTCCACAGGGGAATGTCGGCTGTTCCCGACCTGTGTGTCCCAGTGCAGCAGCTTCTGGGTGAGCTGCCTCAGAGACAAGGTGGCTTTCTCTGGGAAGTTGGCTTTCCGGTTGAGGCAGGCAGGGGTTATGGGAGATGTCCAGGGTTAGGGCTGAAAGTCCTGGAGGGCTTTGAAGTCACTGGGGATGGCACGCCTCACCACACCTTCCCAGTGGGCAGCTTCAAGATCTGCCTCTGAGCAGTCTTGAAGGGCGTAGCATTAGCCATGCGCTGTTTCTGGGTACCACAACACTGCGATGCTGACAATGCTCCATGGAGCCAAGGAACTGCCGCGCCCTTGGGTCCCGTGCCCACCATCTCACAGTCAACTGCCACCATCTTCCTGTGCAACTTCCGGGAGAACTTATTCTCTGAGTGAGCCTGCATGGGCTCTGGGCGGCATTCTTCTGGGAGCCAGTGGGGCGGCTCTTAATCTTCGGAAAGGCGCCCTGGAACTCCCTCCAGCGACAGCACGGGCCTTCTGGGGAGGGGCGGGGGGCAGCCAGGACACAGACACGCAGCTTTCTTCTCCAGGGACTGCTCATATCACCAATGTTCCCACCACTGCTAGTCTTTTGGGGGATTCTGGGCCAGCTGCTGTTCCCACTCGACTTCCCCCAACTTTTTTTTTTTTATTTGAAAGGCAGAGTGGACAGTGAGAAAGAGAGACAGAGAGAAAGGTCTTCCTTTGCCGTTGGTTCACCCTCCAATGGCCGCCGCCGCCGGCGCACCGCGCTGATCTGATGGCAGGAGCCAGGAGCCAGGTGTTTCTCCTGGTCTCTCATGGGGTGCAGGGCCCAAGCACTTGGGCCATCCTCCACTGCACTCCCTGGCCACAGCAGAGAGCTGGCCTGGAAGAGGGGCAACAGGGAAAGACTCCGGCGCCCCGACTGGGACTAGAACCCGGTGTGCCAGCGCCGCAATGCAGAAGATTAGCCTAGTGAGCCGTGGCGCCGGCCTCCACCAACTTGTAAAGCTCCATGGTGGCCTGAGCATCTTCCACAGGGGAATGTCGGCTGTTCCCGACCTGTGTGTCCCAGTGCAGCAGCTTCTGGGTGAGCTGCCTCAGAGACAAGGTGGCTTTCTCTGGGAAGTTGGCTTTCCGGTTGAGGCAGGCAGGGGTTATGGGAGATGTCCAGGGTTAGGGCTGAAAGTCCTGGAGGGCTTTGAAGTCATTGGGGATGGCACGCCTCACCACACCTTCCCAGTGGGCAGCTTCAAGATCTGCCTCTGAGCAGTCTTGAAGGGCGTAGCATCAGCCATGCGCTGTTTCTGGGTACCACAACACTGCGATGCTGACAATGCTCCATGGAGCCAAGGAACTGCCGCGCCCTTGGGTCCTGTGCCCACCATCTCACAGTCAACTGCCACCATCTTCCTCTGCAGCTTCCGGGAGAACTTATTCTCTGAGTGAGCCTGCATGGCGGCATTCTTCCGGGAGCCAGTGGGGCGGCTCTTAATCTTCGGAAAGGCGCCCTAGAACTCCCTCCAGCGACAGCACAGGCCTTCTGGGGAGGGGCGGGGGGCAGCCAGGACACAGACACGCAGCTTTCTTCTCCAGGGACTGCTCTGACCCAGTGCTACAGGCCCCTGTCTCCTTTCTTGAGAGGGAAGGGGTATTCCCAGCGCCATCCACTGCAGGAGCCTCCCCTGTCTCCGGAGAGTCCGAGTGCAACTTAGAAGGAGCCTGGCGAAGGGGGCTGTTCTCTTCCTTCCAGAAAGCCTGTCCGTTCCAAGAGCCGCCGCTTCTTGACAAAACATCGGTGCTTGGTGTTTCCTTTGGAGGCCGTTCCGCAAAGCCCGGAGTCAGCAGCAATGCAGAAGCGAGGACAGCAGATGGTAGGAGCGGAGCTGGGAGGAGCGGCTCACGGGTGACAGGATGGGGCACTCCATCCCGGCTGACTCCCACTGCGGAGTTACGGATGAGGCTCTCCTGGATGGCCCCGCTAGGAACAGAAGCGCCCGGCGCGGGAGACCCAAAGGAGGCTCCTGGCTCCTGGTTTCGGACCAGTGCGGCTCCAGCCATTGCAGCCATTTGGGGAGTGAACCAGCGGTTGGAAGACCTCTCTCTCTCTATCTCTGCCTCTCTGTAACTCTGCCTTTCGCATAAATAAATAAATCTTAAAAAAAACTATTCAAAAAAATTTTGTTGAATTGATTTGAAAAGGGTTCTTAAATTACCTTTAAATGGCCTTCCTTCAGAATAAGTAATAAATACTACTCCAAAGCCCAAAGTATAGCAACCCACATATTGGAAGTCAAAAAACAATATAAAACAGGATACATTTAATTAAGACTACAGTTCTTTCTAGGTCATACGAAAGACGTGAGGTACAGTGGAGCCAGGATTGGCGCAAGGGCAGGCAGACATGAGTTTTACTCTCGCTCTGCCATTTAGTAGCTGTGTGAAGTGAGCAGTTTAATTAAATTCTGAATATCTTTCTTCATCTGTTACATAGGAAGACTGTAGCACTACTTTTTTTTTAAAGAAAAGATTTATTACTTATTTGAAAGTCAGAGTTACACAGAGAGAGAAGAGGCAGAGAGAGGGAGAGGTCTTCCATCTGCTGGTTCACTCCCCAATTCGCAGCCAGGAGCCAGGAGCTTCTTCCAGGTCTTCCACACGGGTGCAGGGGCCCAAGGACTTGGGCCATCTTCTACTGCTTTCCCAGGCCATAGCAGAGAGCAGGGGCAGATGTGGAGCAGTGGGGAGTTGAACCGGTGGCCATATGGGATGCCAGCACTGCAGGCGGCGGCTTACCCACTATGCCGCAGCACTGGACCCAGCACTACTAACCTTAAAATATTGTAACTGTAGTTTCAAAATACTGCATTTCAAGTGTCAGGCACAGAGGGTAGCACAAGACACTTCTCAGTAAAGGTAAGGGTGATAGTGACAGTGATGACCGCAATGATGGGGAGGACCACAGGCCACCTTCCTGGGGGAAAACATGGGGTGAGCGTTTTGTATTTGCTGAATAAATCTTCAAAAGAAAAGGAGGGAGAAAAAAAAAGATAAGAGAACATCCCCAAAGAACTAAGACAGCTTTAGATTAAAAGAAGTAGGGGGCTGGCGCCGTGGCTCTCTTGGTTAATCCTCCGCCTGCAGTGTCGGCATCCCCTATGGGTGCCAGTTCTAGTCCCGCCTGCTCCTCTTCCAGTCCAGCTCTTTGCTATGGCCTGGGAAAGCAGTGGAGGATGGCCCAAGTGCTTGGGTCCTGCACCCGCATGGGAGACCAGGAGGAAGCTCCTGGCTCCTGGCTCCGGATCGGTGCAGCTCCAGCTGTTGCAGCCACTTGGGGAGTGAACCAGCAGAAGGAAGACCTTTCTCACTGTCTGTAACTCTACCTGTCCAATAAAAAAAGAAGCAGGAGAAAGTACAGCACTCTACAAAGTTACTGCCTTGGGCCCCCTGGCATCATGAGGTGTTCCAGTAAGTTTCATCAAGGTGATGTTTCTTCTCTTGTCTTTATTTTATTTTTAGACATAGGGACAAAGAGCTTCCATGTACTATTCCACCTTCCAGATGCCCACAACAGCTGGGACTGGGCCAGGCTGAACCCAAGACTCAGGACCTAATCTGGGTCTCCCACGTGGGTAGCAAGGACACAAGGCCTTGAACCATCCCTGCTGCTTTTCAGGGTGCACATCAGCAGAGCTGGGACTCAAAGCCAGGTACTCCTTATGAAATATCTGCAACCCAAATGGTGTCTTCACCACTAGGCCAAACACTTGCCCTGATTTCTCTTATAGACTATATACAGTTTTCAGCTTGGTCCACATGCATGGCTCCTACCCCAGCAAAGAGAAATCTTAGTCCTGTCTTTGAAAATACTCATTCTCAGGAATTTTGCAATGATTTAAATTAATCACATAAAACTATCATTATAGCCTATTGTAGAAACTCAAGTCATGATAAGTGGATTCAATTATGACTGTATAGTAGAAAGAAATAAAGGGTAAGGAATCATAGCATTTGTAAGTATGTTAGATGATGTTTAAGAATAGCAAAGTCAGGATGCAGTTTATTTATAAGGTGAAGCACAAAAAAATCTGGGCATATTGTATCTTGACATTTTTCAGGCGAAAATTTGAAATGTCATCCAGTCCTAACCACAGAAGACAATCCTCGTGAGAATTTTGAAAAAGAGAAGTTGAGTAATATGTTGGAGTGAATGATAGGTTTTTAGCCTCCCACAACACCAAATCATGGAAAGATTTCAGAGGTTGAGTATATAAATAAAATATGAATTTCAAAGCTCATAGTTCCCTTTCTGCAAATACTCTATCTCTGTTTATGCAAAGAGTTGGACATAAAAATATGAATTAAAATGAACTATTCCCTCCATGGTAATGTGTCTAGTTTCCATCATCAATGAGAAGAAATAGTAATGTTCAAAAAGTATTATTTAATTACAATCAATTATACAGTCCTCTTCCTTGCTGATTTTAATTCCCTAAAACAATCTGACCTTGGGTCTGGCACTGTGGCGTAATGGGTAAAGCTACTGCCTGTAGTGCTGGCATCCCATATGGGTGCCAGTTCGAGTCCCAGCTGCTCCACTTCCAATCTAGCTCTCTGCTAATGCACCTGGAAAATGAGCAGAAGATTGCCTAAGTGCTTGGGCCCCTGCACTACGAGGGAGACCCAGATGAAGGTCGTGGCTCCTGACTTTGGAACAGCCCCACTCCAACTATTGTGGACATTGTGAAGTGAACCAGCAGATGGAAGATTTCTCTCTCTCTCTCTCTCTTTCTCTCTCTCTCTCTTTCTCTTTCTCTCTTCCTCTCTCTCTAACTCTTCCTTTCAAATAAAGAAATCCTAAATAAAATAAAATAAAATAAATTTGACCCTCTTTTTCACAATTCAGATTTGTTTAATCCTCAACTTACATATCGCCCAAGTCCTTGCTTGCTCTAACCTTCAGTTCTAAACCAAAAGTCTAAATCAGAGTTTTCATCTATGCTAAATTTACACGAATCAACAATTTGATGTCATTTCCAAAAATGTAAGCATCATCTTGAACTGTCTTAAGAGAAAGACAGCATTCCAATAAGACAGGTGCTTTTGCAAAGGCCACATCTAAAATATTAAAGAATTATATCTCTTAAGGAAAGTATAGATTCAGCTTCCATTTCTCCTGTTCTTGAGTTCAGAACCAGTAGAAAAGTAAAGACAAGTTAAGCTGTCAACTGTATTCTTGATAATCTATTTCGAGAAAGTGATATCAGATCTGAGGACCAAGAGCCCATTAGTACTCTGTGCCAGTCAACTACCACTTTTGTCCCCAGGCACCCAAAGCTTATGCCAGCACCTAAGAGAGTTTGGAGCTGGCTCTAGGGAGGGGAAGGGGAAGTTTACAGTTTTCTGATAGACTTGTTCTACCCAATTAAGGCACCATGTTCTCCTCATGATTAGGTGACTGACTTCTCTACAGGGAGGAATGAGAGAGGAGTTGGACTAAGGCCAAGAGTCTTATTCTAGGAGAGGTCCTTCTACACAGACACGAACCCAGGGAAAAGGAGCTTCCCTCCCAAGAGCACTTAACCTGCACTCCCCATTAGACAAAATTGGTACACTGTAAGAACACAAGGCCATATAGCTCACCAAATGGTTGCAAGAGCAAGACTGCAGGGAATTAATACCTTCCTTCCAACAGCTGTATGGGTAATTCAGCTGGTCTGTATGGCTCAGCGGCAGAGAGGCACGTTGTGTGTGCTCCCTCACCTTCCTTGCTTTCTGTTCAGTTAGGCAAGGCCATGTGACTAGTCCTGGCAAAGGAAATAGGAGCAATGCTGGCATGTGAGACTAAGGCAATGCCAATTCTGCTCTTGGTTCCAGTCTTTTCCTCAGTGGATCGAAAAGTCCCACTTTCCAGATGGTGCAGCTATGCAGAGTGGGGCCTTCATCAATCTAGGATCAACCTAGCTCCTGAATGAATGAGGAAGAGGGCAAAGTCACGCTGAACTGAAGATACTGCTTAGGGTGCCTGCATCCCACGTTGGAGTGCCCGGGTTTGAATCCAGCTGAAAGCTCAGCTTCTGTCGCTCCCCCTCTTCGTGGAGGAACAACAAGGACCCTGCGCTGTTCTTTTGTCTGCTCAGCCCTTCCCGGGTTTGCTGCTGGTTCTTCCCGGGTTGGCTGCCGATCCTTCCACCTCCATGGAAGGGCGGCTCCCCCTGCCACTTTCCCCACTTCTGCAGGGGAGCGGCACACCACCGGCCAGCTCTCTTGGGGGCTGCTCAGATGTTATCCGGATGTTCCCCTTAGATGTTCCCGGTGCATCTTGTCTCTCTCCTCCTTTATAGTCCTCTTCCACCAATCCCAACTCTGCTACCCACATGCCGAGTACGCTGCTCTCCTCCAATCAGGAGCAGGATCAGCTCCTGCAGGTTATTGGTCGAACTGGAGGCAGCTGTGTAGAAGTTGTTTACTCCTCTCCCAGCGCCATATTGTGGGAGAGCAGATGCATAGAATAAGTCTTAATTCCAGTAACTTAGTCTAGTCCGAGTTGCTCCCCACAAGCTTCTAGTTCCAGCATCTTGCTAATGTGCAATTGGGAAGCAGCTCAAGTAGCTGTGTCCCTGCCACTGACATAGGAGACCCAGATTGGGCTCCCAGCTCCAGACTTTTACATAGCCTGGCCCCAACTGTTGTGGGCAGTTGGGAAATGAACAAATAGATGGGAGATATTTTCTCTCTCCCTCTTCTCTCTCACCATCCCTCCCAAATAAATAAATAAAATTTTTTTAAGAAAAGTGCAAAGTCAGACCATGAAAACCAGTAAGAGAAGGAAGCTGTTCACAGAGTATAGACTCAATGCTGAGATCAGGAATGTTTTCCATCCCCCAAACAGGAGGCTTATAAAATATCTACTTGGCAAGATTTCAGAGTTGCTGCATACTGATGAGCGCTTGTACCGCTCATTCTTCACCACTTCAAATGGAGTGTTTGCTGACTTTGCTTCAAACACAACCTCTCAACCACTGAACATTGTGTTTGATAGACACACTGGTCTCTCTCTCTCTCTCTTTAGTTCCTAAGTGTCTGGAGCAGGAGCAGGCACATTCAGAGCTGATGTAGACACTAGTGTGGGATCACTCAGAAATCCCAAAATTGAAACTCAAAAGCATGGTTTGATGTGACGTTAAGTTGCCCCTTGTGGAGTGAACCCTATGTTTGGAAAACCGAGAGCAAAGTTGTGTTAGCGACCAGGAGAGAGGACTGTGGCAGCAATACGGTTGCCCAACAAATGTGGTTAAACAGGGCTGTGTGACTAATTCTGCCCATGGGCACTTCTGCTATGGGCAGCAGTGACTTCAGTTATCTCTGTGTGACCAGAATGAGACTGAGAGAACCTTGGGTTAGCTGTCCGGGTGACAAGGCTGACAGCCTATCGCTGGGTCACTATGTGCGGAACAAGTTTCCTGGAGAGTTGCATGGATGTTACAGACTTCTCATAGGAAACAAATGAGTAAGTTAAACCACTGAGGTTTGGGGTTGCTTCTCATTATAGCACAACCTAATATATCCTGTTTTATATAGAACTACAAGGAGCGAACTTTGAAGTTCCTTGGAGTTCAATCCAGATCCTGTTTTTCTTCTCGCTCTGAGTTCCTCCTAGGGGAATTTGTATATTCCTGTGGTCTTAAAGATGACCATTGTAGCAAACTTTGCCCCCAAAATGCTAGATTATACCTAATGCCCTCCCATAATCAGCTATGTCCCTTTCATTCTTTAAAGGGCCACAGATTGGATGATTAAATTAAAAGGAAACATCTGCATGTTGATTTCACCTGACTTTCCACCTCCAATCCCAGGCCTCTTTTTCCAGCATTCCACATGGAAGATCCAACCACACACCTCCATTTGCGTATTCTCAAGTATAGGCACCTCCAACTTAACATTTTCTAGACTGAAATTACTATTTTCTCACCTTTCCCAATCTGCTTCTTCTCCAGTGAGCCATAGACTACAGACCCACTTGCTGAAGTTGGAAACACAGTATTATCTCCGATAGCTGCCTCTCCCTTGTCACCACATCCAATCCATTATCAAGACCTGTCAATTCTACCTGTGAAATATTCACATATAAACTCTCTTCTTATCACTACTGCCACCACCTGATCCAAGTCACCTCTCTCTTGGACTCCTGTAATAGCTTCTTATCTGCTCTGTGCTCTTGCTTCTACTCTCTCCACAGCAATGAGAATACTCCTTAGAACCTAAGTTACATCATGTCCCTTTCTAGCTTACAGATACTCAGTAATTCTAAGAACTCAATCCTCAGTCTTCACATCTGGTCTATGAGGTCTGCATGATATTGTCCTGTGCACCTCCCAGGTTTTAGTTCCCATATCTCACATCTCCCTGCTCCATTCATTCTGTCCTTAGTCCCCCAGAAACATTCTTTTTTGCTCTGATTCCTTCGCACCTGCTGATCTTTCTAGCCAGCAGACTGCTGGAGGTTCATCAAAGTCCACATTCTCCTCCCCCACCTATATGTACTGTTGGACTATATTTCCCAGACTCCTTTGCAGCTATTGTGGCTGAGGAATGTAATCGCAGGCATGTGAGGTGAGCAGGTGGAATCTATCCCTCTCCCAGGCCTGGCCAGTGAAACATCCCCTCCATGCTTCACCACGCTCTTTCCTCTCTTCCGCTGGGAGCGATAGAGATGACCACTGATGCAATCCTGGTGGGCACATGCAGAAGATGGTAGATTCTTCAAGAAGAATGGGATGGGAGACGCAGTGGGAGATGGGATGGGTTGTGGGTGGGAGGGAGGTTATGGGGGGAAAAACCGCTATAATCCAAGGTTGTATTTTTGAAATTTATATTTATTAAAAAATTTTTGTGAAAGAAAAAAAGATGGTAGATTCAGGATGTGTCCCCAACTGTGTGGTAAAAAGGCACCTTATCTATCTTCTTCCCAGTACAGGTCCCTGGACCAAGAAATATACTATGTTCTAAGCTAACATATAACAGTCTTTTTTTTAAAAGTTCATGGAAAAATAGAATTAAAAGACAAGCTTATTTTGGTACAAAAAATGGAAATCCATGCATAATTTTATCATAATATTTATTTTCCATGAACTTTTGGAAGATCCTTTGACTATCTGAAGATTCACTGCTACAACATTTAGCACTATGCTAACAAAAATGTGTACCTGCGACACTGAGCAATCATACTACCACCAGCATACACACACACACACGCACATGCACACACACACTCAGTCACTCTGCAGGCTCCCATCTACTCATATTTTAACTCTGGGCTCATGTGCATAAAAGGCCTCACTCCCGCACCAGTGGAATTTAATTTTGTCTATTATTCTTTCTCTCCACACTCTATTCCTTCCCATTGATTTACTCACCAGAATGCATTAATTACATATTAATTTTTGTGTGTGTTTAAAGTTTGTATCCACAATTAGCCCATAAGATCCATGGAATCAGAACCTTTTGTCCAGCATGATAATATACACAATGCCAACACCTTGCTTGGCATATAGAAGTCCATGCATTTTAAAATGCAGATGAACAAATAAGAAGTCACTATTAAGGGAATATATTTTTTTCATTACAAGAACTCAGCTCTAAACCAAAAACAATGAAGAATCAAAATACACACCAGGAAGATTTTTTTGTAACCTTTATTCATTCAGAATGCAATTTTGAGTCAATCTACAACCAAAAGAAAATGCTAAATTCTTACGTAGTGTTAACAGGCTGAATGATATAATAGTGCCCCTATGTGTGCAAGCAAGAAGTCGGTCTCTATTCCTTTCATAAAATCTCTTGCTAAACATGTATGTGTTTTTTCCATCAAAAATGCATTAACAAGATCATGCTTATGTAGCTAGTCAGCACAATAGACAAATAATAATTTCTACTGAACTACTGAAGTCTTGCGATAGAGTGCTCACAACTCCAAGCAATGTCCATTGATCTTTTCAATGGCATTCATTATGTGACAGGCTCACCAGTTACATTAAAATAAGTCTACTAATTTTTAAAAGCTAAAATTACTCAAAAAGTCCTGTATTGTAAATAACACCTGGAATATTGCGTTTGTCTAAGATGACTAGATTACATAAATCTTTTCTACAGTCCTTTCTGCAGATGTAGGAAAACAAATGCTATAAGAGAGTGAAATAAAGCTCTTATATTTTTGCCTAAAAGTCTATTTATGTATTTTGCTTAATATTTAAATGATCAAAAATCAATATTAAATAACTGCACAAAACCTAAAATAAAATGGCCACATTACATCATACTACATTATATAGACAGATTAAAAGCTAATTAGAAGCCTTTCTAAAAATTTAAAGTTTCTGACATCATTTTCCACCATTCCATCAACTCTTCCTTCTCCTCTTCTTTCCTTTCTGAAAATGACTCCAGTTCAAAATCAACCTAAGGGAGAAAAATCAAGAACTTATTTTTATCAAATTGCTTTTAAAAATAGACATAAAAATGAACAGTTTCAGTGCTTAAATAACAATCTCAACTCAGTCACCTAAATTAAAGTAGATCCTCAAAAAATCTCTTATAATAAACAAGAGATATTCTCAGGGAGAAAAATCAAAAGTCATTATGTTTGAAATGTGTTTTGCTCAAATCACTTTAAGGCAGGTATAGTTCAAGAAAACCTCCTGCCCCAGTCTCTTTCCCTCATAAAAAGGTGTCACTTGGAGTTAATATTCTGCCTTTATCTATTGAATGAGCTTTCCCTGCCAGCTTGGACTTTCTCTTACTAGATGGAGACATAGGGGAGAATACAGTTCTATGTGCTGTTGTCCCCAGCCATCAAGTTCTGCCTTCCAAAGTCTTGAGTTTGTTGAAGAACTGAATGAAAACACGTATCTCCAAACCACTGCCCTTGTCATGTGGGAGCTTCGTCAGGTCTAGGCGGCCTCCTGCACAGAGCCTATTCAAAATCCGCAGCACTCAGCCCCAACCCTCAGGCCCCGCTCCGCATGAAACCAAGAGTTCTGAATGTGGCCACCTGCACCCCTGGTTGTTCTAGAATGTGATTACACATCCCGGAACCAAGACAGCCAGAAAAGTTAAGGATCAAAATGGTTGAACCTTTACAGACTGTTCCTGGGGCTATTTTTTTTTTCACTTTTTGAAAATTTGCCTCCTTATTTTAATGTATACACAACCTAACTCACACGCACACACAGCCAAAACCAAAGCATAAGTTAAAAACTCGATATATTTTGTTTGCCGAAAACAAACTTTTATACTCCAAACTTTGGGTGCACAAATAAAACACAATACATTTATTTCAGGTAAGCCTTTGAATTGGAAATACTGTGGTCTCATCACCATCTCCTTTCTAGCAAAATTAATGGTATCTGCTTGAATAAAATATACGTTTCAATAGTACTTAGCATAGGGGCCTTGCTCATGGTGTATGCTTAACAAATGTTTAGTTAAAGCCCCAAATCGTCTAGTTGGCATCATTTTTTTTTAAATATTTGGTGAGTAAAGCGTTGTGCTATGTGCCAGAAATAAAGACAGAAAGGAACAAAATTCCATGTAGATTGAAATTCAGGTTAGCAAATAAAATTGTAATTTTTCATGTATCTTTAAGAAACTGAGAAATGGTAACACCGGTGGTAAATCATTCAATGAGATTTGGGGCAGATCATCTAGTATTGTTAGGCTTCAGTGTTCTCATCTATTAAATGGGGCTAATATTACCCACCTCATAGGTTTATTATGAATATTAAATGTAAGTCACTCGAATATGCCTGACAATGGGTGGTACTTAGTTTTTACTAGGTTCGCTATTATTGCCATGCTAAGTTCTTACGTTTACTCACCCCAACAGCAGGGCTATAAGGAACTGCTACCTTCTTCGTTATTGCCAGATAGCCAGGAGCTGAGGCCGTAAGTTTATAGTTTCCAGGTACGAGCAATCTCCAGTAATCACCATCTTTCGCTGTAGGAAAACAAGATATCAAATCACAAGGCACACATGTGGATCGCATAGTTATGCCATCTAAGAAACACCTACCATTGCTTGGTTAGACTCCGATCCCTATTTTTAAAATAAATATACAGGGAATTTGAAGAAGTTCTCTTGAAAAGGGAAAGACGCTCTCCCAATATGCTTGTTTCTTACAGCTGCTTTACAGACATTACTGTTATCTAGCAGACATCTAAGAGCATGGCTTTTCTGATTGCACCAGGAGAAATACAGGTAAAAAGACGTCTACAGTGGGGCCGACACTATGGTGCAGTAGGTTAAGCATCAGGCTGCAGTGCCAGGATCCCATGTGGGCACCAGTTCTAGTCCCGGCTGCTCCACTTCTGATCCAGCTCTGCTGTGGCCTGGGAAAGCAGTGGAAGATGGCCCAAGTGCTTGGGCCTTGCACCCACGAAGGAGACCTGGAAGAAGCTCCTATCTTCGGATCAGCCTAGCTGGTGAATCAGCAGGTGGAAGACCCGACTTCTCCCTCTCTCTCTCTCTCTCTCACTCTCTATAACTCTGCCTCTCAAATAAATAAATCTTAAAAAAAAAAAAAAAAAAAAAAAGACATCTATCAAGTCCTGAGCGGGGAGGTCAGAGCACCTGGCAGCACATTTTGATTCATGCTAGGTGAAGACCTGATGGTGCAAGTCCAGGTCGGGGGTTTGCAGAGTGCAGCCCAAGGGCGGCATCCCCACAACTCCCGAGGATCTAGTTAGAAATTCCGATTTCTGAAGATTTCAGAGCAGGGGGGTCTCCTGAGTTCTTCCAATCTCCTGTTTTCCTACATCAAGGCTTCTCAAACTTAGGTGGATATCAGCCTCCTGGAAAACCTGACAAAATGCACAATCCGTTGCACTGGCTCTGGGTGGGCCCGAGACGGGGGCCTTCTGCCTCTGCAGGGTGGTGCTGAGGCTGTGGTAGGAGCTGCACTCTCTGCAGGAGGTCCTCCAGGACAAGCCACACTTCCTCCTTCTCCTGAGTTGGGCCACACATCCTCCTCACCCGCTCTCTCAGGGCATACTTCCCATCTTATCTCACGGTGAAACAGATCGAACCAGGGCAGGTGAAGCCCCCATCACCACATCGTCCCGTCTGTCTCCAGACCCCCACATCTCCTTTCAGACAGTGCCTCCTGTATCTTGTTGATAACCAAAGTTCTGGAAAGATCTGTCCGCATTCTCTGTTACTGATGATTCTCCTCCTACTCTCTCCTGGACTTTCTCCAATCAGGTTCTGCTTATGCACTCCACAGGAAACAGATCTTGTCACAGCTACCCACACTGGTACAGGGGAACTGGGCAGGGTGTCAGGAAGAGTTGAGCCAGAATATTTCCGCATAGGCATTGTAACTCCTCTCCCTTACCTGTCAATCCAGTATGCTCACTTTCCCATGATGCTCCAGTGTCTCATCTGACACCAGGAAGGAGGAGATGCCATGATGGGCACATGGAAGTTAAGCTCCAGGTGGAGGAGGTATGGAACTCCCAGGAAGCCTCATACACACTAAACTCCACCTCGCTTGTATATTCTATTAGGGCACTTCCCTGTAAAACAGATACATGTGGAGACACCCTTCTTTTGCCCTTGGCCATGTTCATGGGTTGCCCTCTGGCCTCCTTCCCGTCTCTCCTCATAGGCAACCTTCTGGCCCACTCCTAATGGGCATTTCTCCATGTAGGGTCCCCCACACTCTGGCATGAATGTATATTCACCCTCTCCCTTAAATAAATCTCTCACATGTGTACCGTGTTTATGTCTCTGCTTTGAATTCCTATCTCTAGGCAAGCAAGAACCTGGAATAAAATGCATGGTACTTGTGCCCCTAATGACGTGGCTAACTCCAGCGATGCATTCACAAGGCTGCTCTTGCTGGCATTCCTTATCACTCCCTCCTTCATGAAACACCCCCAGGCTTCCAGGACAATGCATATTGTTTTCCTTCTGCTTTGTAGGCCATTGTTTGTTCTTCCTTCCTCATCACCTTGACTTTGAAAAGCTGGAGGGGCCAGCACTGTGGCACAGCAGGTTAACACCCTGGCCTAAAGCTCCAGCACCCCATATGGGTTCCAATTCTAGTTCCGGCTGTTCCACTTCCAATCCAGCTCTCTGCTGTGGCCTGGGAAAGCAGTAGAAGATGTCCCAAGTGCTTGGGCCCCTGCACCCACATGGGAGACCTGGGAGAAACTCCTGGCTCCTGACTTCGGATCAGCACAGCTCTGGCCATTGTGGCCAATCAATTGGGGAGTGAACCATCGGATGGAAGACCTCTCTCTCTCCTCTCTCTGGGTAACTCTATCAAATAAATAAATAAATCTCTAAAAAAAAAAAAGAAAAAAGAAAAAAGAAAAAACCAGGAAAAGCTGGAGTATCCAAGAGTCCAGTCCTCACAGTTCATTCCCTTTGATTCCTTAGGTCAGAGTTTCCTAAACTTTTCATATGATGGAATGAAGAGAAAGTAATATTTGTATGGCAGCCAATGGTTCACAGATAGAAGAGGTGTCCTGGAGCCAGAGGGTCCCAAGCCGGAGTTCTACCCCTGCTAAGAGGTAAGAGGACCATATCTTGGCCCAGATTCTGGAGGCGTGCTGCCCTCATGGGGTGTTGATAAATACTGCTGGGCATGTGAGTAAATGGCATTTAAGAGGACAGATGTTATAGATTTAAAACAAATCCAAGCAGTGAATGTGAAGATTAAGAAATAGTGATATATACACCAGTTTGGGAAATTAAGGTTAATTATGCGTTAGACCTAGAAAAATTATAAAAACCTTATGACTTAAAAAAAAATGTTGCAATGATCCCAGCAGATGACAGTTAACCTAAAATGAACTTGACAGGAGTTTAATAGCAGGAGTGCAGAGAAGTGCCAGGAAAATAGGACATTTTTCCCAAACTGGGAAACTGGAAGTGGGGCTTTAAACCAAGAAATAAATAACATCCCACTTGAATCCTACAGCCTCCAGTTTCACCTTGAATAACTCTGCATTTATGATACGGAGTAAATGAAGAAATGAATGCAAATTCCAGACACACTCTACGCCAGCAGTTACCTTCTACCCTACCCTTCTAGTTCCCTTCACAGCTCATTGCAGAGACTAGGAAAGACACTAGTATGCTAACTCCCACCAGCTTTGTTTCCCTTTGCTTTCCTGGGCAGCTCTGGGGAGACACAGCTGAAGAAAGGGCGCCACCTGCTGCACCCCGACTTCCAGGCACAGCAGCCACCCTGCGTTTCACTGTGCCTGACCTGCTCCCACAAATGCAATGGGCCTAGGTCAGAAGTAAGGGAGAGACAGTGGAAAGAGACAAGGAGGCCAGGAGTGTAAGATTATAATTACGATAATGAGCAGTAGGCTTTTTTGTACCTTGGGCTCCAGGTCAGAGCAGACACTCACCGGATGTAACATCATGATCTATTCCTTCCACGGAGATGGTTGCATTGGCAATCGGGTTACCTTGAAGGTCTCGGACAAATCCTTTAACTCCTCGGTGTATCTATCAAAGTCAAGAACAAACAAACATTCCTGTAGTAAGTGGCCTTCCAAATGTTCCATGCCAAGCATTCCTTATTTTCTAGCGAAATACTGTCGATCCTGAGTGTTAAAGAATCAAAGCATGAGAAACATGCCAGGGGATTCCAATGCAATCCCATCAAGGTGGCATGTACCAATGCCATCTCACTAGTCAGTTACAAGGGACTCAGATGATGATTGATGTCATAAATAAGAGTGTCAATTGTTAAATCAACAACAGGAGTCACTGTGCACTACTCCCCATGGAGGATCTCTGTCCTTAATGGGTTGTACTATGCGAATTAACAGTAAAACTACTACTCAAATGGTACTTTATACTTTGTGTATCTGTGTGGGTGCAGTCTGTTGAAATCTATACTTAGTATATACTAAGTTGATCTTCTATATATAAAGATAATCGAAAGTGAATCTTGGCCGGTGCCGCGGCTCACTAGGCTAATCCTCCACCTGCAGCACCAGCACCCCAGGTTCTAGTCCCGGTTGGGGCACCAGATTCTGTCCTGGTTGCTCCTCTTCCAGGCCAGCTCTCTGCTGTGGCCCGGGAAGGCAGTGGAGGATGGCCCAAGTGCTTGGGCCCTGCACCTGCATGGGAGACCAGGAGGAAGCACCTGGCTCTTGCAGGTGGGAGGGAGGTTACGGGGGGAAGCTGCTATAATCCAAAAGTTGTACTTTGGAAACTTATATTTATTAAATAAAAGTTGCAAAAAAATCAAAGCATGACCAAAAGGAAATGACAAGTAGCTTCCTGAAAATTTGTATCTTGTTCTGAGTCAAAGAAAGACCTTAAAGACCTTGAAGTACTTTCTGGATTAGAATAAATAAATAAAGTTTTTCATATTTGTAAAGTCACAGGACTTACTACAGTGTACAAATCAACACCCTGGTAAGTAGGTAAGTATCAGGGGCCGCTGGCTAAGTTGCTGCCTGTGGCACCGGCACCCCGTGTTGGAGTGCTCTTCTAGGTCCACGCTGTTCTGTTCAGACCTGGCTGCCTGTTAGTGCTCTGGAAAGGCAGCACAGGGTGGCCCAAGTGCCTGGGCCTCTGCCAGTCATAGGGAGTTCAGGCTCCCAGCTTCAGCCTTGCCCAGGCCTGGCAGCTGCAGCCATTCCTCTCACTCTCACTCTCTCTCTCTTTCCCTCTCGCTCTCTCGCTGTCACTCTCTCCAATGCTCTTCCTTTCAAATAAAGGAATAAATCTTTTTTGAAAGCGTCTCCCTCTACTATGCCAATTGTGGGCAGCATTTTTCTCTCTTTTATCCTTTCAATTTTATTTTTTCTTTATTCTTTTTTCTGATATGCCAACTTTTCTGTTTAAACGATTCCACTGCAGTAATAAATACCAACAGAAGGGTTATGGGCTGTCAGAACCCCACATGAATTCAGGTTGGAAAACACTGTCACTGCATGGCTCTTGCGAAGGAAATCACAGAAGTTCAAGTTTCACTCACAACTTGGAGAGGCTGTCCATGACCCCTGCCCCTCTAATCATCTCTACCCAGATTCTAGGGCGTTTCCATTTCAACCACAGTTTAAAAGGCATCCAGGAGATTCTCCATTGTTGCTGGGACTATTTGTATCAGTAGCTTTTAACCTCTTATGTACTTAGGTATCACCCAAAGAGTTTTTGAGGGGCCAGTGCTGTGGCATAGCAGGTAAAGCCACAGCCTGTGGTGCCAGTATCCCATATGGGTGCTGGTTTGAGTCCTGGCTGATCCACTTCCAATCCAGCTCCCTGCTCATGCACCTGGGAAAGCAGTGGAAGATGGCCCAAGCCCCTGGGTCCCTGCCACCCACATGGGAGACCTGGACGAAGCTCCTGGCTTTGGATTGGCCCAGCTCCAGCTGTTGCAGACATTTGGGGAGTAAACCAGTGAATAGAGTATCTGCCTCTCTCTCTCTCTCTCTCTCTCTCTCTCTCTCTCATTCCGCCTTTCAAATAAATAAACATTAAAAAAAGAAGAGTTTTTGAAAGAGTGTGACTCCACATGAGACAAGAAATTCATTTTTAAGGACTCAGATGATTCTGATACAGGTGCCCATGAACCAGTCCTGCAAGATCCCCTGAGAATCTTCGTAATAGACCTTTCCAAAGCTGTTGAGTGGGAGACACTGCTCCTCAGCACACCGTTTACCTAATTAGCTTCACAGGTCTCAGTTCCTGCAAACATTCCTTTAAAACCCTGCAAGAGATTCCCAACCAACCAGAGTTAGCGCCACTAATCACCTACTTTCCATGAAGTGCAAACTGGTCCTGGCCTAGATTTTAGGCCCAGGTGTTCAATCAGTAGTCACCACCACTGTCAAGAACACCGCATCAAGGCAGAGCTCCTGGCAGTCTTCCCTGATCTTTCATCAGCCTCGGATTCCCTAAACGGAGTGTTTATGGTGTCAGCTGTGTGAGCCTGTTCATTACAAAAGACCACTGTATCTGCTGCTACACAGCTCGCACCCCTAACACCAGCACCGTGTCAGGGCAGGTCATGGGGATCACAGAGCAAACCCCTGTCCAAGTGACTTCCAACAGAGTACATAACTTCATCCCTCTTTTCAGCTGATTTCTTTTCTTTTCTTTTTTTTTTTTTTTTTTTTTTTTTTTGACAGAGTAAGAGAGTGAGAGAGAGACAGAGAAAGGTCTTCCTTCCTTCCTTCCGTTGGTTCACCCCCCAAATGGCCACTACGGCTGGCGCACTGTGCGGATCTGAAGCCGGGTGCTTCCTCCTGGTCTCTCATGCGGGTGCAGGGCCCAAGTACTTGGGCCATCCTCCACTGCACTCCCGGGCCACAGCAGAGAGCTGGCCTGGAAGAGGGGCAACCGGGACAGAATCTGGTGCCCCGACCAGGACTAGAACCCGGTGTGCCGGTGCCGCAAGGCGGATGATTAGCCTAGTGAGCCGCGGCGCCAGCCTCAGTTAACCTTGATCTTAGAAAATCCACCTAAACACAGCTGTCTTCAAAGAAGACCTATAGGGTTCCCACCAAACCTGATCTTGGGTTTGGAACATGGCTACTTATCCTTAGCTTTTGTGGTTCAAACATATTTTTATGCTAATTTGCAACAGGAATCCACTGACTGAAAAAATCCTGTGGAATGGGGCCAGCGCCATGGCGTAGTAGGTTAATCCTCCACCTGCGGCGCCGGCAACCCATTTGGGCGCCAGTTCTAGTCCCAGCTGCTCCTCTTCCAATCCAGCTCTGTGTTGTGGCCTGGGAAAGCAGCAGAAGATGGTCCAAGTCCTTGGGCCCCTGCACCCACGTGGGAGACCAGGAAGAAGCAGCTGGCTCCTGGCTTCAGATCTGCAAAGCTCCAGTCATTGAGGCCATTTGGAGAGTGAACCAATGGATGGAAGACCTCTCCCTCTGTTTCTCCCTCTCACTGTCTGTAACTCTACCTCTCAAATAAATAAATAAAATCTTTAAAAAAAAAATCCTGTGGAATGGGCATTCTGTAATCGGGTCCATTCCAGTGGCTCTAGTCCATGATAGTCCTTGTTAGTAGGGCTGTACAGATGTTTGACACGTGTAGAAGAGTTGCTAAGCTGACTTTGATTTTTGGAAAATGAATTGGTTTTATATATATATATGTTTATACAAACACATGTACATATGTAAGTGACTAAATATTAACAGCCTTTGTTCGTATCAGATTAGCTTAATAAATGTGTGTTTCTACTGTCATGGATGTTGACATCACTCTGCTGGACTTTGGGTGTAAATGACCACATTCAGAACGGAATTCAAATACTGTCTAGGCACTCAGGCAAGGAATGGCGTCTACGTCCTTCCACTGCCCCTGCCCAACACCAATGTCACAGCCTATACAGGGAGTAAGGCAGCAAGGGGCTGTCCCGGTCTTAAGCAGTGAAGTGCTGGCAGAGGATGAGAACCTCTGCGATTCTACACGGATCTCACCAGAAGGGCTGCATCAGTGACTCTCTGGTGACTGTCCCAGTTATGTCATAAGAGGCATAGAGCACAGTGATTCTGGATTCAAATTCCGACTGAAGGACCTCCTGTGTGACCTCCCTGTGTAGCTGATTCTTCATCTTTAATTCACACACTGAGGAAGGTGATGGTGGTGGTGTTAGTGGTGGTGGAGGTGGTGGTAGTGGTAGTACTGATGTAACTTCCCTCACAGGGTTGTCATGAGGACGAAGTGCCACTATTGTTACATGCCAGTCATTTAGGATAATGACCGGGAAACAGTAAGTGCCCAGCCAGTGTAAGCTGCCATGATCGTGATTACCCATGATGCAGCTGAGCTAGGCTGAGACAAGCGAGGGATGCAGGACATACGGTCAAGGACAAACTCACTCGCAGTCCTGCTGCTACACTTGCATGAGCTCAAGAGTTAAGTGCACCCTGTGGGCCTCACTTTCCCTACTCAGCCCCTGGCCTCCTGGGATGCCACACACCGAAGGGGCTCAGGGAAGGTGAGAGTCCGGGATTGCTCGTTTCGAATAATACGGATGAAAACAAGGTTCTACCTCACTTCTCCACAACTTTCCAGTGTAGACATTCTCAGTGAATAGTCATGAAGCACAAAAGCTATGACAAGTGAAAGCCTAACTAACCCATGGCCAGCACCTGTCTTCCAAATAAGACAGCCTCATTCTGGGGCAGATGGATGCCTCAGGCTGAACACCTCTTGGGAGACTGTGGCACACCAGTGTAAATGCTCCTGAATCTCCCAGGGCATGCTGGGGACTGCATTTACCTGCTCAAGGTAGCTGATGAGGGAGTTCTTATTATCCTTCCAGTAGCTCTTCAGGGTCTCCTCGGGTGGGAACTTCTCACAGCTGAGCTCCACCGTGATTTCGAAACAGTTGCTGCTGAGGTAATTGAAGTCCTGCATCCCTGCACCAAATGGAAAATCAAAATACTCTCATGGTGATTAAAACTCTACACAGAGGCCGGCGCCGCGGCTCACTAGGCTAATCCCCTGCCTGGCGGCGCCAGCACACCGGGTTCCAGTCCCGGTTGGGGCGCCGGATTCTATCCCGGTTGCCCCTCTTCCAGGCCAGCTCTCTGCTGTGGCCAGGGAGTGCAGTGGAGGATGGCCCAGGTGCTTGGGCCCTGCACCCCATGGGAGACCAGGAGAAGCACCTGGCTCCTGGCTCCTGCCATCGGATCAGCGCGGTGCGCCGGCCACAGCGCGCCGGCCGCGGCGGCCATTGGAGGGTGAACCAACGGCAAAGGAAGACCTTTCTCTCTGTCTCTCTCTCACTGTCCACTCTGCCTGTCAAAAAAAAAAAAAAAAAAAAAACTCTACACAGGCCACTCTGCCACCTTGAGGGCCAAGCAAAAGATACACCAACTGGTGCATTTGAGGAAGTTTGTAGGAAACTTCCTACCATCAGTGATTGAAAAACACACTTAGAAAAGACAGTCACTACCCTTAAAGCACCATCTCTCCTAGGTTCTTAAGCGATCATTTAGCTTAATGCATTGCTGAGGTAGGGTGCTAAGGCAGGTGTTACCCACATTCCCTGTTTCTGGAATGGGCTTCAAGAAAGACAACAAGGTAAAAGACTCAATTCCTACTAAGGTACAATGGAACCTTAAAAAGTGCATGGAGGGGTGGGCACTTGGTGCAGCTATAAAGATGGCGCTTGGTTTGCTCACATCGCATTCTGGACTGCCTGAGTTTGAGTCCTGCTTCCACTTCTCATTACAGCTTCCTAGTAATGTACACTCTAGGAGGCAGCAGGTGATGCCTCAAGTGCTTGAGTTTCTGCCACCTGCACGCGGGACCTGGATTGAGTTTGCAGCTTGGCCTGGCCCAGCACCAGCTGTTGCTGGCTTTTGAGGAGTGAACCAGCAGATGGGAAATTCGTATTCTTTCTCTCCCCTCCCCCCACCTCTCCCGCCTTTCCTCCCTCTCTCTCCCTGCCTCTTTCTCCCTTTCAAATAAATAATAAATAAATCATCTCTATCTAAAAAGAAAAGTTCACGGAAAGATAGAATTTTCAAATTATTATTGTTTTCCATGAACTTCTTATTTTTATTTTTATTTTTTTTATTTATTTGACAGAGTTATGGACAGTGAGAGAGACAGAAAGGTCTTCCTTCCATTGGTTCACCCCCCAAATGGCCACTACGGCCAGCGCTGCGCCGATCTGAAGCCGGGAGCCAGGTGCTTCCTCCTGGTCTCCCATGCGGGTGCAGGGCCCAAGCACTTGAGCCATCCTCCACTGCCCTCCTGGGCCGCAGCAGAGAGCTGGACTGGAAGAGGAGCAACCAGGACTAGAACCCAGCACCCGTATGGGATGCCGGCATCGCAGGCAGAGGATTAACCAAGTGAGCCACAGCGCCGGCCCCTCCATGAACTTTTTGATGTCTTCTCCTATTGGACACATGAACGCTAAGCCCACCTTTCTATCAGGGAAGACCTTGGAGAGTCATGTGTGATGATTGACATATTATCCCTTTCCTGAATCCCCAATATCACAGTACATCCCTGATGGAGTGGGAGGCTCGATGCTACATAGGAGGGGTCTGCAAAACGTTCATGGGGGAGTGGGCATTTGGCCTGGCAGTTAAGCTGCTCATTTGGACAACCGCATCCCATATTGGAGTTTCTGGATTCAAATCCTGGCACTGCTTCTCGTTACAGCTTCCTGCTTATATGCACCCTACGAGGCAGTAGGTGATGGCTCAAGTAGTTGGGTCCCTGCCACCCACATGGAAGATGTGAATTGAGTTCCTGGCTCCTGGCTGCAGCAACCACCCAGCCCTGGCCATTGCAGGCTTTGGGGAATAAACCAGCAGATGGGAGCTCTGTTGTCTGTATCTCTCTCAGTCTCTCAAATGAGAAAAAAATTCATGGAAAACAGGTATTCAGAAAAAGTATGCCTTAGTTACCAAAAAATTTGCACAAAATAGACAGGAAATTTATTGGTAGAACTGTAAATTCAATGTACTCTATAACAATGGAGGAGGATGAATGGCTGACTCTCAGTGGTAACTGTCAATAAGCAACCACCACATAAACAAAGATCAGAATGGAAACTCACCGCCAGGCACACTATACCAGGCACCACCATTGGTTGTGCCTTCTACAAAGCTGCTGTCATCATCATTCTTGCGACAGGGTGGCCGGTTGGGGTCAGACATGACTGGGTTGAAAGAGGAGTACGCCCGAGCCACGCTTTGGAAAATGGCATCATCTGGGCAGGAGCTGTATTCATGAGCACTTCCTGAAAAAATAATTCTCAAGATGAAAGGACTCGACACTGATCAAAGTACCCTGCTTGTTTTTCCAAGGAGCGATTCCGTGTTGAGTTTTTACTGGTACTTTTTTTCCAGCTATGTCACCAGGGGAAGTAGGGTAAAGGGTTAAGTACTAAACTATTACCCATTGTGCTTAGGTTCTGTAACTTCCGCTCCTAGCACTGCCATGGAGAAGTTGGATAGAATGCATATGCCACTTACTAACTGGAGCTTCACAAGAAAAGCTGGTAAGGCCACAAATTTTGCAATCATAGTTTTTTTCATATGCATTTCCCATGAACTCTTACTCAGGTAAGGATAACAGAGACAATCCTGCTGATTAAATGTTATTTAAAAATGCACCTGCACAAACCTCACTGACTCTATGAACCACTCTCACACAAGCTATTCAGTATTCTACTTTAGATTTCATTTTAAATCTCCTATGTACATTGAAGAAATACATCATATTAATTTTATGCTTTGAATTCTTACTTATGTACTATAAAATATAAGGGGACTTCAAAAGGTTCACAGAAAACTGTATTCTGTGAAAACTATGCATGGATTCCAAATTTCCTATAAACTTATCTTTCAATTGCACGTTTTGGAGTTTTTTGAGGTTTTTGGAGCTCCCCTTGTATTCCTAGCCTACAAATTTCCCAGCTCCTGACAAGCTACAAAATTCCTAAGTTTATTTAACAATTTTGTTTCGCTAACCTTTCTTCAACTCCCAAAGCTTCCCGAAATCTAAAAGCATCATCGCATGTTTACAAAGCGCTAACTCTTTCAAGGTCCCCAGGAATGGATACAATGCAGGAAACTTCCTGGAGCAAGAAAAATTAAGCTGAAATAACTAGCTAAAGCTTGCGCTACCTGAGGTGCAACTGAAACTCATGGAGGAGACCAAGCAACAGTTCCCCTTCCTGGCATCCCCACAAAGAGCGCACACCAAGATGCACAGAGTCACGGCGCCCTGCCCAGGCACCAGGAGGCTGTCTCTGTGTGGAAGTCCTTGGCGCACAAGCCTATGTAATTTCTGTAATCGCTCCCTTTTACCAGTGACCAGGAGCAACCCAACTTTGACTTCTGTCTTCTTTTCAGAAGTATTCTATCGGCATCATGTTTGGGGGTGGGGGGCAGGAATCTAGCCTAGCCATTGGAACACTGGCTGCCCCGTCAGAATGCCCAAGTTCAACCCTGGCTCTGGCTCCAGCTTCCTGCCAATGCAGACACTGGAGGCAGCAGTGCTGCACTGATCTCTCAAGTTATTGGGTTCCTGCTACCCACGTGGGAGACTGAACTTGCACACCTGGCTCCTGGCTCTGCCCCAGCCACTCACTCAGTCCCGCCTGTCGCAAGCATTTGGAACTGATCCAGTGAACAGGAAGGTTCTCTCACTCACTCACTCTTCCCCTCCGCCGCTTTGCCTCTCCTCTCCTCTTCCTCTCCCTCTCAAGTTAAACAAATACACCTTTGAAAAAAATCCTGTTTCTCTTCACCTAAGCTTTGAAAAAACGTTACAGTCTTTTTATGTCCAACAGATGTGCCACTGCTAAATGAAATTATTAGGGGATGTTCCTGTTAAACAATACATATGTCTATCACTTAATGACTGGTTATCTAAAAGAGTATCACACAAGTCATCCTATATACCCTCACTGAGCATAGTCATTGCAAACCATGAACCAGCTGGACAGGCAAGAATACCTACCACTCCTGGTCTCATCGTAGGGATAATTGGCCACAAGGTCTCCTCCATGGAGATTGGCAGAGAGCACAAAAGGAATGTCCATAATCCAGTGAATGACAGCCTTGGTCTCAGGAGCAAGCTATATGAAAGATTGGAGAGGAAAAGGACTATGAATTGGAGTCATTGGTACGCTCTCATGACAGCAAAGACATAGGAAAGGTCAAGAAAAAAAACTGGAACCTGGTCCTATTTCAACCACTTTGCGGTTGTTTTCATTGGAAAAAAGTTTCCTGTAAGAGCAGCAGCCCCCATATCTATCTTTCTCAGATGTGTAATAAAAAATATTTCAATAGCACTTAAATTTCTTTACAAGTCCTGTCCGTTTTTCTCTCTTCGGTAAATTGAAAACAAACCTGCAAATCACAAATGTGGGGACAGCTTTAGCTGATCTGTCATAGCTCATGCATCTCGGCTCGTAATAGTTAAGAATAAGATAAGGAGAGAAGATAACAGTTGGGCTGCAGAGCAGAGTTCCTCATCTAAGGTTCTTCAAACACGTGGTAGATTTTTATTTCCAACTTTGGCTTACTGTTTTTCCAGTTTTCTTCTACTACTTCAAACACTGTCCCTATAAAAGAATATTAGTCTGGGTCTATTTTAGAGGTAACTATAAAATCTCAGTTTACTTTGGAATGATCATCTTAAATTTACAAACAAAAGCACACGTTTCAGGAATTCATGTTGAGTTTTTTGAATGATTCACATCCCCTCATATCTTGGAAGCAAAACAAAGGAGAAAAATTTATACCAAAAAATTAATCTGGAGCCAAAAACTTGATACTTTTATATGATGAGCTTTTAATAGCAGTGGGGGAGATTCTAAAACTCCAAGTATTTCTGTGGTAAAAAGAAAAAAGCTGTCCCTGGAGATGTGATCTGTACTGTTCTTTGGGACAGCAATTCTAAAGGCATCCATATGGGTTGGTGGTCAGGGTGAGATCATGTATTCGTGTATCCCAGTTTGGCTTATGAACAGCTCTCATATATGCTATTTTATTGCACTTCATAACACCTCACTGGATATACAAAGACAGGGAGCTCCACTTCCCAGGGGAGAATCTGATGCTGGGGGTGTGAAATACCATGCACAAGTCCACACAGGTGAGGATTCCAATCCAAAGCAGGAGCCAGAAGACACACATTACTCTTAGTATGTCAGCTTCACTGCAGAAAACTCTCCTATTCTTCACATGTGCTACTCAGAACTGTGGAAAAGGGTGATTTAGGATATTGTTAAGGGGTAGCAAAACATGGCTAACTGGAAGAATAAGTTGTAATGTTCTACAACATGGCAGGGTGACTATAGCTTACAGCAACTTATTGCATGTTGTATAAATAACTAGAAAAAGGAGTCCAGAGGCTCTCAATGCAAAGAAATGGTAAATGTTTAAGGAAAGAGAAACAGTAGATACCCTGATTTGATTACCCCACAATGTGTTTGCTGTATTATCATACCATATTCCAAAAATTTGTAAACTTATTGTATGTTGGTTACAAAAAGATTAGGGTATTATTTTTGCTATTTGTCTGGTTGGTGGATTTTACCCTCACTATTAACAAATGCTCACTGCACAAACTGTAGAGGAGACAGATAGTCACAAACAAGAAAATTAAAATTACTCATAACTTTGCTACCTAAAGAACTTTTTGAGAACTCCTCACATTTAAGTGGCCCACCGAGAAGACACCAAGACACCCCTAAGATCAAGCCCCTTGTGTAACCTAAAACCAGCTGCGGCCTATCTTTACAGCCTGCACTTGGGGGCAGGCATTTGCTGCGGTGGCCAAGGTATCACTTGAGTGGCCCTCACCCCACGTCAGAGTGCCTGGCTTTAAGTCCTGGCTCTGCTCTCATTTCTAGCTTCCTGCTAATGTGCACCCTGGGAGGCAGTAGGTGAGGGCTCAAGGACTTGGCTCCCTGCCAGCCATGTAGGAGACTAAGATTAAGTTGCCAGCTGGGCCCCAGCTACTGAGGGCGTTTGAGGAGGAGTATCTATGTGCGTCTGTCTCTGTCTCTCAAATAAAAATAAATACTTAATTAACTTTAAACTTCCATTTAAAGACTGTAAATGCAGCTCAAATATTAGGCTGCATCATTAGATGACTTTGGCTCCCAAAATAAGTTGAAACTCTAGGAGTGGTATTAAAAATGTATAGAAAATACATACCATAAAAAGGTTATGCATGGATTTCAAAAGTTTTACACCAAATTAAACATATCTGTTAACTCTGCTTTTCTATAAACTTTAAAATTTTTTTGTTTCTTTATTTCAGAGACAGAGAGAGAGAAACCTCCTACCCTCCAGTTCACTCCCCAAATGCCTACAACTGAGGCCGGGGCTGGGCCAGAGCTGGAGCCTGGAGCTGGGAATACAGTCTGAGTCTCTCACATGGGTGGCAAGGACCCAATCGCCTGCGCCATCACTGCCACCTTCCAGCATGCTAGCAGGAAGCTGGAGCCAGCAGCAGTAGCCAGAACTCAAACTCGGGCACTTCAACGTGGGACCCAGGCACGGTGCTAGGCCAAACAGCCGCTCCCCGATTTTTCCATGGACTGTTTGAAGTTCCTCATTTGATTTAGGTCTCTTCACAACGGTAACCATTAAAGGTAAGTATAAACTCAACAAATTATGGGATGCATTTTCACCCGCTGAGCCTGGATGACAGGGGAGGCAGCTGGACCGACAGTTCAAGAGCAGGTGAGAAATGACCCAGCAGGAAGAAGAGCAAGAGGAAGCTCTATGCAGAGAGGCTCAGAGGGGCCAGGAGAGTGTTGGCCTCGCGGCCCATCTCAGGGGGGCCCCGGAGCACCAGGGGCTCGTGGAGAATGTCAACTCCTTCCACCACCAAGGCCACAGCACACACCCCAGACTCCATGCTCCATGGAGCCGTATCAGCTGGAATCTGCATCTCTAACAGGGGAAGGCTGGCCCAGCAAACAGCAGAGCTAACCTTGCGATTCCAAAGCATTCCTAGGTGATATGCACAGACAGAGGTATCAGAGGCGAAGGGAAGGGAGTAGGAGGGGATATATAGTGACGCTTATGAAATCCCTGCCAACTGTCTCTTCCCTGCTGGGTCTTAACACTCGCGCATTCTTACTGACAAACTGGGGAAACGGAGACAAGGCACAAGACATGCACAATACCATCCCCCAATTATAAACAGCTTTACTGAAGAATCAGTATACAGTAAACACATCTTGCTTTATGTTTCAGGAAGGGGATTGAACTTTGATTTCCATGTATTTTTCTTTAATTTGCATTTATCTAGAAAAAGTAGCGGCATTGAGTTTTGTTTTTTTTTTTCTTTTCAATAAAAGTTGTTTATTTTTTTATATTTGACAGGTAGAGTTATAGACAGTGAGAGAGAGAGAGAGAAAGGTCTTCCCTCCATTGGTTCATTCCCCAGATGGCAGCCACGGCCGGCGCTGCGCCGATCCAAAACCAGGAGCCAGGTGCTTCCTCCTGGTCTCCCATGTGGGTGCAGGGCCCAAGCACTTGGGCCATCCTCCACTGCACTCCCGGGCCATAGCAGAGAGCTGGACTGGAAGAGGAGCAACCAAGACTAGAACCAGCACCCACATAGGATGCCAGCGCCACAGGCAGAGGATTAACCAAGTGAGCCACGGCACCGGCCCCTCAATAAAAGTTCTTATTTAAAAGAATACCATCGGCATAGGCATTGTGGTACAATCAGGTTAAGCCACCACTTAGGAAGCCGGCATCCCGTATTGGAGGGCCTGGATTGAGTTCTGCCCCCCACTCCCGCCCTGTTTCCAATGCAGTTTCCTGCTAACATGTCTGTGAGGCAGCAGGTGATAAGCCAAGTACTTGGGTCCCTGCCACACATAGGGGGAACCTGGATAGAGTTCTAGGCTCTTGGCTTCAACTTGGCTCAGCTCTGGCTATTGCAGGCATTTGGGGAGTAAACCAGCAAATGGAAATCTGTCTCTCTCTTTTTCTTTCTCTCTCTCTTTCTTCATCTGTCATTCTGCCTTTCAAATAAATATTTTTAAAAAATAATAATACCAATAAGCATGCATCATTTAAGCAAATATTACCCAAGCTAGAAATACAAAATTATCTAGAGATTACACAAATATTATCCCGGTTAAAGCTGGGATGGAGGAGGTGGTGCAGGCTGGAAATAATGTCACTTGCACAAAGTTGCCAATCACACATCTGGTCAACATGAGTTTAGTTCACAATTCTTCCATGACAGGTGCCAGAAATTATTTTCCTTGTTTCTCAGATGTAACAAAGGCAGGTTCAACAAAGACAAAGATGGGAAAGTCTGAGGCTAGCGTTTTGTTTCTGCTGAAGTCATACTAACAGGTCTGTACCCTCTTTGCTGGCCATCACCTGTCCAGCTCTCCCTCTCCCTGGAAAAGGTACTTTGGGGGGGGGGCTGAGAAGCAGCGAGTGTGTCTGTGACTCCCAGGCAGGGAAGCTCTGGTCACTCACTTAGAAGGTCCTGCCAGAGCCTAGCCCTTGGCAGCCCAGAGGCAGCCCAGCCTCCGCCTGTAGGCTGAGCCCAGGTTTCTGGGAGGAATCCTAAACACAGGCAGCAGAATGTCGAGAATTTAGGTCAACAATCCGGGACCCTCTGCCTGAGGACCCTCTCCCCAGTGTCCCAGCCTGGATTGTTCATGACTGCATTTTCACATCCTACATTTTTCAGATTTGCTTGTGGGACTGGATTGCACCTGCACTCATAGCAGGCCCTGGGAACAAGGGGGTGAGATGCAGACTCATGGAGAAAGACAGCCACATAAACAAATCCCGGTGAGAGGAGGAATGCTCCCGTGACAGTGAGCACCGCCCTGGAGAACACAAAGCAAGCTTCTCAGGTCCCATCCTCGAGAGCAGAGGGACATTGCCCGAGGGGGACCTGGGAGCAAAGGCAAGGGATCCCAGGCCTGGGGACAGTTCAGAGCCAGGCACTGAACTGTCAGAAAACAAAATCCCGGGAACAAGGAGAGGGTGTGGTTGTACCAAGCATCCAAGCCAGATTAAGGGGTGAGCCAGCTGGCAGCTTCCAGGGGCCAAGGGACTTGTGAATGACCCTGAAGCTATAACGGGTGGGGAAATGGCTCTTTCCCCCTCCCACTTAGAGCAAGAATTGCCTGTGGCAACCAAGCAGGAACTGAGAGCTGCCTCCTGCACTTCTTCCTTGTGGGCTCAGCTTCTCTGCAGCACTGAAAACAATGTTGGTTTGAAGACACCAGTGCTGAGTATGTGTCCATCTAGTCCTGAGTACCTCCCTAACAGGAAGCGCTGAGAAATTACACAGAGATGATAAGAGTTCTGGCTCCCGACCTCACGCCCTACACGTGTTAACTCTTTCAGTCTCTATGAGCATCTTATGAGATGGACACTGCTACCGTCTCCACATCCCCGATGAAGACACTGAAGCACAGAGATGTCAAGTAACCTTTCAAAGTTCACACAGCAAATCTCAGAGCTAGAACTTGAGTCAGGGTCTCCGAGTTTCACCATCACACTGTTCTCCCATACTGGCTTTTCACTCTGTCAGCATTCTTCAGTTTATGGACCACTGGCAAGGTCTGAAGCAAAAGAGTGACTGGGGGTGGGGGAGGTGGAGAGGTTCACTATGGAGGACTCTGGGAAGATTCAATAGAATGGAGAGAGGCTAGACACAAAGAGTAGGAGTCTCACCCGGCAGAGCAGACCGTGGGGACCTGAATTAAAGCCGTGGGGTGTCTTTGCAAAGGAAAGGAGACTGCCGAGGTGGGAGCTGTGGGAACTCACTGCTGGTGAGGGCGGGGAGCAGAAAAATCAAAGGTTTTCATGATCAGGATAATGGAAGAATAGTGACTCTAAGAGAAAATAGTTGTTTCCAGAGAAGCTAAGCTTGCGGCCCTGGGTTCCACTGGGCAAAGGGACCCAGCGAGCAGGTGAAACTGAGAATGGAGCGCCACCAAAGGTCTGGAGCTAGAGCGATGGAGCCGGGAGACCTTGAAGAGAACTTACAGGGACACAGATCCAGAGCCGTGGTGACTGAGATGCCCATTCTGGGTTCCTCCCTTCTGTCCCCACCCCTGAACCCAATTCCAGAGAGCAGGACTCACGTCCAGCACCAGCCCGCTGGCCATGACTTTCATGTCAGAGTTAACTACTCCACACGTGACAGTCTTCGCCCCTTTTCTGAGACCTGCAGTGAATGCCTGCAGGTACTCCCAAGCCCTTTCTATAAGATGCTTTTGGCTAGATATCCATCCCTCTGATAAAGTTTAATTTGTAAGTCAGGCACAGTCACAGATTAACAATAACTCACAAGAAAATAGAGCTATAATGATATACTGTAATAAAATAGCCAACGTCACTATTCTCACGCATCGGGGTCCCAGTCCCGGAAACTGTTCAAGAATGACTTGAACAAAACCCTGTGACAACATGACAGCTGATCTCTTTAACAGAGACACCACTGAATGGTGGGGTGGCAGATACAGTGTGGATGCTCTAGGGACGACTCACAGCCAGGGAGGATGGAGTGGGACAGCCCGAGGTTCCATCACACTACTCTGAACAGCTCGCAATGTAAAGCTTAGTGAACTGTTTATTTCTGGAATTGCCCATTTAATCGTTTTGGACTGAGATGGGTGGTGGGTAACTGAAACCACGCAGGTGACAGGGCAGACACCCGCCACACGCCTGCATCCTTCAGGAAGTACAAACACGTGAGGGCCCATCGCCTTAGCTTAGAGGACACAGCCCGGAAAACGACGACGACACGTATGGTCGACCTTTGCGTTCTGATCCACAATCTTCTTCAGGTTTTTCAGCAGATGGTTATTGGGGCCGCCTTCTTTCTCATTGACGTACACGATCCTATCCAAGTCTGGGAAGTTCCGGTTCAAATCTATTCCCTGGGCGTTGCTTCGACCCACAAACCAATCCTTGAGCTCACCAGGCTAAAAAAAAGAAAAAAAAAAATTCACAAAGATGCTCAGTTATTCGGCATTGTGTAACTATAAGGTCTCTATTCATGGTTTTTAAAATAAGTTTAAAATAAGGATTAAGTATTCATTTCAATGATATCCTCCCATAATGCAATTTTCACCATTTTACTTACAAAAGAATGAAGGTATCGATTTAAGGTACTTGTTTGGATATTTTGAAAATATTTCGATGAATCATATTTTAAGTGTTAATAAGTATTTAAGAGGTATGTGTCATTCAATTTCAAAAATTCAGTATATATTAATTAATAATAGCATACATTCTGTATTTAGATTTAACTAAAATATTCATTGCCTCTAAATCATAGCAAACTATTTTTAAATATTTAAAAGAATCATTAAATAAGATTAGAAGCTTAAAATAAGTCCAACATGAATAATTCATATTTTAATAACACATCTCCTTCCAGTAGTCCTCAAGAAGAAAAACAAGCTCTAGAACAAAAGTTCTAGAGTCTTGCGATTTGAGGAATTTCTGTCCAATTTAAATGCTTCCTTTCACTGTGCTACAACCTAGAAACTTAATGAATTTCCAAGATACTCGGTTTAATGTTATCATGTGAATTTTGTTTTAGGATCAAATTACTTCAAATCTATGATGGATTTTTAAGTCATGTACTCCTATATACCTTAGACTGTGAGAAATAAAAATCTGTAAGACACCAAACAACAATGATAATCTTTTACTCATCTGTCTTATAAGATCAAGATCACATTAAGACATCAAATAACTTAATTTTCTTACTAGATTTTTTCTCCTATAACTTTGGAAAGCATATCAATATTATACTTATTTACAGAAATTCACTCTGTGAGTAGATGTCAAACTACTGGGTCCCTGGATTTTCTTAATTTCGGCTACACACAAAAAAATATTTACTTTAAAAAATACAAATTAAAAAGTTTACTTGTGTTCCCATACAATAGGAAAATTATTTCAAACTGAAGAAAACCACAAATATTATATCCCCAATCCTGTCCAATCAAAATGAGAATACACTCTATAGCTTCTCTTAAATACCATTCATTTCTAGCTCTCTAACAGCCAAAGTCTATCACATTATTTTTAGTTTATTGGTGAGTTATTTTTTGTTTTATTTGTTTTTTTTTAAGATTTTTATTTATTTATTTGACAGGTAGAATTACAGACGGTGAGAGAGAGAAAGGTCTTCCTTTCGTTGGTTCACCCCCCAAATGGCCACAACAGACGGAGCTGAGCCAATCTGAAGCCAAGAGCCTGGAGCTTCTTCCCAGCCTCCTATGCGAGTGCAGGGCCCAAGCACTTGGGCCATCCTCCACTGCCTTCCCAGGCCACAGCAGAGAGCTGGACTGGAAGAGGAGCAACCGGGACTAGAACCGGTGTCCAAACGGGATGCCAGCGCTGCAGGCGAAGGATTAACCTAGTGTGCTACGGAGCTGGCCTCTGTTTTATTTGTTTTTTTAAATATTTTTCATGATTAACCAAAGATTAAGACAGCTATTAAAACATTGGTCTGGCCAGAAGCTCTTCCTCCTTGGTTTCGGTAGAGGGCGCTGTGTCCCTGACTCATCCAGACCGAGCCGAGGGATTCCCCTTCAATACAGAGCAGTATTTTTCATACTGGCAAATTTTTAGAAGGAAATTTATCTAGTCACAAACGAGGATGAATTAATCGGAATTATTTAACAACACAAGCAAAACATTATCAAAAAAAAATCATCTATTATTTTTCACTTTATGTTTCTGTGTGGGAGCAAACTGTTGAAATCCTTACTTAATGTATACTAAGCTGATCTTCTGTATATTAAGATAATCGAAAATGAATCTTGATGTGAATGGAAGGGGAGAGGGAGCGGGAAAGGGGAGGGTTGTGGGTGGGAGGGAAGGTATGGGGGGGAAGCCATTGTAATCCATTATTCGTACTTTGGAAACTTATATTCATTAAATAAAAAAAAAAAGTTATAAATAAAAAAAAAAAAGATGCTCAAGCCAGATTTCCAGAAATGCAAAAAAAAAAAAAAAAAAAAAAATTAACTGATTAACCAAACTTCTCATTCAGTCTCTGCTGAAGAAGAAATTCTGTAACCCCTCACATTCTGGCTTATTTTCTTACCAGCCAGCTGAATTCTGTACCACTTTTACTCTCCAGTGAGCCTTGTGGAAACTCCAGATGACAGCATTACTTACAGATGCATACATACGTACAAGCACATGGATCACGAGGAAGGCCAGCCCCACCTGACCAGCCGGGCACCCACCTGGGATGCTGCCTTCTCAAAGCCGTCGGGGTTCAGCGAAGGCATGATGTGGATTCGGGTGTTGTGGATCAGGTTGACGACTGTCTCATTCCCCTTCTGGTATTCGTTGCATAAGTACTGGGCCAGGAAAATGAGCAGTTCCCTTCCAACAGCCTCATTACCGTGCATATTCCCAATGTATTTAAATTCAGGCTCACCTGGCAAGATCAAAAATAGAAAATAGAAAGACGTTTTCCATAATACCAAAGAGAAAGCAAATAGCACACACTGGTGACGATCTCTTCTCCCTACTGCCGGACGACACATAGCCACAGCTTCCTTTCTCCCTGAGGCGATGCCTGAGACATCTACCTTGCACATTAAATCTCTAGAAACATCCTTTCTCTCCTAGCCCTCTCTCCTCCGCTTCCCACCTGCTAGGGACTGAACTGTGTCCACCGACATTCATAGGTTGAAGGCCTAGTGCCCAGTGTGACTGTAATTTGGAGATAAGGCATTTACAGAGGTAATTTAGGTTAACTGAGGTTATAAAGGTGAGGTCATAATCCAACATGACTGATGTCTTTAGAAGAAGAGACAAAAGATAACTCTATTCTCTATTTCTATCTCCCTCCTTCCTTCCCTCCCTCTCTCTCCTCCCTCCACTCAACACAGGAATGGCCATGTGAGGACATGGCAGGAAGGTGATGGCAAGCCAGGACAAGAGCCCTCAGCACTCAGTGGAAACCCACTCAGCGGCACCTTGATCTTGGACTTGTAGCCTCCAAAACCATGAGAAAATAAACCTGTTGTTCAATCCACCTGGGCTGTGGTATTTCTTTTTTAATGACCGTCTGACCAGGCTACCCCACCACCAAAATCTATTAATAAGCTGCTAACATGACTCCTGTTGGCTAAACACTATATTTGGCATGTTTTCTTATTTGATCCCCACCAAACATCTACAAGTGTTTTCATTGATGAGAGCCAGGCTGCCTAAGAGTCTGACCACACAACACAGCCCGTGAAGCCAGGATTCAAATGCTGGTCTTCTAGTGTGGGCAAAAGTTTATGCTTTTGTGGCTTTTTTTTTCCCCTCTAAACCATAGTGGTTAAAAGGAATCAGCCTGGGTTCAAATCCTAGCACCAGTCCTTCCTGGATGGCTTACTTAGAGTTCCTCCAGGTCTCCGTGGTTCTCATCACCTATCTGAAATATAAAGATAGCAACAGACTTTTCCCTCAAAAGGTTACAGTGAGAACTGAGTGAAATCGTGAATGTAAACTCAGAACAGTGCCTGGCAATAAGCAAGAGCTACGTGTTTGCTGCGCTTGTTTTCCATGGTATCATGGTATTATTACTCCCCCATTTTATCTTGTCGTTGCATGGTGCTTTAGCACACATAATCTAGTTTATCTTTACAACAGCTCACTGAACTATGGAAGGCAGGGACTGTGTTTTCATTATGGCTCCAAGGCTGCCTGAAGAGCACAGGTTGTGTTGAAGGGCTCGGCACCCAAACACAAATCGCAGTCGCCTGTCTCTGCTGCTTTCCGACGCGGTTTTGCAGGAGCAATGAGAACGCAGAGCGAAGTGGCCCAAGGTAACCCTGGGGCTCTGCTCCTTTCACGCTCATCCAGCCCACAGGCCCAGCCTCTGCAGTCCAAGGATTCTCCCATCTGGGACCGCCTGCTCCTGGCACGAGAAAAGAAGCCGGAATTCCTTTTCTCCTGCGAATGCCCCGGTATCTAAAGATTCTTCGCTTGAGATTGAGTGTCTGATTTCAGGGGCTACTAACCCAGAACCCAGGTCCTCGTCCTCCTGTTGACCTCTCCAGCTGAGTTTATGCTAATCTTCATCTGCGGGTCAGATGGGGGTAGGAGCAGTGCTATTTATACCCCCTCGGATTTGACTTGGACGGAGAGATTCTTAGTAAAACCAGACTCGCCCAGAAGGTGCGAGAACAAACGAGAAGGCGTGAGAGGAAGCAGTTCCTTGGCTTCT
Organism: Oryctolagus cuniculus; assembly: GCF_964237555.1. NCBI lineage: Eukaryota > Metazoa > Chordata > Mammalia > Lagomorpha > Leporidae > Oryctolagus > Oryctolagus cuniculus. The sequence continues at coordinate 126,752,174 of NC_091439.1, read as the reverse complement.
GAGTTCAGAAGTGACAGTAACTCTCTTCTTCCTGTGACTCTCACGCACTTTATACCACCTCCCCCCAATGTATTAATTTCATTGAGGCACAGGAGGAGTTGCAGTAGCCCTGTATGTAAAGAAAAGGAGAGCAAGCAGCCAGGGAGGCGGGAGAGGCTGGTGCAGCTCTGAGCTTGGCCCACAACCCGGGAGCGGAGAGGAGCACACTGAACATTGCCTATTACTTCTCTGGGAGCAAGTGTTTGAAAATCATTTCAAGAAGAAATACCAAACTCATGGTCACTTAGCCACGTTGTTTAAAGACGGCATTTTGTAAGACACACAGAGTAGATGCAAATCTTGGTGTCCAGGACGCTACAGAAGCCCCAAGAGCAAATAAGGTTTCCAAACGCAAGGAATACAGGGTCTGGGGGAGCACCCATAGCACCTGAGCACTGCTCAGAGGGGAGGGAGCACCGAGCAACGTCGGATCTGAAACTAGCCAGTCCCACGGTGTTAAGCTGCAGTGTTCCACCTGCCTCTCAGGACTGTCTCCAGGCCCCTTTCCCCTCAAAGCCAGAGTTATCTTTTTTTTTTTTTCTTAAGATTTATTTATTTATTTGAAAGTCAGAGTTACACACAGAGAGAAAGAAAGGCAGAGAGAGAGAATTCTTCCATCTGATGGTTCACTCTCCAATTGGCCACATCAGCCGGAGCTGCGCCGATCCAAAGCCAGGAGCCAGGAGCTTCTTCCGGGCCTCCCACGTGGGTGCAGGAGCCCAAGCACTTGGGTCATCTTCTACTGCTCTCCCAGGCCGTAGCAGAGAGCTGGATGGGAAGTGGAGCAGCGGGTCTTGAACCAGTGCCCATATGGGATGCCGGCGCTTCAGGCCAGGGCGTTAACTCACTGCATCACTGTGCCACAGCGCCGGCCCCGCAAGAGTTATCTTTACAAAACACAGCACTCATCAGGTCACCGGTACATGAAAACCCATCACTAACCTCCCACTTGCCTTCACAATTGACACAAAATTCTCTACAAGATCTCTAACTGCTACATGGTCTTGATATCAGAATTTGGCCCCCTAAAATATGTATCAAAATGTAGTCCCTTAAAGTTCCCTGAAAGTCCCATCTGGGGTGCCACATGTTATTGGAATTTGGGGTGCCATACAATATCACCATATGCTTATTAATAAGTTCCCAATATTAATAAGGGAACCGTGGCTGGCTGGGGTGGGGGAAGCCAGACTTCTTCATTTATTCATTTACTCGTGAATTTACTGAATCATTGTCTGTGGCGCTCTCACTATGTTCCAGACTACGCTGGGCACAGGTGACACATGAGTGAGCTAAAGCTGACACCATCCCAGTGCTTAGGGTCCTTGCAGTTCTGGGGGGGAGGCAGTGGGGGAGCCAGATGGCCCCATCATTAAATGTATGTTTGCAGATTGAGGTATGAGAATTGGCAAAGGGGCTGGAACTAGGCGACAGTTACTCTGAGGAAGCTGTATGTGTGCAGTATTAGAAGGATCTGAGGGCAGCGTGTGTGTCTGAGCAGAGAACATTCCAGGCAAGAGAGGAGGGAAGGCATGGGACCTCCGGGGCGACAGGAATACCCCAGGCCTGACTGAAGAAGACAGGCCTAGAGGTTAAGATTGATTAGGTTTGTGAGCTTATTAATAAGCCCGTGTGGGTTCTTGCCTAATATTCAGAGAATTCTGAATACTGGCATAAATGAACGAGGCAGCATGGTACATTGTAAGCTTTTATTCAGTGCAAAAGATGCATAAGTTAGGGGCTAGCGCTGTGGCACAGTGGCTTAAAGCCTTGGCCTGCACAGCTGGCATCCCATATGCACGCCGGTTCGAGTCCCAGCTGCTCCTCTTCCAGTCCAGTGCTCTGCTGTGGCCTGGGATAGCAGTAGAAGATGCCCCAAGTCCTTGGGCCCCTGCTCCTGGTTCCTGGTTTCAGATCAGCTCAGCTCTGGCTGTTGCTGCCATCTGGGGAGTGAACCAGTGGATGGAAGACCTCTCTGTGTCTCTCTGTCTCTACTTCTCTCTGTAACTCTTTCAAATAAATAAAATAAATCTTAAAAAAAAAAAAAAAAGAAGTATAGGAGAGTGAGGGCTTTATCTATTAGAGAGAGGTAGATCTGGGTTCATACCGAGTACCAGGAATCAGCCACGTGGAAAAGCATCTAGGCCAGGAAGCATGGAGCGGGTGGGGCCTCGCACCCTGGAGGCACAGGGCTGCAGCCAGCCCCCTACCGGCTAGAGGCCAGTAGGTAAGTGGCTGGACACACCCTGTCCCAGGCTTTTAACCCACTTCCAAAGGGGAGTGGTTAATTAACCTGATTGGCCAGTGGGCGCTCAGGTGTGGCCAGTTAGGGGCATGCGGTCACACAGGGGCATGCCGAAGGCGTGGTCTAACAGCTCACAAACCTAATCAATCTTAACCTCTAGGCCTGTCTTCTTCAGTCTGGCCTGGGGTATTCCTGTCACCCCGAAGGTCCCATGCCTTCCCTCCTCTCTTGCCTGGAATGTTCTCTGCTCAGACACACACCCTGCCCTCAGATCCTAATACCGCACACATACAGCTTCCTCAGAGTAACTGTTGCCTAGTTCCAGACCCTTTGCCAATTCTCATGCCTCAATCTGCAAACATACATTTAATGATGGGGCCATCTGGCTCCCCTACTGTCCCCCCAGAACTGCAAGGACCCTCAGCACTGGGATGGCGTCAACTTTAGCTCACTCATGTGTCACCTGTGCCCAGCGTAGTCTGGAACATAGTGAGAGCGCCACAGACAATGATTCAGTAAATTCACGAGTAAATGAATAAATGAAGAAGTCTGGCTTCCCCCACCCCAACCAGCCACGGCCACAGCCATGGACAACCTTCCTGGAACAGTGCAAGGGACTTGGGCATCAGGGGGCGACAGCCCAGGAGTGGCCGCTCCACGGAACACCCAGGCAGGAAGAGCCATTCTGTGGCGGTGCTGTGAACAGCTGATTTCCCACGAAGAAGATTAATCTCCATGGTCACGGCAAAGCCTCTCTCCTGGCAAGCAGCTCTCGGAGGCTATTTTTGTTGTACATTCTAAACAATGAGCTCCGAACAGACTTTGCCTGCAGCATCCTTAATCCACAAATAGGAATCGAATGGAAGACACTGGGTTTTGAGGGAACCCCTTCTCTGTCCGTGTCCCTTCCGTTTATTTGAAATATTTTTTTTTAAAGGGAGAGCTCTTCATCACCACCTAATGTTCTTTTCTGCAGCTACAAAAGGCGGGTTTACAGCAGGCTGAGAGATGGCTGACGTATGCCTTCCTGTTTACGGTGTTTACAGAAGGACAAACCCCAGGTTTCACAGGGCTGCAGCTGCCAGGTGCGTCACTGCTGGTGGAGGCGCTGGGCAATGCATGCAGTCCAGAGCTAGCGCATCTCTCTCCTGGCAACGGGAGCAAAAGGCAGCAAGAAGCCGAGCTCCCGGGACACTTGGGGGACGGCTGTCTGTGCATTCATATGTGGTCTCGCTCACTCTTGATCTCACCTCTGCTTCTTGCACAGTAATCCTGAGGTGCTGATCTGGCAATGGAGGAGGAGTCCTATTTGCACAGGGTGCGTGGCTAGGCAGGAAGAGTATTTCCCTGCTTCCATCTTCCCACAATGTCATGTCGTGATCTTCCAGCGACTTCCCGTGACACAGAGCAATCATCTGACAAACGCAGCCCAGCCTAGCGGGGCCGGATATTATAGTTTTATATGCTGTTCAGAACAGGTAATGGACCTGGTTGGATCTGCCTTCCCATCAGAACAAAATAAGAATAATTTCTGGGCCGGCACAGTGGCTCACTAGGCTAATCCTCTGCCTTGCGGTGCCAGCACACCAGGTTCTAGTCCCGGTCGGGGCACCGGATTCTGTCCCAGTTGCCCCTCTTCCAGACCAGCTCTCTGCTGTGGCCTGGGAGTGCAGTGGAGGATGGCCCAGGTGCTTGGGCCCTGCACCCCATGGGAGACCAGGAGAAGAACCTGGCTCCTGCCATCGGATCAGTGCAGTGTGCCGGCCGCAGCGCGCCCGCCACGGCGGCCATTGGAGGGTGAACCAACGGCAAAGGAAAACCTTTCTCTCTGTCTCTCTCTCTCACTGTCCACTCTGCCTGTCAAAAAAAAAAAAAAAAGAACAATTTCTAAGTTTTTAAAATTAGCTCCACACTTTTCATGAAGAAATAACAACACTAATTCCAAACTCCAGTGGGCAAAGAATTTGAAGTACAAATTAACTCTCAATTTGCCCAACTTATATATTATAAAGATCACAAAATAAATCAATCAGAAAAGAAAGAAATTTAAAGCAAGGTCCATTCTTTGCCACAGCTACTGCGAGAAAGACCACTGTCAGCAAAGCAATGAGACTGTCCGTGTTCCAGGAAATGTCTCCATGGCCCTAAAGGGGCACACTCACGGTAACTGAGACTTCAGTCACATCCACGTAGGATCAGGCTCCTTGAAAAGAAAAAGAGGCTGCAGGCTGACGAGTGGCAGGCAAGGAGAAAGGCCCTGGCTACCTTGCACGCTGTCTGGAGTCGAGGACCAAACACGATCAAGGGTGCTACACCGGCCTCTGTTACTGGATGAGGTCTGTGTGCACTCACTTCCCCCTCACTGCCTTCATCAGGAGAATGGGTCTCTTGCTGAAAGCCAGAATTTCTTGGGTGAAAAATGTATCTGCAAGGTTCGGTTGAGGCCAGGTGTTGGTTGTTTGGTATCTCAAGCTCAGAAAGATGAGCTAGCCCTTGAAGGGAATGACATTGACCTGGCTTCAAATTCAGCTGCATCGAAGCAGCAAGCCACAGAGGTTAGCAACAAGGATGTCAGAGCATGTGGATGGCATCTCTGGAGAAAGAACAGTTCCGCACGCTGACAAATGGAAGCTAAGCATTGTCCAGCTTCAAAAACCAGATCCCGGTAGGAGCTAAGCATTGTCCAGCTTCAGAAACCAGATCCCGGTAGGAGCTAAGCATTGTCCAGCTTCAGAAACCAGATGCCGGTAGGAGCCGATGTGTGGTATTACCATGATCCAATAAAAGACCTCTACTTTAAGAAAGAGAAACATCTGACGCCTCAAAAATAAAATGCTCTTGGGCTGGTGTTGTGGCATAGTGTGTAAGGCCACTGCCTGTGACGACGGCATCCCTCATGGGCACCAGCTTAAGTCCTGGCTGTTCCTCTTCCCATCTAGCTCCCTGCTAATGGTCTGGGAAAAGCAGCGCAAGATGGTCCAAGTACTTGGGCCCCTGTCACCCATATGGGAATATGGATGAAGCACCTGGCTCCTGGCTCCTGGCTTCAGCCTGGCCCAGCCCTAGCCATGGCCATCTAGAGGATGAACCAGCCGATGGAAGATTCTGTGTGTGTGTGTGTGTGTGTGTGTGTTTTCCTCTCTGTCTGTAACTCTACCTCTCAAATAAATAAATTTTTCAGAGATTTCAGACAGATAAATAAACAAATGTTTAAGAGAGACAGAGAGAAAGACAGGGAGATCTTCCATCTGCTGGTTCATTCCCCAAATGGCCACAGTGGCCTCAGCTGGGCTGATCTGAAGCCAGGAGCCAGGAGCTTCTTCCAGGTCTCCCATGTGGGTACAGGGCCCAAGCACGTGGGCCATCTTCCATTGCTTTCCCAGGCCATAGCAAAGAACTGGATCAGAAGAGGAACAACCAGGACTTTAGCCAGCACTCGTATGTCATGCCAGTGCCACAGGCAAAAGCTTAACCTACTATGCCACAGTGCTGGTCCCAATAAATAAATATTTAAAAAATAAAAATAAAAAGCTCATATTTTACACCCCCAAAAACCCACATCCATGTGGATAAAGTTTAATGCCAAAGGCAAGCTAATAATGTCCCCAAATGGTAAAGAGAATTTATAGCTTAAAGACATCAGAGAGCTCCTAATGCATAGGTCTATGGACTCAGTAGGCTGAACTTGGAAGAAATGGGCCGTTGTCCATCTTTACCATGAAAGAGACCATATCACTCCATTATTTGGCCCAATGCTTAGTCTACCTCCTTTTCCAGTATATTCTCCTCTTGGACATAGCAGGCAGGCTAAACACTAAATACAGCAACTGATCAGTTAGCTTTGAAGACTGCTCTTTTTTTTTTTTTAAAGATTTATTTATTTGAAAGTCAGAGTTACAGAGAGGGGGAGAGAGAGGTCTTCCATCCACTGGTTCACTCCCCAAATGGCTGCAAAGGGCAGAGCTGCGCTGATCCAAAGCCAGGAGCCAGGAGCTTCTTCCGGGTCTCCCATGCGGGTGCAGGAGCCCAAGCTCCTGGGCCATCTTCCACTGCTTTCCCAGGCCACAGCAGAGAGCTGGATGGGAATCCGAGCAGTTGGGACTCGAACCAGCTCTCATATGGGATGCCGGCATAGCGGGCAGCGGCTTTACACACGACACCACAGCGCTGGCCCCAAGGACCGCTGTTAAATCTTAGAGTCAGTCATTCAGTGACCTCCATATGGCAAGAAAACACCAGAGGGAAAAATCACTAAAGGAAAATGAGGTAACAAATAGTTGTGGCTGGAGCCGTGGCTCACTAGGCTAATCCTCCACCTGCGGCGCCAGCACACCAGGTTCTAGTCCCGGTCAGGGCGCCGGATTCTGTCCCGGTTGCCCCTCTTCCAGGCCAGCTCTCTGCTGTGGCCCGGGAGTGCAGTGGAGGATGGCCCGGGTGCTTGGGCCCTGCACCCCATGGGAGACCAGGATGAGTACCTGGCTCCTGGCTTCGGATCAGCACGGTGCGCCAGCCGCAGCGGCCACTGGAGGGTGAACCAACGGCAAAGGAAGACCTTTCTCTCTGTCTCTCTCTCACTCTCACTGTCCACTCTGGCTGAAAAAAAAAAAAAAAAAAGTGAGTTGTGAAATTCTATGCAAGAAGTACATCATCATCATTTAGAAAAAAAAAAGTAGGTTAAGGATATTTTAAGAAAGAACTTGATTTTAGTAACAGAATTTCCCCATCTTTCTTTCTGAAAATAGAAAGGAGTCTCACACTGGAATGGATATGTTCTTCCTCCAACATCAAGCTTCAGTCAAAATGTAAGTACCCTAACAAATTTGGAAGGTATATACTTAACTCACTGATTACGCAATTTTTAAAAAGATTTATTTCTTTATATTATTTTTATTTGAAACTCAGAGTTACAGAGAGGGTGAAGGGGGGAGGGAGGGGGTGAGAGGAGAAGGGGGTGGGGGGGAGAGGAGGAGAGGGAGAGGGAGGTCTTCCACTGCTCATTCACTCCCCAGGTGGCCACAAAGGCCAGCACTGGGCCAGGCTGAAGCTAGAAGCTTCTTTCAGATCTCCCATGTGGGTGCAGAGGCCCAAACACAGGCCAACTTCCACCGCTTTCCTAGGCTACTAGCAGGGAGCGGAATGGAAGTGGAGCAGCCATGGCACAAATCGGTGCCCATATGGGATGCCAATGTCACAGGTGGTGGCTTTACTCACTATGCCATAACGCCAGCCCCCAATTACACAATTCTCAAAGCTGTTGGCACTTTCAAAATACATGTTCCTGCCACAAGTAATATACCAGGGAACTTCAAAAAGCTTTTGCAAAATAAAATATAGGTTTATCTTTGGTGCAAAAATTTATGAAATCTATAAAGGCGTTTTTCATGACACACTTATTTTTAAATGGACTTCTGAAGACCTCTCATATGTATGGATTTCATGTTTTTGGCAAAAAAAAACCTTTTCTTCTAATTCCATTTTTCGGTACTTTTTGAAATCCACTCATGCTAAACATAGTACTAGGTAGCAATAGTATCCCAAATACAACTCCATTTCTCAATAACGTCATGATAAGCACATGAGCAATGAAACTGAGCAATAAACAGTGAACGGCTATCCAAAGAAGCTTACTGCTGAATTGATCTGACTTACGCACCACTAAATGCAAGCAAGTCAGAAACATCTCTGAAACAGACGGGCCTGTTACTCAATGATCTTCCTCCCTCACTGGTAAACCTGGGGTTAAGACATTAGTGCAACTAATTGTTTCCATCTGTTTGACATTCTAATCTGTTATAGCCCTGAACCAGCCCCACAGAAAACTGAACTCTGCAAGCTTCCTAGAACTTGTCAATAAGCACGTCATTAACTGGCTCATGTTTTAGCACATCCGAGCAGCCTAAAACGCTGAGCGTATTCCTCAAGGAACTGCCACTCTCCAGGGGTCAAATAAACAATGGAAGAGGCTGGGCATGGTTATAAAAATAGATTCCTTTTCTCCAGAAGAAATGAGAAAAAAATAGAGAAGGAGGGAAAAGAAACCAAGAAACAGCCAAGAAAAACAAAAAATCGTTGCAAAAGAAATTACAATGTATAAAAGCATCATATTCTCTCCTCTCCTTCCTTCAGAATCATATTTTAAAACAACTAAATTAACATTTTAAAAATGAAGTCTTCATATTATTTTTAAGACTTTTAGGTATTTACTTGAAAGAGCTATAGAAAAAGAGTTCCCATCTGCTGGTTCATTTCCCAGACGCCAAAGCCAGGAGCTGAGACTCAATCCAGATCTTCCAGGTGTACGTCGGGGGTCCACCTACTCGAGCCATCACCTGCTGCCTCCTGGTATCTACACGAGCAGGAAGCTGAAAGTAACAGCAGAGCCCGGTGTTTAACCCAGACGCACTGCGTGGGAATCAGGCACCTTAACCACTAGGCCAGAGGCCACCTGCATCTGATTTTTTTTTTTAATGGGCAGTCAAAATGGCATGCATCACACAACGATTCTGCAGAGACATATTTCAGAATTATTTTTGGAAATTTTAATTTTAAATTAGCCGCTTCTCTAAGTTTAATGTTCTCTTATAAATGACAATAAGATTATGATTGAAGAGATATCAAAAAAAAAAAAAAGAACAAGAGTTCCAGCCTCACGAGTTTGTAAACAATTTGTCACAGTTCCACTATTCACAGAAACAGCTTCAATTTTTTTTAAACAAACTATTTGGAGCCTTTACAATAAGTATGCTGGGAACTGACTACAAATACCCACACAGTGTGGTGTACACTGGCAAATGTTTAATAATCAGTTCTGATTCGCAGCACTGCCTGCTCCCATGGTGTGAATACTCGCACCATAGCCAAATTGGAACTGCCAACGTGAGGTCACTTGGCTCACACATTTCCTGAAAGTCAAGGACAGGTTCTGAAGTAAGCACTTGGCCTAGCAGTTAAGACGCTCACATTCCACACCGGAGGGCCTGGGTTCGAGTGCCTGCTCAGCTCCAACACTAATGCACGTCTTGGGAGGCAGCAGGTGTCACCTGAAGTACTTGGGTGCTTGCCATCCATCCATGCTGGAGATCTGGAGTGAGCTCCCCGCGCCTGGCTTCAGCCTGGCTCAGCCCAGGCTGTTGTGGGCATCTGGGGAGTGAACCAGTGAATGGCAGCTTGCTCTCCCTGTCTCTTTCTCTCTCTGTGTGTGTCTCTGCCTTTCAAATTTAATGAACAAACAAAAATAATTTAAAAGAAAAAATAGATTCTCACAAGCCAGCGCAAGTCTACTCCAACACACCACTGCACATGGAAACAATCTCTTGGGATAAATAGCTTTCAGTTTCACCACAGAGTCTCCAAAGGGGGAAACTAAGTTCTCAAAAATCTGGGGAATTCTCAAACACAGAAATAGAGCTAGACTAGCCTTTACAATACCACTTTCTAAAAAATATTTCACTTGATGCTGAAAGAATCAAAAGAGGTTGGCTTGGTTGCGCTTTTACTTTTTTCTTGTGTAGTTATAAAGCTGTTTTGTAAAGCATTGCACCATGATCAGTTCTACTGGGGGAAGCAAAGGTCAAAAGGACTTCAGAGATTTTTTTTGTTTTAGCTAATTATTCTGGCAATTACTGATTCGCCAGATCATATCACCCTTTGCTCTAAAATCAGCTATAAAAATTCAATGAAGAAGTTTTACTTGAACCTATTAAGTCCTTTTTTCTGGAATGTTTATCAGCAATACTATCAGGTATTTGAAATTTCTTGTTTTCTCCACAATGTTGACCCAAAAGATCATCTTTGAGATGGAAAAGGCAATGTCATTTCTATGTCTATACACAAATTCATAATTAAAAATTCAAAGAAATTAGTTACTTAAGATTAGTAATGTGAAACGCATTGTTTTTACTATCCCAGGAGAAGCTGCCTATGAACACCTTTAGATGCAAAAGAAAAATAAGATGAACTTTGACTTATTTAAGAAAATCTCAAGTGATCAGTTTTAATATATGTATATATATTAGCTAAGATAGAGATTGTTTTAATAATAGTTTCATAACTTGAAATCTTTCTGTAGCTATTAGCCATCCAGAAAGACCAAGCATTATTCTTTTAAAAGTACTATAATAGCTACTGTCTACTTCAAATGCTTATCAGAATGCTTATGGTATCAGAATATTTGTTTCTAGTTATTTTAGGTAATTCTCTCAGCAGATTCTGCTGTCTTTAATTAATATTCTTATCGAGCAAAATAAGACAAAATGTAAAGATAGACTTATCTAAGGGGTGAAGAATAAGCAGAGCTAAATGAGCTGCCACTGGAAGGGGAGAAGGCAGCATGAATGGACCCGGTTCATACACAGTGATTCCGGCTCGGGTCTCAGCTGATTCCGACATTAGCATATTTGGTTGTGAGTTGTGTTTCAGAGCCATTTCCATGAAGAGTTCATTGCACAGCTTGGGAAGGTTTGTGGGCAGCATCAGGCTCCTTAAGGTGGAAGGTTCTCCAGGTTGCTGAAGGTGGCTGTGCGGAAAAGGATTTGATTCATCCTGCAAAGCTCCAGAGGACAAAACCAGCATCAGGAACTGGAAGGTCCAGAGAGGGAGCATGCAGGAGAGCCGAAGCACAGACTCTTTCAGTCAGAGCTATTGAAAGACAGAGAGGCGGTGAGGGGGGCCGGCGCTGTGGCCTAGCAGCTAAAGCTGCCACATGCAGCAACGGCATCCCATATGGGCCCTGGTTCGAGTCCCGGCTGCTCCACTTCCAATCCAGCTCACAGCTATGGCCTGGGAAAGCAGTAAAAGATGGCCCTAGTCCTTGGGCCCCTGCACCCATGTGGGAGACCCGGAAGAAGCTCCTGGCTCCTGGCTTTGGATCAGCCCAAGTCCAGCCATTGCAGCCATCTGGGGAGTGAACCAGCGGATGGAAGATCTCTCTTTCTCTCTCTCTCTGCTTCTGTCTCTCTGTAACTCTGCCTTTCAAATAAATAAATAAATCCTTTAAAAAAAAAAAAAAGAAGGAAAGAAAGACGGCTGCTGGGAAGCCTTTAGTTCCCCCACAAGCAGAAAGCTAAGAGGCACGCCCTAAAGTTGACAGGACAACCTCTGAAACATCTCGTTAACTCTATCAGAGAAGGGCCTACAACTCCTGTTTGACTGACTGTTGGGACTGAAGTGTCTAAGGTGGTCCTATATGTAACAGTTCTCAATAAAGGTCAGCTGACATTTTTTTCTTTTCTCTGAAACAGTGAGAAAACAGTTCACCAGACACCTAAGACGTGATTACAAAAGTAGTGGAAAAACACTCGTCTATTGCTACCAACCAACTCTGTGCCCACGAATGAACAGCTCATCCATGCAAAACTAAGTACATAAGAGGATGAGTAAAAGTGATGTCATCAGAACCTGTGTGGGTGGAAAACGTCAGTTAGAGCGTGGACAGATGCATTATAACAAGCAGATAAAGAGGTCACAGTGTTAACCACCTGCGACAAAACCAACAATGTAAACACTGTGAACCATCTCTTCCCAGAAGATCCTTGGAGCATTGTGTTTAAAGGGTTATTTGTTGGTTTGAAAGGTAGAGTTACAGAGAAGCGAGAGAGAGAGAGAGAGAGAGAGAGAGAGAGAGAGAGAATATTACTCTTAAATAGATAGTAAAAAAAAAAAAAACACAAAGCCTTGAGTTCTTCTCCTATGGTTGGTTATTCCAACCAATTTAAGCACTCAGTGACACGGGATCATTTTCAGGGCAGTTAAATGGCCTCAGATGTGAGACTCATTCTGTGTGCCAAACTGCATGACCAAAACCAGTATCTGCTAACGCATATAAAATCCGAGGCAGGGAGAATATTATAGAGTTTCCTGAAATATAACCCTAAAATGCTCCAGACTATTCAGAATGCAGTGTTTTGCTCATCTCATTTCTAAATTCTATATTTAAATTTTAAATATACATTAAATAATTATGCATGGCTTTATATTTTTAATGCACTTATGAATAAATTCTGAGTAATCATGGATCCTCATAGAGTATGAGTATCATATTTTGTTTGTGGCTTCCTCATTAAAGTACTTTCAAGATTTTTTACTGACTGCAATTATTCTAATTTTATCTGCCACTCAGTCTCATCCATTTTCTGCTTTTCTTATTTATTTCTCTGGAGACTAAGATGAGACCTTTAGAGAAATTTGTTTCTATGAAGAGAATAAAGTAGTAACGTGAAAGGCAAAATCTACCATAAGTTCAAGTAGATAACTAAACAGATAAACTTAGGCCCTAACAGAGACCTGAGATTTCTGAACATACAATACTTTTTATTAGTTTCTACTGTGTTCCAACTGTCCCTCCCCTTAGGGGTCCACTAATGGATCTCTATTACTTAAACATTCTACAGCCATTCAAAATTTAAAATATTGAAATATTTTGCTAAATAAAATATAAGGCACCTGACTTCAATGAAGAAATAGAGAATTACTATATTCCTAAATATTAACTAATATTTAATTTCATGTGCCTCCAAAGTAAACATTAACACCAACATAAAATTTTATGCTGAACATTGTCATTGTTTTTGCTAATAAGTTTGTGATTATTTTTTAGAAAACTTTTATTTATTTATTTATTTTTGAAAGGCAGAGTTAGACAGTGAGAGAGAGAGAGAGAGAGAGAGAGAAAGAAAGGTCTTCCTTTTTCCGTTGGTTCACCCCCCCAAATGGCTGCCATGGCTGGCACACTGCGCTGATCGGAAGCCAAGAGCCAGGTGTTTCTCCTGGTCTCCCATGTGGGTGCAGGGCCCAAGCACTTGGGCCATCCTCCACTGCACTCCCTGGCCACAGCAGAGAGCTGGCCTGGAAGAGGAGCAACTGGGACAGAATCCGGCGCCCCAACCGGGACTAGAACCTGGGGTGCTGGCGCCGCAGGCAGAGGATTAGCCTAGTGAGCCTCGGCGCCAGCCTAGAAAACTTTTATTTAATGAATATAAATTTCATAGGTGCAGCTTTTGGATTATGGCGGTTGAGATTCTTTTAAAACCATATAAGATTCCAACCTGGATGGCTTAAGATACCTTGTCAAAAAGATCCTTACTGAAGCATTTCTTTGTGAAAAACAAAAACAAAAACAAAAACAAAACAAAACAAAACAAAAACAAACAAACAAACAAAAAAAAAAAACAAAGAACTGTCTGCTTTCAAACTTGATGATAAAAATCATTGAAAATATCAGTCTTGGCTGGCGCCGCGGCTCACTAGGCTAATCCTCCGCCTAGCGGCGCCGGCACACCGGGTTCTAGTCCCGGTCGGGGCGCCAGATTCTGTCCCGGTTGTCCCTCTTCCAAGCCAGCCCTCTGCTGTGGCCAGGGAGTGCAGTGGAGGATGGCCCAGGTGCTTGGGCCCTGCACCCCATAGGAGACCAGGAAAAGCACCTGGCTCCTGGCTCCTGCCATCGGATCAGCGCGGTGCGCCAGCCGCAGCGCGCCGGCCGCGGCAGCCATTGGAGGGTGAACCAACGGCAAAGGAAGACCTTTCTCTCTGTCTCTCTCTCTCTCACTGTCCACTCTGCCTGTCAAAAAAAAAAAAAATCAGTCTTATTTTAAAAGATTTTCTAATGGCTTAACAACTCAGAAAAAGATAAATGACCATACCCAAAGCTTAGCAAGAGAAAAGAATTTATTTTCTGGGCAGGCCATTTGGTGCAGCAGTTAAGTCATCTCTTGGGACAGTCACAACTCATATCAGAGTACCAGGTTCACATCCCACCCCTCTGCTGTCAATCTAACTTACAGTTAATGTGAACTCTAGGAGGCAGTAGATGATGATTTCGTTGGGTCCCTACTACCAACATAGGAAACCTAGATTGAGTTTTTGGCTCCTGGTTTCAGCCTGGCCCAGGCTGTTGCAGGCATTTGAGGAATGAACCAGCAGATGGAAGATCTCTCTCTCTCTCTGTTTATCTCTTTCTTTCAAATAAAATGGAGATAAATAAAACCTTTAAAAACAATGTATTTAAAATGATCAGAAAAATTCCATGTGAACTTGCATAAAGCCAAGCCAAACAAACATAAACAAAAGCCTATATAGTTCTATCCGTATAGATACTTTCACCATGTATTTCAATTTCAAGATTAAGAAATGCTGTTATTTTCTTCCAACAATGTCTCTTCAAGAATTTCATGGAAAATGCATGTTATGAAAAAATTATACAAGGATTTCAAAAATTTTTGCACCAAAATAATCTTTTTATTTTTTTGACAGGCAGAGTTAGACAGTGAGAGAGAGACAGAGAGAAAGGTCTTCCTTCCATTGGTTCACCCCCCAAATGGCTGCCACGGCCGGCGCTGCACCGATCCAAAGCCAGGAGCCAGGTGCTTCTCCTGGTCTCCCATGGGGTGCAGGGCCCAAGCACTTGGGCCATCCTCCACTGCCTTCCCGAGCCACAGCAGAGAGCTGGCCTGGAAGAGGGGCAACCGGGACAGAATCCGGAGCCCCAACCGGGACTAGAACCCAGGGTGCTGGTGCCACAAGGCGGAGGATTAGCCTAGTGAGCCGCAGCGCCAGCCTGACCCCCATCTCTTTCTATGTATAGTATATCCCATACTATAATCAACTCAAAATGAATCAAAGACTTAAATATCAGACCTGAAACTATGGAAATACTAGAAGAAAACAAGAGAAACACTTCAAAATGCCAAGCAATTTATTGAATGAGACCCCTAAAAGCAAAGGCAACAAAAGCGAAAAGTAGACAAACGTGATTATATAAAACTAAGAAGTTTCACAGCAAAGTAAAAACAGACTGGGAGCCAGAGATGTGGCATAGCCAATAAAGCCTTTGCCTGCAATGCCGGCATCACATATGGGTACCAGTTCATATCCCGGCTGCCTCCCTTCCAGTCCAGTTCCCTGCTAATGGCCTGGGAAAAGTAACAGAAGATGGCCCAAGTATTTGTGTTCTTGCCACCCAGGTGGGAGACCCTAAAGAAACTCCTGGCTCCTGAATTTGGTCTGGCTCAGTCCTGGCTGTTGCAGCTACCTGGGGAGTAAACCAGTGGACGGAAGATTTCTCTCTCTCTCTCTCTGTTCTCCCTTTCTATAATTCTTTCAAATAAATAAATAAATCTTTTTTTAAAATCAACAAAGAGACAACTGACAGAAAGGAAACAGTTGCATATTAGTCATCTGACAAAGTATTGATATCCAGAATATATAATAAACTCAAATAACAACAAAAATAAAAAATCCAGTTCAGAAATGAGCAAAAGGAGACGGGCATTGAGAGCAGCAGGTTAAGCCATGGCTTGGGCCCTCTGAATCCCATATTGAGTGCCTGGGATGAAGTCGCACCTCTGCTTCCAATCCAGCTGCCTGACAATACTGTGCGCCGTGGGAGGCAGCAGGTAATGGTTCAAGTCCCTGCCACCCATGTGGGAGACCTGGATGGAGTTCCTGGGTCCTGGCTGTACCCTGCCCAGCCCTGGCTGTTGAAGATGATTGGGGAGGAGATTGAAGATCTATTTCCCTTCCTCTCTGTCTACCATTCTGCCTTTCAAATAAATTTTAAAATAAGTAAATAAAATAAAAGAAGAAATGGGCAAAAGATATAAATATTTCCCAAAAGAAGAAAGATCAGTGGCCCATAAATAGATGCAAAAATGCTTAATACCACTAGCCACAAGGAAATGCAAAACAAAGCTAGGTGTAATCTCGTTCCTGCTGGAATAGCTAATATCAGAAAAAGACAAAAACTAACAAGTGCTGGTGAGTGTGTGAGAAAAGTGGGCCTTTGTACACTGTGGGTAGGAATGTAAATTAGTAAATCATTATAGAAAACAGCATGGAGTTCCCTAAAACAGCTTTACCTCTTCTGGTTATATATCTGAAGGAAATGAAGTTCGTGTAAGAAACAGGTACCAGCTGCAAACTGATGAAATCTTTGCTTAATATATACTGAATTGATCTTCTGTATATAAAGATAATTGAAAATGAATCTTGATGTGAATGGAATGGGAGAGGGAGTGAGA